>NC_091141.1:5563721-5896846 GCF_041381155.1 Argopecten irradians
AGAGAATTTAATTCTTTCGCTTTAAACTTTGACTTATCAAATGTTAATACTGTTGCACAATTTAAAACACTCCTTTTTAACATTAATAAAATGGAACCTGATATAACAAATACCTTTATAAACAAAGGTTCTCGAATTATTAATATTACTCTGTGCCAGCTCTGAAATTCCTCTAGCAATCTAAATTCTGACCTATTTCACGATCATTTGAGAGATTCTCCAATTTGTTCTTGTGGCCTTGGTAATGAAACAGCCGAACACTATCTTTTCATATGTCCTTTATTTAATGAACAAAGATCATCACTCAGAACCAAAATACATAACTCTAATATCCCCCACTCGCATTTTAACGCAAAAACTCTACTGCATGGCTGTGACAATTGTGATGAAGAAAAAAATACATATTTATTGCAATGCATATCAGAATATATATCTGAAACTAAAAGATTTTTTTAGATTTTTCTACTATGATAGGTTGGGGAGATACACTAATAATAATATTCATTCATAATGTAATGGTAAATGTTAAAATATTTTGTTGATAATTGTACTATACCGGATTTGTTTGGAGATGGCTAATATAGGCTTTGCCTGTTGCCAAATCCATTTGCATATTATTTGCAATAAAATTTGTTGAAATGTAAATGAAATCCGACGAACGTAATCTTCATCCGGCAGAAGCTCAGTGCTACTGCTCTACATTTGCAAGCATTCAAGTGATAGACCACCTTCCAATAAAATCAGCTGACGAAAAACGGAATATCTGTTACGGAAATAACATTTTCTTCCTTCTCTTTTGTGGATTTTCTTTCTTAAATGGGGGTTTTAGTAAAAGGATATAGTGTGAATGTATGAATGAAAAATAAACAGAGAATTCGGGTATTTAAAAGTTTATCTAAAAAACCCTAAGCACTTACAGAGGTACATTTGCCGTTCGTGAAAATGGCGGAGTTGCCAATCTCTATGTATATATGTTTCTGGTTATTTCCATAAATTGAACCTTTTAACTCTGCATAATTAATGGTTACTGAAACATCTGGCTGCCTTCAGTCGTATCAATCCTTAGTAAATGTAGGAATCAATGTATGTTTTTAGCATACTTGTACCAGAATTTTAACCTGGTAGTTTCGGCCCATGTAAGCCTCTTGAAATTCTCAAATCCAGCAGTTTCTTCTTCCTTAAAGTGATTGATGATATTCATCACAACACTTATGATCCTATATAAAGTAGAAATCGATCATTGCCAGTTGTTCAGAATAGCACTTGCACCAAAATTTAACCAACGCCAATACCGAAATGACTCCATAAGCCCACTCTACTCGAGAGATGAGCTATAACTCGATTTCTGCATATATGTAAAAATGCATTTCAACATATGCAAACATTTCATTCAACGTCATACTCTGTAAAATTCGATTTTCACGTCAAAATACATTTTTCCATATGCTATAAGCATTATTTTGGGACTGTGCTATCAGAAAGCATTAACAAAAAGGAAATGATATATTCTTTATTGTTTATTTTAAAGATCCGTGTCAGCAGAATGAATTAAAATTGTTTGTTTAGCGATTCAACAAATCTTAATATTCACAATGAAACATCTTTATCATAAAAAACCTACTGCACCGATCAAGTAAGCTCCAAAACAGTTTTATAACTCTTCAATATCACAAACAAGACTTTCCGAGCACATTTACACAAATTGATATCAATATTCAAAGTAAAACAGCCATTCCGCGGGATAGTGTTATATACGCCGATCCCAAAACATGCTTTATCAATCATGTCCCAAGATGACGACCAGATACACAAGTTTGACTGTTGACAACCGATTGAAGCAAAGCATTTCAATCTTACCTATATTGATATATCAACTAGTTTTACTGTGACCTGTTAAAGGAAACTAAAGTTAAAAGGAATACCCAGGCTTACTAATCACAAGGATTTCTACCAGATTTTTTGATACTGTATGTAGTATTTGTATATATAACGAGTACATATGTATTTAAACACATTATTTGATATAAAATTTCAAAATATGAACAGAATAAGGGGGCGCGGCGCTTATACAAATGTAGAACCAAATCTAGACTAGTCTTTCATAGAAATATTGTAAAAAGTAAGCCATAAGTCAAAAGTGAAAAAAGAAACCTACTTGGTTTTCAGATTTTCCATCTGCTTTTACTTCGAGGTTAGTGAAAAAAATGGGATGGGGAACAAAATCTACACTGTAAGAAATGCAACATGGACCTATATCATATCATTTCACTTGAAATTGTAAAGTATACATTTTTCAATAATCATGCAGATGTAAACGTGAAAAAAGCCCAATCACACCAATGTGAAACTCCTTATATAAAAGAGATCCTATACACTTATTAGACTTGTTAAGATTTAACATGGTACAATAACGTTTATTTCTTTTTAATATCTAAAATGTTTAGAAACTTAAGTCTTACATACCCAAGAAAAGTCAACATTTATAGAATTAAAATACAACTTGAAACCACCATAAAATCTTCTATCAACGAAAAGCAAGAGATCAAATACGGATCTTGGCGCCAACCAAAGATTGATCTTGACTCTAGAACGCGCTTAGCATTTCCATTGCCTTAGGTCTTTTGTTTATTTCAAAGTTCAGAACCTTGTACAACATCATTTGAATGATGTTGGAATTGGAGAACTTCACTGATAATAGCCGATATGCATCTGGGGTTTTTCCTTCTTTCATGCAGCTCACAATATATATAACAGGATCAGCATCTTCAGGAATATTCCACACTGGTTCTTCGACCAGCAACTCTATGATGGTACATCCCAGGCTCCAAACATCAGAAGCAATGTTTCCACTTTTTCTACCTAACAATACTTCTGGGGCTTGATAAGATGGTGTTCCAGGTTGAAGGGATGTGCCATCTAATGTGGTATTCACTGTATTCATAGTCTTCAACTTGCTGATCCCTAAGTCACACAGGCGTATCCTTTTTAAATCTGACGAAACCAATATATTTTCCGGCTTAATGTCCCCGTGTATGATTGCTGGGGATTGGTTATGTAATTAAGCTATAGCCTGGATTATGTTTCTTGAAATAGATACTTTTTGCTCAAATGACATGTTTTCATTCCCTCCGCTGAAAATAATATCATCAAGATTTCTTCCGTCGTTCAGTTCGGATATCATAAATAATTTGTTGTTGTTCAGCGAGTATGCCATGAGCTGTATTATATTCGGATGACGGACTCTGCTGTGAATACAAAATTCCTGTTTAATCAAAGGTTTTGCAAGTTTCATTCTCTTCACTGTGATTTCTTTCACTGCTACAGGTGTTCCAAGCCACACAGCTTTTCTTATGACTCCAAATGCCCCCCTCCCAATTTCTTCACCAAATGAAAGGTCTGCTATCATCACTTTAGGCAGACAGGTACATTCCATCTCATTCAACTCTGTTGAAGGACCAGCAAGAGCTGTCAAAGGCGTCTTATGTCTTGGTGTAACAGGCAACTGTGTAGTAGATGCTGTAACTGGCAACTGTGTAGTAGATGCTGTAACTGGCAACTGTGTAGTAGATGCTGTAACAGGCAACTGTGTAGTAGATGCTGTAACAGGCAACTGTGTAGTAGATGCTGTAACAGGCAACTGTGTAGTAGATGCTGTAACTGGCAACTGTGTAGTAGATGCTGTAACAGGCAACTGTGTAGTAGATGCTGTAACAGGCAACTGTGTAGTAGATGCTGTAACTGGCAACTGTGTAGTAGATGCTGTAACAGGCAACTGTGTAGTAGATGCTGTAACTGGCAACTGTGTAGTAGATGCTCTAACAGGCAACTGTGTAGTAGATGCTGTAACTGGCAACTGTGTAGTAGATGCTCTAACAGGCAACTGTGTAGTAGATGCTGTAACTGGCAACTGTGTAGTAGATGCTGTAACTGGCAACTGTGTAGTAGATGCTGTAACTGGCAACTGTGTAGTAGATGCTGTAACTGGCAACTGTGTAGTAGATGCTGTAACTGGCAACTGTGTAGTAGATGCTGTAACAGGCAACTGTGTAGTAGATGCTGTAACTGGCAACTGTGTAGTAGATGCTGTAACTGGCAACTGTGTAGTAGATGCTGTAACTGGCAACAGTGTAGTAGATGCTGTAACTGGCAACTTCGTCGTAGGGCCTGTGGGAATGGTTAAGTCTGTGGTAGATTTTGTAACTGGTAACTGTGTAGTAGGTCCTGCTGGAAAGTTACAGTCTGTGATAGATGCTGTAACTGGCAACTGTATAGTAGGGCCTGCTGGAAAGTTACAGTCTGTGATAGATGCTGTAACTGGCAACTGTATAGTAGGTCCTGCTGGAAAGTTACAGTCTGTGATAGATGCTGTAACTGGCAACTGTATAGTAGGGCCTGCTGGAAAGTTACAGTCTGTGGTAGATGCTGTAATTGGCAACTGTGTAGTAAGATCTGCTGGAAAGTTACAGTCTGTGATAGATGCTGTAACTGGCAACTGTATAGTAGGGCCTGCTGGAAAGTTACAGTCCGTGGTAAATGTTGTAACTGGCAACTGTGTGGTAGGGCCTGTGGGAAAGGTGAAGTCTGTCGTAGGGCCTGCGGAAAAGTTACAGTCAGTGGTAGATGCTGTAACTGGCAACTGTATAGTAGGGCCTGCTGGAAAGTTACAGTCTGTCGTAGGGCCTGCTGGAAAGTTACAGTCTGTGGTAGATGCTGTAACTGGCAACTGTATGGTAGGGCCTGTGGGAAAGGTTAAATCTGTGGTAGATGCTGTAACTTGCAACTGTATGGTAGGGCCAGCTGGAAAATTACAGTCTGTGGTAGATTTTGTAACTGGCAACTGTGTGGTAGGGCCTGCTGAAAAGTTAACGTCTGTGGTAGATGCTGTAATTGGCAACTGTGTGGTAGGTTCTGCTGGAAATTTACAGTTTGTGGTAGATGCTGTAATTGGCAACGGTGTAGTAGGGCCTGCTGGAAAGTTGCAGTCTGTGATAGATGCTGTAAATGGCAACTGTGTGGTAGGTCCTACGGGAAAGATGAAGTCTGTCGTAGGGCCAGCTAGAAAGGTATAGTCTGTGGTAGATGCTGTAACTGGCAACTGTGTGGTAGGGCCTGTGGGAAAGATGAAGTCTGTCGTAGGGCCTGCTGGAAAAGTACAGTCTAGATCTGTGGTAGATGCTGTAACTGGCAACTGTGTAGGACCTGATTTGCTTGGCAACTGAGTCGAAAGTTCTGATGGAATTGGCAATGTAATTGTGTGTTCCGTTTGCGTTGGCATTGGTTCCAAACAACTTGTTGTAAATAATGACTGATTTAGAAGTTTAGAGGAATCACACAAATTCAATACATCTTTCTTCATGAAGCATTCTTTTACAACACATCTATCTCCACATGCATGCAATTTGTCACCGGAATATATCCCAGCTGAATATACACCAGGGGTTTCAACTTTGATGAACGATACATTTAGTCCTTCACAAAGTAATTCCCCATCTTTAAACCACTGGTATAACTCATTTTGGTTGTGTACCAGAGATATCAATCCCAACATTAGATCTCCGTGATTCATACCATGAACTTCATTTGGGCCTTGCAAAATTACATCTGAACCGCTCGAAGAGACTGTAGTGTAATCATGCAACTGATATGACCCATCATCACTCTGTGTTAAATACTTCCGATCTTCCTTTGAAACCATTGTTGTCAGAAAGCTATCATCAATTAAACAATTATATTGGTCGTAGGGAGTTTCATTGTTAGCTGCCAAACCATAACAGGTTTTCATTGACGCACACGAAATTGAGCTTTCATCATTAGAATATGTCGAATATTTTGTCTTTTTGAAAGACAATTTTATATTTCCTGGAAGACCATTGTTTACTAAGAGGATTCTTTCATACTCATCACTTTCATTCACTGTAACATCAGTTGGTACCTTGGGACGTTTTTGTGAGTCCGGTGTTTCAGGTTTTGGTAATTTATTTGGTTCTTCTCTTCTTTTTGATCTCAGGTACAAATGGTACTGAGAAGAAAAAAGACCATGTGATTTCAGATATGTTTGTAATGTACATTCACAACCCTCTAAGTCTGTGAATGTGTTTATACACTCGCCAGAAAAACTAGCAAGTGATAAATACATATCTTTCAAGTCGCCAAACTGACTTTTTCCATTCGGAAAGAAGTACTGTGTTCCTTTTCTGATGATACTCTCCACCGTCTGGACTTCATCTGCTTTATATTCTATAAGTCTTGTTCCGCCTCCTTTTTTGATGGTTACCACTCTATATTTCTCACTGGAATAGTTTTGCCATCCTATATATAACTTGTAAACGTTGTGTTTGCCCCTTGCACCACACTGGCTTTTCTCTTCTTTCTGAAATGAAGTAATTGGATTCATTATTTCTCACCCAACAAATACTTTTTAGTAACACACTTTACCACTTATTTAATACTACTTATTTGTTATTACTTATTACTTATTTTTTACAACTTATTTGTTATTACTTATTACTTATTTTTTACAACTTATTTGTTATTACTTATTACTTACAACTTATTTGTTATTACTTATTACTTACAACTTATTTGTTATTACTTATTTCTTACTACTTATTTGTTATTACTTATTACTTATTTTTTACAACTTATTTGTTATTACTTATTACTTACAACTTATTTGTTATTACTTATTTGTTATTATTTATTTACTTATTTATTACAACTTATCAGTTATCACTTATTTGTTATCACTTATCTTGAATTCAGTCATCTTCATCATCAGTTTATAGAATTCACTTGCTAATGTTTGTATGATTTAATTATACCTTTCCAGATACAGGTCCAAACTGTGGCAGTTTTCTTTTCCTGTTCATTGTCTTTGATGACTTGCTTGTTTTAATTGCATTGACGAGTTGCTTAATCCGTTCTTTTCTGGATATTTCAGTCTGAAAAAAAACCCAAACAAATCAATACTTAAATTCCGATTTTTTAAAACGTTTAATATGCCTAACCTTATGTTTTTTTAGAGTATGCCATACTAGCATATACCATATCAATTTTCATCTTTTGTCATACATGTATATTAGACTACTGTCTTTTAAATTTTAATCTGAAATTTATTGCATGAGGTTTACGTTTGTATGAACTTTAAACAATTAAGTGCTATTTTACTCGGCTTCCAGTGATGCATGCTACCTCCAGTGATATATATCTGCAATGTCTCTTTTATTTTCGTTGCTATAACTTAAAGTCGTAAGGATAGCTCTCCTGAGCTAAAATTGCTTTTTGTAAAACACGACTCTAAATAAAAATTCTTGTATCTTGTACCTCGTGTCAGACAAATATTTCGATCACCTCAAGCCAAGCAATGCAACAAATCAACTTTGTAGAATTTTCCAAATTTCTGTTATGTTATAATTGTGACTTAGTTATGTCATAATTACAATTAGCTATATCGTACTACATTTCAAATTATGTCTGTTAGGACTGTTACTGTTAGTTAAGACCAAGTGTCACATCACATACATGAAGTAACCCTAAAACCAATATCAAATGAAGTTCTAACATCTCATCAAAATAAAATATTCCAAGAAGTGTGACGAAATATGACAGTACTTGATTCCATGTGACAAGTTGTGACAAGTAACTTCAACATATATTGACTAGTGTCCAGGGTATTTGGAGGACAGTGCAAAACCATAACGCCAATACATGGGGAACTACTCATGTACAATGTAATTGTACACTCATGTACAATGTAATTGTACAGCTATTTCACAATTATTTCCAACATCACAGGAAAAACATACAACTAACAACATGTTGTATTATCATTAATGGCACATATACCAACAATTAGGCTTAACCTTTGATTTTTAGGTCACCTGAGACGAAGTCTCAAGTGACCTATTCTAATCGCCTTTTGTCCGTGTGTTTGTAAACAATTTTTATTTTCGACTTCTCAAAAACTGCTGAAGCAATTTCAATGAAATTTTGCACAAACCTTCTAAGGCATAAGGCCAATCAAAAAGATGGATTTTTATATGACCCCCACCCCCCAGGGGGCTGTGGGAGGCCAGGGGACAAAAGGTGTCAAATTGACTAAAATTTCAAAAATCTTCTCCACTCACAGATGTGGTAGAATCAAATAATCTTCATATATAGAAAGGTCTCAAGTCCCTCTACAAAAATTGTGAATCATATGACCCTGGGGTCTCAGGTTTCCCCCTGGGGAAGGGGTAAAGTTTACTATAGTTTATATAGTAAAAACACATTTTGGAGCATTATTTGGTCATTTATAATAGAAAATTAGTCAAATGTTGTCAGAATTATCCCTATGAAATGGCCATTGAATCCTATTAACAAATTTTCCATGACTGACTCCCAGAGGCCTTAGGGGCGGGGCCAAAAGGGGTCAAATAGACTAAAACTTAAAAAAAATTTCTTCTGAAATTCTGAAACTGGTAGAATCAAATACTCTTCATAGATGGTGGAGAGGTCTTAAGGTCCTTTACAAAAGTTGTGAATTTCATGGCCCTTGGATCTCAGATTTTTCCCTGGGGAGGGGGTCAAATTTACCATAGTTTATATAGGAAAAACACATTTATAACATTATTTGCTTTGTTTTCATAGGAAATTAGTCAAACTGGGTTAGAATTATTAGCCTGAGAAAGCATTAAACATCATATTCATATTGGTCCTAGCCGACCCCCAGGGGTCAGAGGGGCGGGGCCAAAAGGGGTCAAATTTGTCAACTTTTCAAAAATCTTTCTTCAGATTTGATGGAACCAAATACTCTACAGAGATTGAAAGGTATTCAAGGCCTTTTACACAATGTGTGGATGTTATGGCCCTGGGATCTCAGATTTTCCCCTGGGGAGGGAGTCAAATTTACTATAGTTTATATAGGAAAAACACATTTATGAACATTATTTGCTTAGTTTAATAGGAATGAGGCAAACTGGGTTAGAATAATAGCCTGAAATAGCATTTTACACCATATCCATATTGGTCCTGGCTCAAGGGACCAGAGGGGCGGGGCCAAAATAGGTCAAAATGGCTCAAATTTAAAAAAAAATCCGCTTCTGAATTCACAGGTTTGATGGACCAAATAATGTTCATAGATTAAAAAGTGAAATTTATAAAATCACTGATACTGACTGACTTCTAGTTTGGTTTTATTGTTTAACATTGGCAAAGCAAATTGGAATTTTAAGCATAAGGTTTGGTAACATAATACACTAACTATCAAAATGAAAAACAAAAAATGAAAATTCTAATACAAAGGTTTAACTTTTAAAGTTTATTCTAATTCGTAAACACTTTTTACTGATTTGAACCAACTTTGCAATGCTCTTTCTGTAGCAGCACTCAGGTGACCGTCAAGGCCTCTTGGGCCTCTTGTTAACATATTTTATCTGACTTTTAAATTTGACAAAAAGGATTGGGCCGCAGCACTGACAAGTTATAACAACTTATAAAATATCAGAATTGTACAGTATAATTTATGCTTTAGTATTGGCTTGAACTCAAGTTAACGTTACGTTGCCAAATCATTCAATTATTACTCTTTATCTTAAAGATTTTCTTATTGGTTCGATAGATCTACTGTACATGTGCATACTACTAGGCCACTCATTATGATGAACGGACGATTAAAGGGAGATAACTCGCCCTTTCAAAAGTAAATATCGCTAGCATTACGGTTCGAAAATCTCGACTTGTACTACCATGCTTCCTCAGTATTTCATCAATGTCAAATACTTGATGTAGCTATCTTATAACTTTCTATGCAGTGTGAACTTTGTAACAAATATATTTCTATGACAATTATCAACTGAGAAATCTAAAAAGTACAACAATATCCAGCCACATGATCAATAAAAAAACACATGTTGACATTGTTGTTCAAACATGATATTCTTGCTACTGTTACTGCATGAACATTAACATTACGCCAAATTAGAACATGGATCATTACGATATACCTTACTGAAATACATGTATCATGCCAGATGGCAATTCTACAATTTGCTTACCTTCATAAAAAAAAGCGGACACCGATTGTCAGCGTCTTTCCAGATTGACCAAGTTGCGACGCGCAAGCGCAGCCTTTACGCATTTCCTAACATTTACTCAAGAGTTACCTCCCTTATTGCAGTAATTGTAAAAACTATCAGTTCATGCCTAATAATAAGTCCTTGCTGTTCAAAAAGTTGATGATTGATGATTTATTACTTTAACGTCCTAACAGCCAGGGTCATTTAAGGAAGTGCCAGGTTTGTTGGTGAAGGAAAGCCGGAGAACCCGGAGAAAAACCACCGACCAGCGGTCAGTACCTGGCAACTGCCCCACATGGGATTCGAACTCGCGACCCAGAGGTGGAGGGCTTGTGGTAATATGTCGGGACATTTTAACCACTCGGCCACCGCCGAATAAAAAGGATTTGGCTGTCTAGATTTTACTTTTGTGTTTGATATGTGAATAAGTGTCGTGATGAGGATTGGTGTGTTTGTAAGATGTTACTGGGATATCCCTTATATATGACAACTACATTCAATCTTACCTCTTCTTCGTTTGAAGGACTGTCCTCTTCGTTTCGACTTGACTCGGCCATTTTGTTTCTAAAGTGAAAACATCGCGCCTTGACAAAGCAGTCAATTAACAAATAATTTAAGTGATAACATATAAGTGATAACAAATAAGTGATAACAAATAAGTGATAACAAATAAGTATTAAGTGTTAAGAAATAAGCCATAACTAATAACTAAAATGTCCCTCCAGGGCTTCCGTAAAAAGTAGCATTGTACAAAGTTATATTTAAACATTTACAAAATTATATATCAGCTTATGACTTTTGAAGTATAGATATATCTTTTTTAGAATTGGTATGAATTTGACTTTATATTTCATAATATGCAGTTTTCAAAATCAAGATATCCAAAATACAATGTGCTAACCACTCTCACTGCTTTTAAGTATTAGCCAACAATACTTTCTTCTGCAAAAGTATTCCAATTTCATAATCTTCATATTTTGCATAGCATATGTCAGAGATAAAGTAGTCTCTTGCTATTCTATCCCATAAATATAGGATCAGATGATGCTGTTTAAAGATCCTCCACCAGCGGCAGATCAAAAACAATAGTCATCATTTGAAAAATAATTGGTGTTATATTGTGTGTATAGAATTGTCCAATTAACACAAGAAATAATACCAAACACAATAAATATATAATTAATACAGTGTACATGTAAGTTATGTTATGCACATATTTTTTCCTCTCTATGAGCCACTTCAAATGCCTTGTTTTTCAATACATGTATTTGATTTAAACCAGACAACTTAGTGAATTGGTCTAAAAGATTCAAGAGACATTGAAGTGTTTTCCATATTCCATCAATATTGAGGCTGTTATCATCAGCAAATTGCATGAGCTTATTTTCATGTAGTTTTCAATAGTTCATCCCTTTATGTCTTGCTTATTTCTCATCATAATGCACATGATCTAAGCACACGATATGAACAAATGTGACATAATAGGATCTCAATGTCTACATCCACAGTTGTAAAAAAGAGGAAAAAATAATTGTAGGAAAGATACTTAAGTATCATCATTGATTAATAAGTTCAATCTAATAACACTTTCAGAAAAGGTAAAATACAACAAAACATTGTACAGGAATTCCCATGATATGATAGGTAGTGAAAGGCCTTTTTAATTAAAATTAACCATCCATGGTTGTTATTTCCTTCTGCATAATGCAGTAAATCATGTGTAATTCTAGTACCGTATTGTTGGCAAATTTTGTCCGCTAACAAAGCCCTTCAGATTTTCATGAATTCAAATGTCATTACAATAATTTTTATTCACTCATTATTTACAAACGAAAAATATCAATTATTAGCAACAACTGATATAACAATGACATCAATCATTGCAACAAAAATGTAGTAACATGTACATGTATATCATAACAAGTTTTCAAACATGGTCAACTGTATTTTATACTGTAGTTTTTAAGTCACAAACCACTGAATGATAATGAAATGTAATGGATATTTACAAAGTCGTAGTGTCCTTTGCTGCATCACTTTATCATTGTCATTGCCGTTGGTGGTATGAAGTTTACATAATATCACTTCCTTTACATCAGAATTTGTCTTTTGAAATGATGACTTCACAGGGACAAATAACTTACATGATGTACACCATCAGCAATTTTGTATTATAACATACATTGATTGTCTATTCCAGAGTATGTGACAGAGAAAAAAATAATTTATAGCAACTGCTTATAATGCCACCATGCTATTGATCAGCCGTTTTCTTTTTTGTAATGTACACATGCAAAATCAAGCAAAACATAAGAATAATTGGAATTGTACTGACACTACATTAATAAATTGTAGCTTTATAAATTCATTATTGAAAAAGTGTATGTTTCAGTGTTGGATTGATCAACAACATGATACATAATATGTTCACAAATTGTTGGAATGTTATGATGTTGATATAGATTGAATATATCCTGTGAATCAACCAAATATTAGATATCTACCAAGCCTTTCAAACACACACATGTACATTATGACAATTTACTAAATTTGTAAATCATACATTTTATGGAGGCGGAGAACATAATTAGCATAGTAGATACTTTATATCTATTACTCTCATATGTTATTCATCTGTAATTCTCTACATGTAATTATGTTAAAATATATTTTGATACTTTATCTATTACTTTTATATATATTGCGTTTTAACATATTACATTTATTCTATTTAACATAAACCCACATAACATCTAAGCATTACTCTAATTACCAATAATACTGCCAGACTCGCACTAAATTTACATGGTCATGTTTTTTGAATAATAAATGTATTCCTAATATATAACATGATTTTATTGGTTTATCACAATTGCCTTGAATATAATTTTGCTGCTTATTCACGAACCAAAATATAAGTTCTTGGCGAAAAGATCTGCCATATTTTAAATCTTTCTGTACTCGTGGTACATACATCTGTTAAAGTAAACATACAGTTTCAAGTCATCCCCAGAATAGTGGAGTTATGATTAAAGTTATATGTGCTGTAAATTAATTGGCAAAATATTTGACATATTATTTTTTCTTTAGTAATATATTGAAACCATCTGGTTTGATCAATAAAGCTGTGTAAATCTTTCAAATGGACAAGGAAACATACATGAACACAGATGTTATGCATTGTAAAATTCGTGGTTCTATAATTCATGTTTCTTTAGATGGAAATAATCTTTCAGAAATTACTTAATGATTATTAGAAATACTGTAAAAATGTGAAATGAAATTGTAAACAACAATTTGGCTTCATGGTCTGACCCTGTGTACTAATTTCAGTGCACTGCAGACGTTTTTTGGCAGTCCTTATTCGTATTTCTAAAAACAAAACCTGTGCATTGAAAGTATTGTAATTTTCAAAATGTTGGTAATTTTCGGTGGAGAAGGACCTATTAGAAGCTCTTCTTGATTCGCAAATATGAAAAATATGACACATATAACTTTAAGTATGAATTAATAACATAAATATATGAAGCCCTTTACAGAATACTATTACAGTTTCATTTTCATGCATATTTTGATTGCCTTTCCCCATGATTCCGCTTCACACACACAGCACCGTCTGATCGCTTCCTTTCTTGTAACTTTTCTGATTTTCTGGACAACTTGAGTCACAGTTTCTTTCAAGATGACATGTCTTGTATACTGTTCTCCTTTACTGAAATTACATGATACAAATGATACATGAATTATATGGTATGTTGTATGTGGTTATTACTTTTTGAAGTTTGATATCATACTTAATACTGTATCATAGTATCTACAATAATCCCATGCTTTAAGTTACACATGACTCTAATGTTTGGTTTTTCAATGAACATATGATTCTGTACGAGAACCGAGACAAGATTAAAGAATGTGGGACCAGACAAAGCAAATCAAATTATCTTTAACAGTTTGAGCCTTGTAGCATGAATGAACATATTAAGTTTTACTTACACCGACGATTCCCTGATGGCATCCATCAGTTCTTTCTCAGCACCACGCACTGTTGACCAACTTGTGTACCGGCTGCTCCAAACAAAGAGAACAGGAGTTAATTGTATTGAATACTTTATATAATGTCTTACTGTATTTAAACACCATTTAACATATCGCATGGAATTGTCGACATTGTTAAATTTTCTTGTGATAATTGATTAATATCTCACTCAATCAAAACACATTATTATTTAACAAAATGAAGGAGTTTCATTCTGATACATTGTTATTGGAAAACATTTTTGTATATATTTTTTTGCAAAATTCACATACTCTCTTGGGATTATTTTGGAAAACGTCTTCATGACCCACATCTCGATTGCCATCAATGCCTGTAATGAAAAAACAAAACAAAAAAAAATACATTGGATACAAAGTCCTTTACATGCATGTGGTTGATATGACTTTGAGTGGGAGTAATTAGATTGTTTCAGATTAAACCATTGTGATGATGACCTTATACTTCTATTCAGAAGACTATTTCATTCATGCACATCAAACTTATGGAACTTATTCTTAGTCCTAAATTAAATCCTTACCAAATCAATATACTACATACATCGTTTCATTGCAGTCTACCAGATACATGCTCATTAACAAGGAAAACTTGCGGACAAAGAAATTTCTCGTACACGTTTATAACTTTTCTTAACAGGAGACTGATAACAGTATTTAATTGTATAAAAATGAACTGATATCATTAATAAGTATACCCCACACAACAAAGTAAGGGGGACAATTGGAATTGGTTTTTTGCCTGTCTGTCTGTCAACAGAACTTTGTCTGGCGTCAACTCCTCATAAACTGTATGACAGATTTTAACATTTAGTACACAGAGCCCTAGCTGACATAAAGGGGACTTGAATAAACTATTTAGGGTTCTGTAATGTCCCCTATTAATGGAGTTATTACAAATTACAAAGTCTAATTAGCCCAAGTGGGATGTAACAGTCGGTCACTCTGGTAACAGTTCTAGTTTAAATTGCATTTAAACAAACAAATGGTGTACCTTTGCTTCAATCTCCATCAGACCATATCCATATGTTTGTCTTGGATTTGGTAATTTCATAAACTGTTCATGAAAAGAGCTGGAAAGCAATAAAATAGCATGTAATTTTCAAAGTGAGTAGTCCTTCATCTATATCAAGTTACTATCATCCTTGATACTCCAGGTGTTATCTGGTACTTAACTATCATTATTATCCATTCATAGTACAAATGAAGACATATCATGAAACAAGAGGCCGAGAGAGCCTGTATCGCTCACCTGGGTATTGTAATGCAAAGTAATGTTCTGGATACAGGATCATTGATTTAGCTTTAATTTCCCTATTGGTACCCATTCTTCCTGCTCAAGGGGGTCAGAGCCAAAATTTTTACAAATTCTGTTCTCATTCCCTACCTTCCTCAGAGAATGTTTCTGGCTAAATTTGGTTACAATCCATTTAGAACTCTATGAATACTAGTAGCGATTGATAAGAAATGTAGATGGACAAACAACAGATGCCACCTCATGACATAAGCTCAATCGCCCTTTGGACCAGGTGAGTTAAAAAAAAACTGACCAAGTACAGGCTTGCAGAAACTTTGGAGATTACAGAAAGCCATGCGCAACTTCAGAGCCACGCCATGAATCAGAGTGTACAACAAAATCACTTCGCTATAGTCATTTGTAGTAACTTACACAGTCAATGTAGATATCTCAACAGAACCTTTACGAAGTATGAACATAACTGCATTATATCAACCACAGATTTGTTATAAATAAGTTTTACTGTACCATAACATTTGATGCTACATAAGACCAAAGAAACTGATCGTCCATTTTTGCTGAGATATTATTGTGGTTACAGTTTTGGTATGAAGCGTTTCTGGAATGTTCAGGATAAGCTAGTATAAGCTGGTATCAGAACTTCCAATTAAAAGCTAGCTCATACATATAACGGTGACAGTGTCACTTGCAATTTTGTTATTTATTCTATCTTTTCCATAACTTTTAAATTGTAACATTTCTTTCAATTATAGTACATGCAGTTCATTATCATTAACTCTTATAATTACCTTGGCAATTTACCAGATGGAAGAAGCGTCAGAGTGGGATACAGGATTGGTATCTGCAGCAAAAAGATTATGTGTCAGTTAATATTCACCTTTGCCTAATAATGCATAATAAGTTTTATTGGACAGTTAAAAAACTTAAATTCAATGTAATAAATCCATACATCAAGAAAGATATTGAAATGGCAATTAAGATAGGAAAACAAACATAAAATGGCCAATTCTGAGAATACACAGTGTAATCATCATAATTAAATCTAGCAGTACTAAAAATGTAGTTTATCTTCTTATTCCATGGTACTTACTGCATCTTCAATGTCATCCATTGACAGTTTCCCTTCTTTGTCACTTTCATCATCAGATTCGTTATCCTCATCCATGTTCTGTTTATGAAGAAATAGGATTAATTAGAAATGTCAAATTTGTATATGTATCATGCATTTTTTGTTGTTATCAACTACAACACTCATCCGTGATAACGAAGGGCTGTGGTGGCAGAGCGGTCAAGATGTCTCCTCAACATATTACCACAAGCCCTCAAAATATGGGTCACCAGTTCGGTGGTTTTTCTCTGGGTTCTTCCGGCTTTCCTGCACCACCAAACCTGGCACATCCTTACATGACCCTGGCTATTAAAAGGACGTTGAACTTATAAAACTCAAAACCCACTCATGATTAGGAGATAAACTTATGTTTTTCTTTGTATTAATGGGGTATCACTCTCGAAATGTTGAGGTACATTTATTTGTTATTTTAAATCCCTCTAGTGGTTAAGTAGGAGTAATCTATCAATCGTTGGCAGATGGACAGATAGACAGATGAACATACAACCTGAATATCCAGTAGCTCACACAACCGCTAACTTTTTTGCAGTGGTGGTGGTGGTGGGGGGTGAGCGGGTGCATATATTGATGTTGGATTATCTGTCAAATTCACTTGTCAAGGTTATATCACTCTTACTATATACTGAACCATGTGATATAAATATTTATTACATAATTCATCGGATATGCAGTGATTTCGCCCGTGTAATAATTTTGATTAATATGTACCTAGTGCAATAAGACCTGGGGCGATTTTCATTGGCTGGAAATTCATTGTGATGTAATTCAGAAACAATAAGATGACGTCAGGAAATATTACCTGATGTCAGAATTAAGATAACTGGAAGACAAAAAGGCGGCCTCCGCTGGATTCTTGGAATACATTTTGACGTAAAGTTCTTTGTTATGAATATACTTGTAATTATATGATACAAAGTATCTTGAATTTATGTTCATTTCATATGAAATTGTATGGAACTCCTCTCCAAACTTTAATTTTTGCTGTCTGACTATTGGCACAAAACAACATAGTCACATTTGAACAAACTGGGTAGCCCTTCATCCTAGTATGCTGCAGGTCCAATATCATGTCTCTAGACCTCGTAAATATTCACAAGAAGTTGTTTGAAGATTTTAGCCTGTTTTACACATAAGACTTTGAATGGCCTTCAAGGTCATTCATTTGAATAATTTGTTGCTACAGATGTTCCATGACAAATATGGTTGTAACCCGGTCAGGATTAAGGAGGAGTAAAATTTTAAAGCCTAATTTCAACAAAGTTCCCCTTTGAAGCCCCATCCCTTTGTCACTAGGGTCGAAACTAGCTCATATGATCTTTCACACCAATTATGGTTAGAATCCACTCAATGGTTAATGAGGAGTAGGATACTTAAGCCAAATTTCATCAAAGTTCCCCCTTCTGAGTCCTTCCCCTCTGTCCCCAGGGGTTGGACCTACTGAGGGACTTAGCTTGATGGGGAATAAAACTCACAATGTTACATTAAACATTCCTTTTTTGTAAGCCTGTTTGTTATAAGTGTGTCTTACTATATACTGTATATAAGTAAGATATAGCTGTACTCTACCTGTGGCCATATAAAAGGAGGTATATTTTCCATTGGTAAAAGTGGCGCTACAATTTCTTAGTCCCAAATCATTTCATCTTCCTGTCAAAGAAATGACAAAAAATAACAATAAGAAAGAAGAAAAACAAGAAAACTACTATGTAACTACCGTAGATTTAAAATGAAACCGCTCAGAAATCTAAAAGTCACAACGACATGAATTTTATCATTCATACTACACTTTTAATTATACTACAGATTAACTGAACATATATGGCCTACACTTTGTAACTTTACACCAGGCTTATATATCAATATGTATTATTGAATATTTGACATACGTAATATTAGAGCCAAATGATGTTTTAAATAACAGAAGGGCAATATATTTTTTCTTAAATTACAGTTCAGTAGTGTTTGGTTGGGGACATAAACCATGTGTTACAATTCATTTTGTGGATTCGTAGCAGTTGCACAGATTATTGCGTTTTGATTTTTCAATGATGGCGGCACCCCATGAAAAATACGCTTTGAATATTTGGCATACATTGAAGTAAATAATCTAGCTAGGTTTCTTTCATAAGATACAGTAAAAATACTCTTGGTCTTGTTTTCAACAAAGTACAAGAAAACATTTTGCTGACAAATGAAATATCTTCATTCCACCATCATGCATCCAAGTGGTAAGCTTCAAGAAACAAAACACTTGTATGGTTCGGTTAGGCTGGTACAGTGCATTCCATTTGGGATACAGCAGGTTCGTGAACTTAACCTTCACTATCAAAATGGATTTACACAAGAAATCTTGCATAAGTTTGGTGTTGTAATTATTACTTCATTTTAGATCATGAATATAGATATTCTGATGCTTATATACATAAAGTCATTTTAATAAACTTATGACTTTTGGTTTAGGAAATGTACTGAGCCTTTCACTAAATCAAAAACTTCTGAAAATGATTTCCTATATTAACTGTTTTCTATGCAATTTAAGACCTTATCTTTTGTGAAAAGTTAATTTATTTCCTATGAAATTAATGTTCTTTTATAAAAAGGTGAGCTGAAATACCCAATTATTAATTAAAAAGCTACTTACTTTCTTCAGTTCCTCATCCCAAGCTTTCTGTTCTGAATCACTAGGTGGCGCTAATCGATTTCTTGTTGTTGTGATACTCTGAGATAAACAAGCACACAAAGTTATTGTTAATTTGTAAGCAAATCTCATGCATTAAATTACAAGAAAATGTTATGTTGTTTTCTTCATTTGCCAATTTGTTTTCATGATGTATGCATGAAATTGTGAAGAAAAGAAATATAATGTAGCACAGCTTTACCTTGTCTCCAGTGACTTTGTTAAGACTTTACTTGTCGGGAGAAATTTATTTACTTTCTATAACAAGAGGCCCATGGGTCTTAACAGTCACCTGATATTTGATAAAAATTAGTTATGTCATTTACTAGCCAACTGATGTCTTCTTCATGAAATAGGAAAATAGATCTAATAGGTCTATATACAAAGTTTCATTAAGATTGGTGCATATTAACTCGCATTATCGTGTTCACAAGGTTCAATAATTATTATCGCAAAGGGCAATTATTCTGTAATTAAATAATTACTTTAATCAAGCTGATTTTCGAACTCGTCCGATATCTTTCCAATGTTAGTCTACATACAAAGTTTCATTAAGCTTGGTTTATATTTACTCAAGTTATCGCGTTCACAATGTCGAAAAATAATTATTAGTGCAAAGGGCAATAACTCCATAAATTACAATCAAATCACGTTGATTTTCAAACTCGTTCGAGATCTTTCGAATTTTTAGTCTACATACAAAGTTTTATTAAGATCGGTTTACATTTACTCAAGTTATCGCGTTCACGAGGAAATGGTAACCAACGACGCACGACGCACTACACACGACAGAGAACGACGGACGGACAAACGACTATTGCAATAGGTCACCATGACTTATGGTCAGGTGGCCTAAAAATGTTCTATCCATAATGTGAGCTGAAAAACTCAATAGAAAATTAACTTACTTTCTTCTGTTCCTTTTGCATAGCTTTCATATTTTCAGCTGTAGGTGACATTAACCGTTGTCTTTTCGGTCTGCTAGCAGTAATATTCTAAGATAACAAGCACAACAAAGTTATAGGTTTATTTTGAGAACAACAATAATGTACGGAAGCCTGTTAGGGTCATATTAAAATAAATATTAGTTCGTTATAACGACATAGCTAGGTCGTTATTACGACATTCAAATGTACCAGTCGTTATTACGACATACTAAGTTGTTATAACAACATAACTAAGTCGATAAAACGACATACTAAGTCATTAATACGACATTCTATGTCGTTATTATGACATAACTAAATTGTTATTACTACATAACTAAGTCGTTCTTACGAGATACTAAGTCATTATTACAACATAAGTAAGTCGTTATTACAACATACTAAGTCGTTATTATTTTACAACATAATATTTTTTTTTTCAATGTGACCCTAACAGGCTACTAATGCATTAAATGACGGAGAGATATGTTGTTTCTTTCTTTCATATGCACATTTGTTTTCAAGAAATGTGGATGAAATTGTAAAAAAAAAACCAAAATACTGTGAAATATACAGCTTTACCTTGTCTCCATTTTCTTTGTTATTACTGTTCACTGAAATTAGAAATATATACTGGTCATTCATACAGTAAATACATAAAATATTAAAGCATCGGATGTCATATTTTTTTATTCAAATTCATGTGTAAGATATATTGGGTGTTCCAGCATATCCAATGGTACGCGTTAGCTGCTTATATTGTTTCCTGATCATTCATGAATAAGGGATGGATGTATCATAAGGAATATTTTACCCTTATGAAACTAAGGATTATTTATAAATACATTAAATTTTCAAAAGAATAATTGTACTCACTCTTTCTTGGTGTTCCATAAATGAAAGAGCTTCTCTTCCTGGTCTGAAAAGCATTTTATAATAAAAATAATTATTTCATATTAAGAGTTGAAACAGGAGCAGAAACACTGCCACTTTTATAGACTATGTTGTGTCTCTCTGCTAGGGGACATAACCCAAAGTATCCATAATTAAAGGTGCAAGTGCTCATGAGTCCATATTTCTACCTACTATTAGGCGTTTTTCACTATACTTATATAATTAATGAAACATTTTTCATTACCTATCAACTGAATCATATATAAAGTAAACAAATTCCCATTAATGTAATATTTCAGAAAATTGTTGCATATCCCCTAGGTCAGATTTAATTTGATTCCTGGTATCAACATGGAAACATTTTAATGCTATTTTACTGCATGCAAAGCTGATAACTAAAAATAGGGGTCATCGTGGTCTTCATTGATGAGTTGTGTTTTATGTCTGCAAAAGATGTGTCTATGTAATCTATCTGAACCTATTAACCTTTTGAGGGTTTGTCCGTAGTTGACGACTCCTTCCATGTTGCTGTACCTTGTTCTGTCAAATAAAATCAAATGAAATACATTTTACGTAAAAGCACATGTGATAGCCCTCGCCATTGAATGATCTTTATATCTATATTGATTAGGGTTTGGGGTTTTAGTCAGGATCATAAAAGGATGTGCAAGGTTTGTTGGTGGAGGAAAGCCGGAGTACTCCGCAGAAAAACCACGAACCAACTGTCAGTACCTGGCAACTGCCTCACATAGGTTTCAAGGATGGAGGGCTAGAGGTATTAATGGTACTTTAATTGCAAAAGCAAGCTACATATAAATTAATGTTAAAATTTTACCAAGAAAATAATAATTTTGTAGTATTTTGTCATAATTTTTAATGGTTGCCATGCAATACAGACTTAATATATGCAACATTATTGTCTAGTTCTGCAAACTATGATGTAATAATAAATGGAAGCAGTATTGTCTGAGACCAGCCAGTATTACACCCGTAGGTATGAGAGAAATATATCATATACATATGTAGTTATAGGAAGACAGTTAAAGTCTTTTCAAAATATAAGAAGTTATTTATAGCAATAATTAGCCAAATAACTCCCTTTTGGCAAATCCCTAAACTTCTTGTGAGCCTATTATCGATCAACAT
Source organism: Argopecten irradians (assembly GCF_041381155.1). Taxonomy (NCBI): domain Eukaryota; kingdom Metazoa; phylum Mollusca; class Bivalvia; order Pectinida; family Pectinidae; genus Argopecten; species Argopecten irradians. The sequence goes on from NC_091141.1 coordinate 5,585,857, forward strand.
TAATAACATTCTGAATCACATTATATCTTAATCAGTAGAGGTGCAAGGAAAGATATTAAATTGTGGTTGGATGAACCAACAAAGGATGACAGACCCGGTATGGCATTAAACTCTATGTTCAATATACCTTTGTTAAAAACAATAACACATACCATAGGTTCATAATCTTTGAGGCAAAACCTGCACAGGTATGGATTTGTCTGTATCTCTGATGTCCGTTTATGCCTTGGAATATCCACACAGGATCGGTGAAACCACTTCGGACATGAGTCACATTGAATCTAAGGAGCAATGTAGCATACAATGGGATATACTGGCAAATGTGTACATTTTATCTACCTGGGCTTGTTTCTTAATTTATTACATTATGCATACTGTACATGTATTCATTATTCATTATACGCTGAACTTCTTAGACTCGTTTCATAGAACTTGTATCCATGGAACGTTCATTTTAGATTCTACATGTATATACATAAAATCAGTTGTAAGCCACGGAAGTTAAACACAAAATAGACTTGTTCACATGTACTACAGCAACTGATGTTGTCCATACCCAGAGACAGTCTGATGTGTCAGTCAGACAACACTCCCTGCAATAGCTATCAAGTGGCTCTGCAATTAAAACAAAATGTTTAAAAGGCTGGAAACAATAATCATATCATAAAGAGTACAGTTGGACTGCACCAACATAAAATACTTAATTTTCCACCAAAAGGCCATGCTCATATTAACCTGGTAACTTTGTAGAGGCTTGTTGTAAAAATTATTAGGGCAATAACCACATTTTATAAATGATATACAAGTAAGATATTACTTACATAGAGCATATATCTTAATAGAAAAAAACAACATTATGAAACTAAAACACTTATGTCCCTTAATTACCTGATATTTCTAGCAACTGTGTTGCTATCCCAAGTCTTATGGAAAGTATATCCTTTGGAGCGGATTTGAAACGCAAAGGTTGGTCTGACAACAAATCTTCTGCAAACTATGATGTAATAATAAATGGAAGTAAATTATGATAAACATTAAAGATGCTCCACCGCCGACAGAGCATAAATGATATTGATCATTTGAACAATAATTGGTGTTCAATCGTGTATATATATGTCTAATTAACACAAAGAATAATATAAAATAATTTATTTTGCCTTCAGTGCATGTGCAATCAGTACTTCATTCCAAATAGGATATAGTGCCACAGATTTTTTTCGGGATGCAATTAAATATTTTTATATTTTTAACTTGAAGTAAAATTAGAAGCCTAAGCTTTTCAATGGTGGAAATGGTGTGAAGTAAGTAACTTTTGTAACTGAAAAGAAATACTAAATCGTCTGCTCCTGTTTTTAATAGTGAAAAAATACTATTTGTCAGAGGTGAAGCATCTTTTATGTGAAATTCCAATTAATATGATAAATAAAATGATAACAAAAGGCATTGACTTTTCTTCAGCAGTTTTGGAGAAGAAGTCAAAAATGTAAATTGTTTAAGGACACACGGCAGACGACACAGGTCTCAAAGATTTAGCGCACCAGATCCACACATGGAAATTATATTAGATTTGGACAAACCTAAATTAATATCCAACCTCTGTTTCAATGAACATAAAACTGAATTACCTTCAAAACATATATCCCACAAGATACAGAGTCATACTGTTTTATATGACATTGTGTGTCTAGAAGCCACTTTGATGCTGCTGGAGGGCTGTCAATGCCAATATTGTACCGGTATTGTAGAAATCGCCTGTAATATAAAGCAATAACCAACTAATGTTACACATGTGTGTATTAATTTTACAAGTCAAATAAGAGGTCAGAATGAATTTGGGTAGTACTGCCAAAAATCACAAAATTTACTGCCTAGCGAATGGAACACAGGGTTAAACAAAGTAGTCAAGTTATGGTCTACCACTTCATGTCACATTTTTACATTTTATAGTAGTTATAAAGAAATATTTCCATCTTAGTTTTAATACACATAAAGCATAAATACGCGAATTATTGCAGTGCACAAAATCTGTGTTGTGGCAAATATGCTTAAAGCAACCAGCATGTTTTATCTGTGCCTTTAAATGGTTTTTCATAGAATAATTCATAAAATCTTATAGTAATTAATTTTCAATTTACCTAGAATAATGATTACAGAAGAAAAGAAAGGATATCAAAATGTTTGCGAAGTTATGGCTCACTTAACTTTTATACTAATAGCGCATCTTTTCCTTATTGAATCATGTAATCTTTGAAAATATTTAAAAAGAATATTAATACTGTACACAAATATGATCTTATAATAACACCTTAATTAGGCTAGTTACTGGATGTAACAATAAATGGCATCAAGGAGAAAAAAAGTGGTAGGAGGTCACTCTTTGTAATATAAAATATTGACAACACATTCATTGAAGTATTACTCTGTAGGTTTTAATAGTTTAACGTCATATATACAGACAGGGTCATGTAAGGACGTGCAAGGGTCATATCTCTGCTCGGATATGAATTATGTACAGCTACAATGTGTAAGAAATACTGTCACCAAATATCATTCCCAGTAATTTAGGTGGGCAACCTGAATACCCCCTTCTCCACTTTGTTGCACAAATATCTTTGCCAGAAGCGTTTAAATGTAGAACTTTTAACATACCTCCAATTCATTAGGATCAAATCTTTCTTGGCCTGCGTTTCTCCGAGTGGGTTTACATAGATCAGTCTCCTTTGTTTTGGATACACGGCACACAGTGTCCAGTGCGAATTGCTTTCATTAACGGCCCCAATCATGACATCATAGTCAGTCAAATTTAACTGAAATATGCAAGTAAATGTCATGTTACAAATGTACTACAAATGAATATAGGCTAGCAATGGCATAGGATACTTAAATATGTACAAAGTAATCTATCTGATTCAAAGATGTGACAAGAGGAACATGACAAGATTCTCAGGCAGACAGACAGACAGACAGACATTAAAGGTAGTTTTTTTGGTAGTGGATCAATATGATCAATTTTATGAGTATCAACTAAATAAAGTGTTTAAAACTTTTTTTTTTCATTTGAGGTCTATCTGAGATCTGAGATCATTTCACGAAAAAAACCAGATTGCTCTCCTCAAATGATCATGAATATAAATCAGGTTTAGGTGAAACCCAGGAGTAGAAGCATTCTATAAGGGGGAATTTTAGCAATGGTTCTCTTTAAAGGCCCTATCACTCTGTCATCAGACTCAGGGGTAAATGAGCACATTCTGTTGATAATGATTCCACATTAAAATATTAAAATATTACAACACACATTGCACAATGGAATTTGAAGATACATATGACCAAATAATTATTACAAACCCGTCTTAGTCCACCATGAATCAAACTTGAATCTTCAAAAATGGCTTTGGCTACTGCTGTCTCCATGTGATATATTCTTTTGTTCTAAACCAAAATAAATCATATTTCAATAGCTAATCACATTGAGTAAAAAGTGCAAGTGTTTTAATGTTGTATATATTTATGTATTCATAATATTTATGTATTCATAATTTAACTGTATTATGTTTTTGTATGCATGCATGTACTTGTACAAGCACATGCAATTAAATCAAATAACAACAGCGCCCATCAAAGAATGATATATGTCTGACAAATGACAGAAGGATCTTTTCTCTGGTTTTTAAACTTTCACAATCAAAATCCAAGATGACGCTGGTCGGCCATCTTGTTAAAAACCGATCGGTCCAAAAATGCAATATTCACAACTAAGACTCTAGGAGAACCTACATATCAAATTTGAAAAAAGATCCCTTTATATTGTATAGCTCTTTCTGAGAAATAGCAGTAACAAGAAATGTTAACAGATGGACGAAAGGACAGACGGACGGACAATGGACCATGGACGAAAGGCGATTTGAATAGCCCCCCATGTAATGATGATGGGCTTAAAACTTACCATGGACACTGATGTTAAAAGAAATAGGTACGCATCCATGACCTGTAACAATTAAGAACAAACGTTGACACGTCAACCATACATATATTTTTGCTATAACTGATTTTTTTTTTCACTTTTGATTTTTTTATGTTCCATTTGACAGAAAATAAAGATGAAAACGAGAACTTTTAACATAATAATGATGTATTATTTTAAGATATGAAAATATATTCTTTCTCTTTATTAAACCTCAACTGACAGATTATAAATCATCATAGTAATTTCATTCAACCGTTATCAAATTCTGAAAATATATTCCTGACTCAAGAGTATCTCAAGTTTCATCTCAAATTACCTGATACAAGTATTTAACGATAATAAGATTATCGTTTTTTTTATTAACTCTAACTTGAAAGTTTTATTCAATTGATAAAGATACAAAATATGTATTTTTGTCCACAACTTTGGCTAAATGAATCGCTCACCTGGTTTGTAATGCCGTAGTAATGTTCTTAATACAATAATACAAAATCATTGTCTCTTTTCTGAAGAAATTTTAAAATTTAATTCTAATTTCCCATATTAGACCCCAACCCTTCCAATCTCTGTTCTATTTCCCCCAAGGATGTTTCTGGCCATTTGCTGGACGAACGAACAATAAACAAATGACGGACGCAGCACCATTGCATACCGATAAGCTCACAGGCTCAAAAGGAGTATTTAAAACAACCTGCTAACTTATTATTTTAGGTCTTTCAGGGTGATTATCCATTCTCACTGTAAATGTCAGATATCACCAATCAGGGGAAAAATAAAAATATATGTATCTATTGTCAAATCACAGATGTAGATCCAGATTTCAATATATCTTGGATAAACTGGAGACTGCATTATGGCAATAAACATTAAAGAAAGCATTACCTCATCACTCAAAGTTGTTTGCAGAAACTTAATTGAATGATCTGTGATAAGATTGGGGCCAACTTTGGCAAGGAGATGACCAACAGGTCCAATCGTCCAAATTTTTTGTACAACTGCAAACATATAGTGGAATAATTTTTTTCAAATATATGTATACATTAGTTAATATAGGCATAGGTAAAGTTTCACCTGTTATGAAACAAAGAGGGTTATGTTTTAAAAACTCATTGTATAATCATTTACAGGTATAATGTCAGCAATATATTGATATGTTTTCAATTTACATGAAATGAATCAATAGGAGAATCAAATTAAGTTATGTTTACTTTCAATATATTTGAAATATGTTAAATGAAATACGCAATTTTTTTAACAGGAATATTTACCATAATCAGCATCAAATAAAACATCACTTGGTGTTGCAACTACTGTTGAACTACTACATGCAGCTGTAGGCAAAGAAAGAAACATAATTATTTGAATGACAAGATATTAGTGGAGATTTTATGGAAATGTCAAAGAAGATTAACCAACTTAATAATTTTCATAGACCACAATGTTGGAGTTTGTAAATTTTATAATGTATTAAACAACTGAATATTAGTTAGCTACTGTGTTCTATTATTAAAGGCTAGGTTTTAATATAGATAGAGAAAAAGTTAGGGTTCTTCAATTCAAACTCCAACCAGGGTAACCATTTTGAAAGAAAGTACATTTTGCAATTTCCAAATTCATATCATTGCTATGTAGGAATATTCTCTGTCAGAAAACATCTCTACTTTTGAATTTCATGATTATATATAAAACCAGCCAATCAGTGGCCAGGTCAAAATTCTATCGTGGGCTCAATCTTCAATACACAGGGGCCATTTTGAAGGTCTTTTTTTTTCATTTAGTTGATTGTTCCCTAAAGATGCTGCCATAACAGACACAGAAAAACAATTATCACCCAAGAAAGTACAACATCAAGATCACAATCACAACAGGATACATTTATATACTTGACATTTAAATGTCACTTTAAAGGGCCACTATGTTTCCAAAACAAAATTTAAATGATAACAGTTATAATGTTAGAACATCTTCATTGCTAACCTAAGATGAGGTTAAACACCAAACAAATGCAAGGTTCCATATGTAAACCTTTGCTTAACAAAGAAGCTCATTTCACTGTTTTACTGTGTGCAGTTGTACTGATAGCCAACCACGTCTAGGACGACGAGGATAAACATTAAGTCTACCCAAGTTCTGGAAATTATTCATGTGTAGTGATAATGGTCATTTGATAACTTTTGAGATTCCATAAAACTATTGAACTTATTTCACAGTAAAAATTTAAAAATTAAAATCTGTTTTGGAAATGTAGTGGGTCTTTAACACCTTCAAAAAGCTTCATTAATCCGGTGAATTTGAAATATCGATGTTCATGAATGATAATAATCTTTCATGAAATTGTATTACAAAGAAATTCAATGTTAATAGTCTGCCAAGTCTTGATTGGTTACATTTGTATGTACGCTTTTTATCATGCTGGTATATATATATATACATATATATAAAGCTAGGTTCTTATATATTCATATATTCATGCAGAAATAACTGAAACCATCAATCTGGTCCGATAAATTGTTGAGTGCCATGCAATGTGAAAAAGGATCCAATACCTTTGCATATGAATAAATTACATCCACAAATTACATCTTATTTACTTCATGTAAAATCTCAGTATATTATGTGAAATAAAAAAAAACCTCTATAATTTAAAAGTACTTTGAAGTTAGAAAATTAGTTAGATCAGTATATCTGTTTACCCGTCACCAGCTCTAATTACAGAAAGAATTGAAATCTAATGTCTACATGACAGAAGGTGAAAAGGCGAGCAGTGGCAAGGCTATATAAGCAATGGAAGAATACAGAAAGTTTGAAAGGTTACACACACCCAAGTATGGTAATATTTAAAACCATTACCTCTGTGAAATATTCTGTAAAGGGATGGACGAAAGCAGATATTTAGTTTCCTAAAAATAATGTATACCGGTAATTCATTTAAAATACCTGTAAAACATAAAACATTTAGATGTGCTTTATAACTTGAATATTCATTTCAAGTCAACACAAGTAACCATCCTCCCACTGAAGTGTTTCAGAGCTGAAATAAGAGCTATTTTCTCTTTTGTACATTACTTTAACATTTGAATGAAAAGTTTATAAACGGCCATCTCGTTGAAGGATCAATCCAAAAATGTCATATGCACGACTAGGACCCTAGGGGAACCTGCATATGAAATTTGAGAAAAATCACTTCAGCTCTTTCTGAGAAATTGTGGTAACAAGCTTTAATGATAAGAATTGAAGATGGCAGCCTGTCTGCCATCTTTTGACGGATCAGTCTCAAAATGCATTATGCACAATTAAGGGCTTTATGTGGAACCCGCATATGAAATTTGAGACAGGTCCCTTTCTGATAAATAAGGGCTAATAAGAATTGTTAACGGACGGATTGACGGACAATGGACCAGAGACCATAGTCAATCTAAATAGCCCACCACCTGATAATGGAGGGCTAAAAACTATATCCTGAGACATTACCTGGTTTATGTGGCGAAATGGGGCCATCCAGTGAGGGAGGATTATCTGCCAAGACTGGGCCATGTAACGATGGAGGATTATCTGCCAAGACCGGGCCATCCAGTGATGAGGGAAGATTATCTGCCAAGACATCCGTGGGCCATCGGGTGAGGGAGGATTATCTGCCAAGACCGGGCCATCCAGTGATGAGGGAAGATTATCTGCCAAGACCGGCCATCATTGAGGCCATCCGGGTGAGGGAGGATTATCTGCCAAGACCGGGCCATCCAGTGAGGGAGGATTATCTGCCAAGACCGGGCCATCCAGTGAGGGAGGATTATCTGCCAAGACCGGGACATCCAGTGAGGGAGGATTATCTGTCAAGACCGGGCCATCCAGTGAGGGAGGATTGTCTGTCAAGTCCGAGCCATCCAGTGAGGGAGGATTATCTGTCAAGACCGGGCCATCCAGCGAAGGAGGAGTTCCTACAATAAGAGTACTAGCATTTCAAGATATTCATTACCTGCATCTAAATAACAGCTTCTAGTATTGATACATTCTCTTGTTTTGATGTGAGTGTGTCTTAACACAGAAATTTTTATTAAAATTATGATCATATTTCATACATATTGAGGAATGTATCCTGTGGTGTTCTAATTTCAGCCATTACAGATTTCCCTGTTAAGTGTAGTGTTGTTAACTGTTGTGCACATTGAACATTGACGCACAGTTGACAGACCCATTTTAATGTCTCCTTAGGTAAGAGAGGTAGGTTGAGACTATCTCAATCATTCTTTTGTATATTGGAGAAAAATAACCATTCCCATTCTTGAAAAGTGACACCATATAGTCACTACCCTTGTGGAAAGCCTCAGTTTGGAAATTCATTAATTATCCCGTGTTGTGATTTTGATGTCACACCCCTCAAGAGAGAGAAAGATTCTATTAAGATTTTGACAAGAGACACATAGTACCTTCATGAACAATAGTATGAGCACATAGATAGATAGTGTATCGAGCCATTAACTTACTGGTTTTTGAATGGATCTTGGCCTTCATTGGTTTCTTTCTTGCCATGTTACCAATTTCTGCAATAAATATCAATGAAATAAACAAAAAAAAACATGAATTATAAAAGTAATAAAAGTTCTAATTGAATGATAATAGATATTTCTAATTATGAAATTAGCAAGAAGTGCTTTCCACAACAGGTTTTCAGATTCAATTATGCTATTTAATATATATAGTATTTAAATTTGACCCATAGCTGACCCATTTCATACAAGGACGCTATAGACTAAATATAAACCAATTATTTTTATTCCTATATCAGAAGAAGAATTTTTTTAATTGCTAGATATTTCCGTTTTGGATCCTACTACTAACGTTATACATATGTATATTCCCCTATTGCCCCCCCACCATCTCTCTGGTGCCAAGAGCACAGGATCACAGTTTATACAAAAGTTGTTCTTCTTTACCAAATGTTGCTTCATATCAAACTTAAACTAAACCTTGATGCTTGCAACAGGATAATTCACTATATTTCCCCAATTAATCCCAATTCCTCTGGCCCCTAGAAGCCTAGGATTACACTAAATCTATTCACCTTCACCCAAGGATGTGACTACTTCCATCTATATAATTGACAATGGATTTCTACAATCTGCTATATTTCCCCTATTGGGGCCGACCTTCGCACCCATGGGGTAAGAACCACCATTTATGCAAGGTCCCTTTCACCCAAGGATGTTTTCTGACCAAATCTGGTGTAAATCCATCAAGGACTTAATGACAAGTAGTGATTCAACAGGAAATCCCTCTATTTCGATCCCCTATTGGGCCCTTAATGATTAAGGACTTATTGGAAAGTTATTCAATGTCATGCATATGTAGTTTTGAACATTATTTTATCGTGATATGTGTTTACCTAACACTGCTGCAGCTCGCATCTTTTGGGCTTTGGCACCTACTCTGCGCTGATACTTCCCATGCCGTCTGAAATATTTTTCTTCTTGTTGGTAATTTCCGTAACTTTGCTGATGGACCTAATGGTAAGTTGGCATCATGAGGTACATTTTCTTTCAATGCAGTTGCCACTTCCTCCAAGAGGTCATTTGCATTTTGTAAAGTATTATTGTCCTTACAAAGGTACACCAAAGTCTGGATGTGTTTAAGTTTACTGAGGACATTTCTCTGGACTTTCACGGTATCAATGCTGTCTTCCTTTGTTGAAGAGATTGCTTCCTCCGTCACCGGTTGTCTGGTCAATGCACACAACCCAGAATGTGTTTTTACTGAGGAAGTGTCTAAAGTGAGCAGTGGGTTACTTCTATACAATAAAGGAAGATCCAAAAAGTCTGAGTTGGTAAATGTGAACACAGCAAACATGTGCTTACATGGCAGAAAATTCCTCCTAAAATCATCACAACTACAGTCCGGGTATGCAGACTCACTGCCCAAAGACACAGTGTATTTCCTGGAGTCACTTTTAACAGTGTAGAGACCCACGGTATTCAGGCTGATATCACTGCTCTGGAAATCTTCCTCTCCCTTACTGAGCCTCTTCAGCATGTGCTGTACAATATGATGAGGGCGATCATGTAGATAAGAAGGGATGCCCTGGTAGGGTTTGAAGTTGGAGGTTGATCTGAAAATGAAAATCTCAATATAGTGATTTACATTTTTGGAGTACTATTTCCTGTCAAATCAAAGGCTGTTCCATCAAATGCTATTTTTCTCTATGCAGATGTTTTAATTTTATATTTTACATTTTCTTTATATAATGGAAATGACTACTTAGATGTACAAGCAAAGGTTGTCATTATTTTGACATGCATTGGTATGTTACATACAATCAGTGTTCTAGCAAATACAGACCAACTCATTCATTAATATGAATTCGGATAGTACAAAACCCTTATGTAACAATATTCAAGTCTCCTGGACACGTTTTGTATTATCTTAAACCCACAAAACAAAAATTGACAAAACCAGGTTAATTGTAACCATTGATCACTGTTTGTACTCCCATTATGTGTATACAGTGGGTAATCCATATACAGGGGATGAACAGTTTTCAATAAAACGTAAAGTATATCTCTGATCAAAGGCATCATGTTGTTTTATTTTCTGGGTTCGATCCCACTTAGTACAAATCCTGCATTATACAAAAGGATTTCAGGGGTCCCCATGAATTCATAATAACAGGGTTGGACTGTATATGATGGTAATGTGCACCATTTGATTAGTGCACTATATGGTATGCTAAAACACCCAATGTATGTCAAAAATATGACAATCCATACTTAATTGTTGTATCATCTGTCAGGAATAAAAAAACATGTATACTTGCTTTCCAGTAGAAGTTACCAGACATTTTCAAGAACTATCATAACTATTTCATTTCTAATATATGTGCAATGATGAGTAACTAATACATAAATGTACAGTCATGTATTTCCTAAATGAAACAAAAATGCTCATGCAGTTTGTGCTGATCTAAGATATATTACCTAAAGTTCAACATCAAATATGTTTGATACAGGTCTGGCAGGAAATCCTTGAAAATTATCTGCACAAGGTTGCTGAGCGAAGCAGAACTGGACAACTTCAAATAGAAATGCTTCAATGACTTGTTTAGGGTTTCCACACCATTGTTGGTTGTCACAGGTAAATGGAATCCAGGAGCGATACAGGCACGACACCAACTCTATAAATAAATATATTCTAGTTATGGATATAAATGAAATTAATAGTTTAAAAAATTTCTTTTTTGTGCAATTTAATTTTGCATTTTTTTTTTTGAGTGATAAAAATCACAGAAAAGGTCCATAACAAAAAACATCAATTTTCAATTATGGATTTAATTTACACGAAGCTGTCTTATTCAAGAGAAAATTTTAAGCATATCAAGTTGATAGGTACATATAAAGTATGACATCCATTTATATCGTTTACACAAATTCACCCCGCCTCCCTCCAAGTCTCCAAAAACCACAAAGATGATGCATAAAGCATACGAGACAGATATGATATCTATTCATACTTTCATTTATCTATCTCTTTATTTTTGGGAGTTTAACATATTACTTGGCTGACAACCCTTGGCCATGTCATTCTGACTTTCTGAGACGAGGTCATTTACACATACATAGCAATATGACCAAATTTACCCCTTTACCATATGCCCATTCAGTACTTTAGTAAAAAAGTATTACCTCCTTTACAGAAAGCCATTTGCTCTCAACATATCTCCTTAGAGATCCCCGGTAGAAAGACTTCTCTTCCAGACTTTGAATGGCCTCCTGTAGAGTTTCCTCTGAAGGGGCATCAGCAACTGCTCTCAGATGGCGAAGGAATTCCTCCCTGTCTTCACTTGGAACATTATCCTCTGCGACACATTCAATATAAATTTCAAATCAGTAAAAAACATAAAAAAAAGGGACCCATGGTCTTAATAGGCGCTTTTCAAAACAGTTTTTAATTTTTAAAATGGGAATATAAACCTGATTGATAATTTTGTAGAGTGGCAAAAGTTATCAACTTGTACTATTAATACCTTTACATGTGAAAGGTCAAACCCTTAAATATACATGTAGCTCAACAACGTATCATTCAGCCATATTGCACTGTTTGAAGTTGGACTTTTGCTCATTTGCTCCTGAAATTTGAATTAACCTACCACTTCTAGACCACCTCTCCCAAGCTTGCTCTCTGTGGAAGGCACACATCAATATTTTCCCGTCAGGAAATTCTGCAGTCACTGCACCAATTTCTGCCTCATCATAATCCAGCTATATAAAAAAAAAACAGTACATCATGATTAAAAACTTCACGTTATGGTTTACAAACAATGGACACTAATACACCATCAACTCAATTGCTCTTTGGACTAGATGAGCTAAAAATGATCCATTTGAGTACAGGTAATACCAAACCACTTGACCGATGCACATGATATATTGTAACTTAAATTCAATTGTTTTGGGAGATATGATTGGATGGATGGATCCATTGTTTAATGTCCAGTCAAACTTTGATGGATATGGAGATAAATATGTATTTTCACAAAAACCAACCATGAAATACGATGGCTTCCAATATGAAATACGATGGCTTCCAATCTTCATTCCAAGATTTCAGTATGGATAACGCTTCCTGGATGCTGCTCATGGTTTCATCTTCTGTTATGAATTGGCATACTGGTATATAGTCCACATTGGTCCTCACAACAACAAGGAATAATGGTAGGGCATACTTGGTGGTTTTATAGGTTGCGTCAAGCAAACACAAGGTATTACCATACAAGTTTAATAATCGTTGTTGCCATTCTTCCTGGTGGATAAAAAGGAACTTGCTGGTTGAACCATCCTCACAATTCGCTGGCTGGTCTAAAATGTATCTTCCTTGAGGGGTCTTCTTCTTTCATCTTTTTAACCAGTCTTCCAAATTTTCCTGATCACATTGAGAAGAATGCTTAGAGGAAAGAGTTAAACAGATATGGTTTTTTATGTCTTTGTTGGTAGGAAAATATGACCTATCCATTGGGGAAGGTTTGGAATCCTTGTCATCATACTTCTTGTCAACAAAAGTCTTCAGCAATCTTTTGATAATGCCTACATTTGTTATCCCATCACTCACAAACTCTCTGATTTTAGTTTTGACTGTATCATCAACTCTGTTTCCCATTACCGATTCTGGTGAAGGAATGTGATTGTTATGCCCGTCAGCTAAAGGGAGTGATACATAAATCCTTGTATCACCATAGTCAGGATCATTTTGGAGCCGTTTCCTCAAATCATTCATTAGAATACTGCGTCTGCGGTCTTTCATACTCAAGTCAGAGGTGTAGTCCATATACATCTTAACATGTCTGATAGTTATCTTTGCCTGACAATCAACCTTCCTTGTAGGCTGAAGGTGAACCCTTTTCGTCTGAGCATAATCATGCAAGTTGGGAATCTAGAAAATAGAAAGCCAATATAGAGATCACTGAGGTGACGGGCCTCCAATGTAAGATTATATAGAGATGCGCTGAAGTGACGGGCCTCCAATGTCTGAGTATACAGAGATGCGCTGAGGTGACGGGCCTCCAATGTCTGACTATATAGAGATGCGCTGAGGTGACGGGCCTCCAATGTCTGACTATATAGAGATGCGCTGAGGTGACAGGCCTCCAATAACTGAGTATACAGAGATGTGCTGAGGTGACGGGTCTCACTGCAAGATTATATAGAGATGCGCTGAAGTGACGGGCCTCCAATGTCTGACTATATAGAGATGCGCTGAGGTGACGGGCCTCCAATAACTGAGTATACAGAGATGCGCTGAAGTGACGGGCCTCTAATGTAAGTCTTTATAGAGATGCGCTGAGGTGACGGGCCTCCAATGCAAGATTATATAGAGATGCGCTGAAGTGACGGGCCTCCAATGTCTGACTAATATAGAGATGCGCTGAGGTGACGGGCCTCCAATAACTGAGTATACAGAGATGCGCTGAAGTGACGGGCCTCTAATGTAAGTCTTTATAGAGATGCGCTGAGGTGACGGGCCTCCAATAACTGAGTATACAGAGATGCGCTGAAGTGACGGGCCTCCAATGTCTGACTATACAGAGATGCGCTGAGGTGACGGGCCTCCAATAACTGAGTATATGGAGATGCGCTGAGGTGACGGGCCTCCAATGTCTGACTATATAGAGATGCGCTGAGGTGACGGGCCTCCAATGTCTGACTATATAGAGATGCGCTGAGGTGACAGGCCTCCAATAACTGAGTATACAGAGATGCGCTGAGGTGACGGGCCCAATGTGACGGGTCTGATATAGAGATGCGCTGAAGTGACGGGCCTCCAATGTCTGACTATATAGAGATGCGCTGAGGTGACGGGCCTCCAATAACTGAGTATACAGAGATGCGCTGAAGTGACGGGCCTCCAATGTCTGACTATATAGAGATGCGCTGAGGTGACGGGCCTCCAATAACTGAGTATACAGAGATGCGCTGAAGTGACGGGCCTCCAATAACTGAGTATATAGAGATGCGCTGAGGTGACGGGCCTCCAATAACTGAGTATACAGAGATGCGCTGAAGTGACGGGCCTCTAATGTAAGTCTTTATAGAGATGCGCTGAGGTGACGGGCCTCCAATGCAAGATTATACAGAGATGCGCTGAGGTGACGGGCCTCCAATGCAAGTCTATATAGAGATGCGCTGAGGTGACGGGCCTCCAATGTCTGACTATATAGAGATGCGCTGAAGTGACGGGCCTCCAATGTCTGACTATATAGAGATGCGCTGAGGTGACGGGCCTCCAATAACTGAGTATACAGAGATGCGCTGAGGTGACGGGCCTCCAATGTCTGACTATATAGAGATGCGCTGAAGTGACGGGCCTCCAATAACTGAGTATACAGAGATGCGCTGAGGTGACGGGCCTCCAATGTCTGACTATATAGAGATGCGCTGAGGTGACAGGCCTCCAATGTCTGACTATATAGAGATGCGCTGAGGTGACGGGCCTCCAATAACTGAGTATACAGAGATGCGCTGAAGTGACGGGCCTCCAATGCAAGATGAGAGCGCTATTATAGAGATGCGCTGAGGTGACGGGCCTCCAATGTCTGACTATATAGAGATGCGCTGAGGTGACGGGCCTCCAATGTCTGACTATATAGAGATGCGCTGAGGTGACGGGCCTCCAATAACTGAGTATACAGAGATGCGCTGAAGTGACGGGCCTCCAATGTAAGTCTTTATAGAGATGCGCTGAGGTGACGGGCCTCCAATGTCTGAGTATATAGAGATGCGCTGAAGGTGACGGGCCTCCAATGTCTGACTATACAGAGATGTATATGTCTGTCTATATAGAGATGCGCTGAGGTGACGGGCCTCCAATAACTGACTATATAGAGATGCGCTGAAGTGACGGGCCTCCAATAACTGAGTATACAGAGATGCGCTGAGGTGACGGGCCTCCAATGCAAGATCTATATAGAGATGCGCTGAGGTGACGGGCCTCCAATGTCTGACTATATAGAGATGCGCTGAGGTGACGGGCCTCCAATGTCTGACTATATAGAGATGCGCTGAGGTGACGGGCCTCCAATAACTGAGTATACAGAGATGCGCTGAAGTGACGGGCCTCCAATGAAGATATAAGAGATGCGCTGAAGTGACGGGCCTCCAATGTCTGACTATATAGAGATGCGCTGAGGTGACGGGCCTCCAATGTCTGACTATATAGAGATGCGCTGAGGTGACGGGCCTGCAATAACTGAGTATACAGAGATGCGCTGAAGTGACGGGCCTCCAATAACTGAGTATACAGAGATGCGCTGAAGTGACGGGCCTCCAATGTCTGACTATACAGAGATGCGCTGAGGTGACGGGCCTCCAATGTCTGACTATACAGAGATGCGCTGAGGTGACGGGCCTCCAATGTCTGACTATACAGAGATGCGCTGAAGTGACGGGCCTCCAATAACTGAGTATACAGAGATGCGCTGAGGTGACGGGCCTCCAATGTCTAACTATATAGAGATGCGCTGAGGTGACGGGCCTCCAATAACTGAGTATACAGAGATGCGCTGAGGTGACGGGCCTCCAATGTCTGACTATATAGAGATGCGCTGAGGTGACGGGCCTCCAATAACTGAGTATACAGAGATGCGCTGAAGTGACGGGCCTCCAATGTCTGACTATATAGAGATGCGCTGAGGTGACGGGCCTCCAATAACTGAGTATACAGAGATGCGCTGAAGTGACGGGCCTCCAATAACTGACTATATAGAGATGCGCTGAGGTGACGGGCCTGCAATAACTTAGTATACAGAGATGCGCTGAGGTGACGGGCCTCCAATAACTGAGTATACAGAGATGCGCTGAGGTGACGGGCCTCCAATGCAAGATTATATAGAGATGCGCTGAGGTGACGGGCCTGCAATAACTGACTATATAGAGATGCGCTGAGGTGACGGGCCTCCAATAACTGAGTATACAGAGATGCGCTGAAGTGACGGGCCTCTAATGTAAGTCTTTATGGAGATGCGCTGAGGTGACGGGCCTCCAATGTCTGACTATATAGAGATGCGCTGAGGTGACGGGCCTCCAATGTCTGACTATATAGAGATGCGCTGAGGTGACAGGCCTCCAATAACTGAGTATACAGAGATGTGCTGAGGTGACGGGTCTCACTGCAAGATTATATAGAGATGCGCTGAAGTGACGGGCCTCCAATGTCTGACTATATAGAGATGCGCTGAGGTGACGGGCCCCCAAAACTAGTATAAGAGATGCGCTGGTGACGGGCCTCCAATGTCTGACTATATAGAGATGCGCTGAGGTGACGGGCCTCCAATAACTGAGTATATAGAGATGCGCTGAGGTGACGGGCCTCCAATGTCTGATATATAGAGATGCGCTGAGGTGACGGGCCTCCAATACTGAGTATACAGAGATGCGCTGAGGTGACGGGCCTCCAATAACTGAGTATACAGAGATGCGCTGAGGTGACGGGCCTCTTATAGAGATGCGCTGAGGTGACGGGCCTCCAATCTGATATATAGAGATGCGCTGAAGTGACGGGCCTCCAATGTCTGACTATATAGAGATGCGCTGAGGTGACGGGCCTCCAATAACTGAGTATACAGAGATGCGCTGAAGTGACGGGCCTCATAATGTAAGTCTATATAGAGATGCGCTGAGGTGACGGGCCTCCAATAACTGAGTATACAGAGATGCGCTGAAGTGACGGGCCTCCAATGTCTGACTATATAGAGATGCGCTGAGGTGACGGGCCTCCAATAACTGAGTATACAGAGATGCGCTGAAGTGACGGGCCTCCAATTCTGACTATATAGAGATGCGCTGAGGTGACGGGCCTCCAATAACTGAGTATACAGAGATGCGCTGAAGTGACGGGCCTCCAATGTAGACTATATAGAGATGCGCTGAGGTGACGGGCCTCCAATGTCTGACTATATAGAGATGCGCTGAGGTGACGGGCCTCCAATAACTGAGTATACAGAGATGCGCTGAGGTGACGGGCCTCCAATAACTTGATTATATAGAGATGCGCTGAGTGACGGGCCTCCAATGTCTGCTTATATAGAGATGCGCTGAGGTGACGGGCCTCCAATAACTGAGTATACAGAGATGCGCTGAAGTGACGGGCCTCCAATAAGTCTGTATATAGAGATGCGCTGAGGTGACGGGCCTCCAATAACTGAGTATACAGAGATGCGCTGAGGTGACGGGCCTCCAATGTCTGACTATAGAGAGATGCGCTGAGGTGACGGGCCTCCAATGTCTGACTATATAGAGATGCGCTGAGGTGACGGGCCTCCAATAACTGAGTTATACAGAGATGCGCTGAGGTGACGGGCCTCCAATGTAAGTCTTTATAGAGATGCGCTGAGGTGACGGGCCTCCAATAACTGAGTATACAGAGATGCGCTGAAGTGACGGGCCTCCAATGTCTGACTATATAGAGATGCGCTGAGGTGACGGGCCTCCAATAACTGAGTATACAGAGATGCGCTGAAGTGACGGGCCTCCAATGTCTGACTATATAGAGATGCGCTGAGGTGACGGGCCTCCAATAACTGAGTATACAGAGATGCGCTGAGTGACGGGCCTCCAATGTAAGTCTTATATAGAGATGCGCTGAGGTGACGGGCCTCCAATGTCTGACTATATAGAGATGCGCTGAGGTGACGGGCCTCCAATGTCTGACTATATAGAGATGCGCTGAGTGACGGGCCTCCAATACTGATTATAAGAGATGCGCTGAGGTGACGGGCCTCCAATAACTGTCTATATAGAGATGCGCTGAGGTGACGGGCCTCCAATGCAAGATTATATAGAGATGCGCTGAAGTGACGGGCCTCCAATGTCTGACTATATAGAGATGCGCTGAGGTGACGGGCCTCCAATAACTGAGTATACAGAGATGCGCTGAAGTGACGGGCCTCCAATGTAAGTCTATATAGAGATGCGCTGAGGTGACGGGCCTCCAATAACTGAGTATATAGAGATGCGCTGAAGTGACGGGCCTCCAATGTCTGAGTATACAGAGATGCGCTGAGGTGACGGGCCTCCAATGTCTGACTATATAGAGATGCGCTGAAGTGACGGGCCTCCAATGTCTGACTATATAGAGATGCGCTGAGGTGACGGGCCTCCAATAACTGAGTATACAGAGATGCGCTGAGGTGACGGGCCTCCAATAAGTCTGACTATACAGAGATGCGCTGAAGGTGACGGGCCTCCAATGTCTGACTATATAGAGATGCGCTGAGGTGACGGGCCTGCAATAACTTAGTATACAGAGATGCGCTGAAGTGACGGGCCTCCAATAACTGAGTATACAGAGATGCGCTGAAGTGACGGGCCTCTAATGTAAGTCTTTATAGAGATGCGCTGAGGTGACGGGCCTCCAATAACTGAGTATACAGAGATGCGCTGAAGTGACGGGCCTCCAATGTCTGACTATATAGAGATGCGCTGAGGTGACGGGCCTCCAATGTCTGACTATATAGAGATGCGCTGAGGTGACGGGCCTCCAATGTTGACTATATAGAGATGCGCTGAGGTGACGGGCCTCCAATAACTGAGTATATAGAGATGCGCTGAAGTGACGGGGCCTCTAATGTAAGTCTTTATAGAGATGCGCTGAGGTGACGGGCCTCCAATGCTGATTATATAGAGATGCGCTGAAGTGACGGGCCTCCAATGTCTGACTATACAGAGATGCGCTGAGGTGACGGGCCTCCAATAACTTATACAGAGATGCGCTGAGGTGACGGGCCTCCAATGCTGAGTATATAGAGATGCGCTGAGGTGACGGGCCTCCAATACTGAGTATACAGAGATGCGCTGAAGTGACGGGCCTCTAATGTAAGTCTTTATAGAGATGCGCTGAGGTGACGGGCCTCCAATGTCAAGATTATATAGAGATGCGCTGAAGTGACGGGCCTCCAATGTCTGACTATATAGAGATGCGCTGAGGTGACGGGCCTCCAATAACTGAGTATACAGAGATGCGCTGAAGTGACGGGCCTCTAATGTAAGACTTTATAGAGATGCGCTGAGGTGACGGGCCTCCAATAACTTGACTATATAGAGATGCGCTGAGGTGACGGGCCTCCAATGTCTGACTATATAGAGATGCGCTGAGGTGACGGGCCTCCAATAACTGAGTATACAGAGATGCGCTGAAGTGACGGGCCTCCAATGTAAGTCTTTATAGAGATGCGCTGAGGTGACGGGCCTCCAATTGTTTGTGGCCAAATTTGGTTACAATCCATGCAGAACTCTAGGACAAGTAGCGATTTTATAAGCTGAGGTTTACCTCCTATTTCCTGACTATTAGCCCCTCCTGCCCCCGGGAGGTCAGAGCCCTCCAATACAAGTTCTGTTCCCCTTCCCCCAAGGATGTTTGTGGCCAAATTTGGTTTACAATCCATGAGAACTCTAGGACAAGTCCAAGCGATTTATAGAGATTACCTATTTCCCCTATTGGGCCCCGCCCCTCCTGCCCCCAGGGGGTCAGAGAGCCAAAATTTATACGGGGTTCTGTTCCCCTTCCCCCAAGATGATGTTTGTGACGGGGCCAAATTTGGTTACAATCCATGCAGAACTCTAGGACAAAGTGAGCGATTTATAATGATTTACCTCTATTTAGATGCGCTGATGCCCCGCCCCTCCTGCCCCCGGGGGGTCAGAGCCAAAATTTATACAAGTTCTGTTATAGAGATGGCTGAAGTGGCCAAATTTGGGCCTCCATGCAGAACTCTAGGACAAGTAGCGTTTTATAGGATTACGGGCCTCTTATATTTCCCCTATTGGGCCCCGCCCCCCTCCTGCCCCCAGGGGGTCAGAGCCAAAATTTATACAAGTTCTGTTCCCCTTCCCCCAAGGATGTTTGTGGCCAAATTTGGTTACAATCCATGCAGAACTCTAGGACAAGTAGCGATTTATAGGATTTACCTCTATTTCCCCTATTGGGCCCCGCCCCTCCTGCCCCCAGGGGGTCAGAGCCAAAATTTATACAAGTTCTGTTTCCCTTCCCCCAAGGATGTTTGTGGCCAAATTTGGTTACAATCCATGCAGAACTCTAGGACAAGTAGCGATTTATAGGATTTACCTCTATTTCCCCTATTGGGCCCCGCCCCTCCTGCCCCCAGGGGGTCAGAGCCAAAATTTATACAAGTTCTGTTCCCCTTCCCCCAAGGATGTTTGTGGCCAAATTTGGTTACAATCCATGCAGAACTCTAGGACAAGTAGCATTTTATAGGGATTACCTCTATTTCCCCTATTGGGCCCCGCCCCTCCTGCCCCCGGGGGGTCAGAGCCAAAATTTATACAAGTTCTGTTCCCCCCCCCAAGGTGATGTTTGTGGCTAAATTTGGTTACAATCCATGCAGAACTCTAGGACAAGTAGCAATTTATAGGATTACCTCTATTTCCCCTATTGGGCCCCGCCCCTCCTGCCCCCGGGGGGTCAGAGCCAAAATTTATACAAGTTCTGTTTCCCTTCCCCCAAGGATTTTTGTGGCCAAATTTGGTTACAATCCATGCAGAACTCTAGGACAAGTAGCGATTTATAGGATTTACCTCTATTTCCCCTATTGGGCCCCGCCCCTCCTGCCCCCGGGGGGTCAGAGCCAAAATTTATACAAGTTCTGTTCCCCTTCCCCCAAGGATGTTTGTGGCCAAATTTGGTTACAATCCATGCAGAACTCTAGGACAAGTAGCGATTTATAGGATTACCTCTATTTCCCCTATTGGGCCCCGCCCCTCCTGCCCCTGGGGGGTCAGAGCCAAAATTTATACAAGTTCTGTTCCCCTTCCCCCAAGGATGTTTGTGGCCAAATTTGGTTACAATCCATGCAGAACTCTAGGACAAGTAGCGATTTATAGGATTTACCTCTATTTCCCCTATTGGGCCCCGCCCCTCCTGCCCCCGGGGGGTCAGAGCCAAAATTTATACAAGTTCTGTTCCCCTTCCCCCAAGGATGTTTGTGGCCAAATTTGGTTACAATCCATGCAGAACTCTAGGACAAGTAGCGATTTATAAGATTACCTCTATTTCCCCTATTAGGCCCCGCCCCTCCTGCCCCCGGGAGGTCAGAGCCAAAATTTATACAAGTTCTGTTCCCCTTCCCCCAAGGATGTTTGTGGCCAAATTTGGTTACAATCCATGCAGAACTCTAGGACAAGTAGCGATTTATAAGATTTACCTCTATTTCCCCTATTGGGCCCCGCCCCTCCTGCCCCCAGGGGGTCAGAGCCAAAATTTATACAAGTTCTGTTTCCCTTCCCCCAAGGATGTTTGTGGCCAAATTTGGTTACAATCCATGCAGAACTCTAGGACAAGTAGCGTTTTATAGGATTTACCTCTATTTCCCCTATTGGGCCCCGCCCCTCCTGCCCCCGGGGGGTCAGAGCCAAAATTTATACAAGTTCTGTTCCCCTTCCCCCAAGGATGTTTGTGGCCAAATTTGGTTACAATCCATGCAGAACTCTAGGACAAGTAGCGATTTATAAGATTACCTCTATTTCCCCTATTGGGCCCCGCCCCTCCTGCCCCCGGGGGGTCAGAGCCAAAATTTATACAAGTTCTGTTCCCCTTCCCCCAAGGATGTTTGTGGCCAAATTTGGTTACAATCCATGCAGAACTCTAGGACAAGTAGCGATTTATAGGATTTACCTCTATTTCCCCTATTGGGCCCCCCCCTCCTGCCCCCAGGGGGTCAGAGCCAAAATTTATACAAGTTCTGTTCCCCTTCCCCCAAGGATGTTTGTGGCCAAATTTGGTTACAATCCATGCAGAACTCTAGGACAAGTAGCGATTTATAGGATTTACCTCTATTTCCCCTATTGGGCCCCGCCCCTCCTGCCCCCAGGGGGTCAGAGCCAAAATTTATACAAGTTCTGTTCCCCTTCCCCCAAGGATGTTTGTGGCCAAATTTGGTTACAATCCATGCAGAACTCTAGGACAAGTAGCGATTTATAGGATTTACCTTTATTTCCCCTATTGGGCCCCGCCCCTCCTGCCCCCGGGGGTCAGAGCCAAAATTTATACAAGTTCTGTTCCCCTTCCCCCAAGGATGTTTGTGGCCAAATTTGGTTACAATCCATGCAGAACTCTAGGACAAGTAGCGATTTATAGGATTTACCTCTATTTCCCCTATTGGGCCCCGCCCCTCCTGCCCCCGGGGGGTCAGAGCCAAAATTTATACAAGTTCTGTTCCCCTTCCCCCAAGGATGTTTGTGGCCAAATTTGGTTACAATCCATGCAGAACTCTAGGACAAGTAGCGATTTATAGGATTTACCTCTATTTCCCCTATTGGGCCCCGCCCCTCCTGCCCCCAGGGGGTCAGAGCCAAAATTTATACAAGTTCTGTTTCCCTTCCCCCAAGGATGTTTGTGGCCAAATTTGGTTACAATCCATGCAGAACTCTAGGACAAGTAGCAATTTATAGGATTTACCTCTATTTCCCCTATTGGGCCCCGCCCCTCCTGCCCCCAGGGGGTCAGAGCCAAAATTTATACAAGTTCTGTTCCCCTTCCCCCAAGGATGTTTGTGGCCAAATTTGGTTACAATCCATGCAGAACTCTAGGACAAGTAGCGTTTTATAGGATTTACCTCTATTTCCCCTATTGGGCCCCGCCCCTCCTGCCCCCGGGGGGTCAGAGCCAAAATTTATACAAGTTCTGTTCCCCTTCCCCCAAGGATGTTTGTGGCCAAATTTGGTTACAATCCATGCAGAACTCTAGGACAAGTAGCGATTTATAAGATTACCTCTATTTCCCCTATTGGGCCCCGCCCCTCCTGCCCCCGGGAGGTCAGAGCCAAAATTTATACAAGTTCTGTTCCCCTTCCCCCAAGGATGTTTGTGGCCAAATTTGGTTACAATCCATGCAGAACTCTAGGACAAGTAGCGATTTATAGGATTTACCTCTATTTCCCCTATTGGGCCCCGCCCCTCCTGCCCCCAGGGGGTCAGAGCCAAAATTTATACAAGTTCTGTTTCCCCTTCCCCCAAGGATGTTTGTGGCCAAATTTGGTTACAATCCATGCAGAACTCTAGGACAAGTAGCAATTTTATAGGATTTACCTCTATTTCCCCTATTGGGCCCCGCCCCTCCTGCCCCCGGGGGGTCAGAGCCAAAATTTATACAAGTTCTGTTCCCCTTCCCCCAAGGATGTTTGTGGCCAAATTTGGTTACAATCCATGCAGAACTCTAGGACAAGTAGCGATTTATAGGATTTACCTCTATTTTCCCCTATTGGGCCCCGCCCCTCCTGCCCCCGGGGGGTCAGAGCCAAAATTTATACAAGTTCTGTTCCCCTTCCCCAAAGGATGTTTGTGGCCAAATTTGGTTACAATCCATGCAGCAGAACTCTAGGACAAGTAGCGATTTATAGGATTTACCTCTATTTTCCCCTATTGGGCCCCCGCCCCTCCTGCCCCCGGGGGGTCAGAGCCAAAATTTATACAAGTTCTGTTCCCCTTCCCCCAAGGATGTTTGTGGCCAAATTTGGTTACAATCCATGCAGAACTCTAGGACAAGTAGCGATTTATAGGATTTACCTCTATTTCCCCTATTGGGCCCCGCCCCTCCTGCCCCCGGGGGTCAGAGCCAAAATTTATACAAGTTCTGTTCCCCTTCCCCCAAGGATGTTTGTGGCCAAATTTGGTTACAATCCATGCAGAACTCTAGGACAAGTAGCGATTTATAGGATTTACCTCTATTTCCCCTATTGGGCCCCGCCCCTCCTGCCCCTGGGGGGTCAGAGCCAAAATTTATACAAGTTCTGTTCCCCCTCCCCCAAGGATGTTTGTGGCCAAATTTGGTTACAATCCATGCAGAACTCTAGGACAAGTAGCGATTTATAGGATTACCTCTATTTCCCCTATTGGGCCCCGCCCCTCCTGCCCCCAGGGGGTCAGAGCCAAAATTTATACAAGTTCTGTTCCCCTTCCCCCAAGGATGTTTGTGGCCAAATTTGGTTACAATCCATGCAGAACTCTAGGACAAGTAGCGATTTATAGGATTTACCTCTATTTCCCCTATTGGGCCCCGCCCCTCCTGCCCCCGGGGGGTCAGAGCCAAAATTTATACAAGTTCTGTTCCCCTTCCCCCAAGGATGTTTGTGGCCAAATTTGGTTACAATCCATGCAGAACTCTAGGACAAGTAGCAATTTATAAGATTTACCTCTATTTCCCCTATTGGGCCCCGCCCCTCCTGCCCCCTGGGGGGTCAGAGCCAAAATTTATACAAGTTCTGTTCCCCTTCCCCCAAGGATGTTTGTGGCCAAATTTGGTTACAATCCATGCAGAACTCTAGGACAAGTAGCGATTTATAGGATTTACCTCTATTTCCCCTATTGGGCCCCGCCCCTCCTGCCCCCGGGGGGTCAGAGCCAAAATTTATACAAGTTCTGTTCCCCTTCCCCCAAGGATGTTTGTGGCCAAATTTGGTTACAATCCATGCAGAACTCTAGGACAAGTAGCGATTTATAGGATTTACCTCTATTTCCCCTATTGGGCCCCGCCCCTCCTGCCCCCGGGGGGTCAGAGCCAAAATTTATACAAGTTCTGTTCCCCTTCCCCCAAGGATGTTTGTGGCCAAATTTGGTTACAATCCATGCAGAACTCTAGGACAAGTAGCGTTTTATAGGATTTACCTTTATTTTCCCTATTGGGCCCCGCCCCTCCTGCCCCCGGGGGGTCAGAGCCAAAATTTATACAAGTTCTGTTCCCCTTCCCCCAAGGATGTTTGTGGCCAAATTTGGTTACAATCCATGCAGAACTCTAGGACAAGTAGCGATTTATAGGATTTACCTCTATTTCCCCTATTGGGCCCCGCCCCTCCTGCCCCCGGGGGGTCAGAGCCAAAATTTATACAAGTTCTGTTCCCCTTCCCCCAAGGATGTTTGTGGCAAATTTGGTTACAATCCATGCAGAACTCTAGGACAAGTAGCGATTTATAGGATTTACCTCTATTTCCCCTATTGGGCCCCGCCCCTCCTGCCCCTGGGGGGGGGTCAGAGCCAAAATTTATACAAGTTCTGTTCCCCTTCCCCCAAGGATGTTTGTGGCCAAATTTGGTTACAATCCATGCAGAACTCTAGGACAAGTAGCGATTTATAGGATTTACCTCTATTTCCCCTATTGGGCCCCGCCCCTCCTGCCCCCAGGGGGTCAGAGCCAAAATTTATACAAGTTCTGTTCCCCTTCCCCCAAGGATGTTTGTGGCCAAATTTGGTTACAATCCATGCAGAACTCTAGGACAAGTAGCGTTTTATAGGATTTACCTCTATTTTCCCTATTGGGCCCCGCCCCTCCTGCCCCCGGGGGGTCAGAGCCAAAATTTATACAAGTTCTGTTCCCCTTCCCCCAAGGATGTTTGTGGCCAAATTTGGTTACAATCCATGCAGAACTCTAGGACAAGTAGCGATTTATAGGATTTACCTCTATTTCCCCTATTGGGCCCCCCCCCCCTCCTGCCCCCGGGGGGTCAGAGCCAAAATTTATACAAGTTCTGTTCCCCTTCCCCCAAGGATGTTTGTGGCCAAATTTGGTTACAATCCATGCAGAACTCTAGGACAAGTAGCATTTTATTTATAAGATTACCTCTATTTTCCCCTATTGGGCCCCGCCCCTCCTGCCCCCGGGGGGGTCAGAGCCAAAATTTATACAAGTTCTGTTCCCCCTCCCCCAAGGATGTTTGTGGCCAAATTTGGTTACAATCCATGCAGAACTCTAGGACAAGTAGCGATTTATAGGATTACCTCTATTTCCCCTATTGGGCCCCGCCCCTCCTGCCCCCCGGGGGGTCAGAGCCAAAATTTATACAAGTTCTGTTCCCCTTCCCCCAAGGATGTTTGTGGCCAAATTTGGTTACAATCCATGCAGAACTCTAGGACAAGTAGCGATTTATATAGATTTACCTTATTTCCCCTATTGGGCCCCGCCCCCCTCCTGCCCCCGGGGGTCAGAGCCAAAATTTATACAAGTTCTGTTCCCCTTCCCCCAAGGATGTTTGTGGCCAAATTTGGTTACAATCCATGCAGAACTCTAGGACAAGTAGCGATTTATAAGATTTACCTCTATTTCCCCTATTGGGCCCCGCCCCTCCTGCCCCCGGGGGGTCAGAGCCAAAATTTATACAAGTTCTGTTCCCCTTCCCCAAGGATGTTTGTGGCCAAATTTGGTTACAATCCATGCAGAACTCTAGGACAAGTAGCGATTTATAGGATTTACCTCTATTTCCCCTATTGGGCCCCGCCCCTCCTGCCCCCGGGGGGTCAGAGCCAAAATTTATACAAGTTCTGTTCCCCTTCCCCCAAGGATGTTTGTGGCCAAATTTGGTTACAATCCATGCAGAACTCTAGGACAAGTAGCAATTTATAGGATTTACCTCTATTTCCCCTATTGGGCCCCGCCCCTCCTGCCCCCGGGGGGTCAGAGCCAAAATTTATACAAGTTCTGTTCCCCTTCCCCCAAGGATGTTTCTGGCCAAATTTGGTTACAATCCATGCAGAACTCTAGGACAAGTAGCGATTTATAAGATTTACCTCTATTTCCCCTATTGGGCCCCGCCCCTCCTGCCCCCGGGGGGTCAGAGCCAAAATTTATACAAGTTCTGTTTCCCTTCCCCAAAGGATGTTTGTGGCCAAATTTGGTTACAATCCATGCAGAACTCTAGGACAAGTAGCGATTTATAGGATTTACCTCTATTTCCCCTATTGGGCCCCGCCCCTCCTGCCCCCAGGGGGTCAGAGCCAAAATTTATACAAGTTCTGTTCCCCTTCCCCCAAGGATGTTTGTGGCCAAATTTGGTTACAATCCATGCAGAACTCTAGGACAAGTAGCGATTTATAGGATTTACCTCTATTTCCCCTATTGGGCCCCGCCCCTCCTGCCCCCCGGGGGTCAGAGCCAAAATTTATACAAGTTCTGTTCCCCTTCCCCCAAGGATGTTTGTGGCCAAATTTGGTTACAATCCATGCAGAACTCTAGGACAAGTAGCGATTTATAGGATTTACCTCTATTTCCCCTATTGGGCCCCGCCCCTCCTGCCCCCAGGGGGTCAGAGCCAAAATTTATACAAGTTCTGTTCCCCTTCCCCCAAGGATGTTTGTGGCCAAATTTGGTTACAATCCATGCAGAACTCTAGGACAAGTAGCGATTTATAGGATTTACCTCTATTTCCCCTATTGGGCCCCGCCCCTCCTGCCCCCGGGGGGGTCAGAGCCAAAATTTATACAAGTTCTGTTTCCCTTCCCCCAAGGATGTTTGTGGCCAAATTTGGTTACAATCCATGCAGAACTCTAGGACAAGTAGCGATTTATAGGATTTACCTCTATTTCCCCTATTGGGCCCCGCCCCTCCTGCCCCCGGGGGGGGTCAGAGCCAAAATTTATACAAGTTCTGTTCCCCTTCCCCCAAGGATTTTTGTGGCCAAATTTGGTTACAATCCATGCAGAACTCTAGGACAAGTAGCGATTTATAGGATTTACCTCTATTTCCCCTATTGGGCCCCGCCCCTCCTGCCCCCGGGGGGTCAGAGCCAAAATTTATACAAGTTCTGTTCCCCTTCCCCCAAGGATGTTTGTGGCCAAATTTGGTTACAATCCATGCAGAACTCTAGGACAAGTAGCGATTTATAGGATTTACCTTATTTTCCCTATTGGGCCCCGCCCCTCCTGCCCCCGGGGGATCAGAGCCAAAATTTATACAAGTTCTGTTCCCCTTCCCCCAAGGATGTTTGTGGCCAAATTTGGTTACAATCCATGCAGAACTCTAGGACAAGTAGCGATTTTATAGGATTTAAAATATTATCTATTTCCCCTATTGGGCCCCGCCCCTCCTGCCCCCGGGGGGTCAGAGCCAAAATTTATACAAGTTCTGTTCCCCTTCCAGGTCAAGGATGTTTGTGGCCAAATTTGGTTACAATCCATGCAGAACTCTAGGACAAGTAGCGATTTTTATAGGATTTACCCTATATTTCCCCTATTGGGCCCCGCCCCTCCTGCCCCCGGGGGGTCAGAGCCAAAATTTATACAAGTTCTGTTCCCCCCCCCCCAAGGATGTTTGTGGCCAAAATTTGGTTACAATCCATGCAGAACTCTAGGACAAGTAGCGATTTATAAGATTTTACCTCTATTTCCCCTATTGGGCCCCGCCCCTCCTGCCCCCGGGGGGTCAGAGCCAAAATTTATACAAGTTCTGTTTCCCCTTCCCCCAAGGATGTTTTGTGGCCAAATTTGGTTACAATCCATGCAGAACTCTAGGACAAGTAGCAATTTTATAAGATTTACCTCTATTTCCCCTATTGGGCCCCGCCCCCCCTCCTGCCCCCAGGGGGGGTCAGAGCCAAAATTTATACAAGTTCTGTTCCCCTTCCCCCATGTTTGTGGTCAGCCAAATTTGGTTACAATCCATGCAGAACTCTAGGACAAGTAGCGTTTTATATAGGATTTACCTCTATTTCCCCTATTGGGCCCCGCCCCTCCTGCCCCCGGGGGGTCAGAGCCAAAATTTATACAAGTTCTGTTCCCCTTCCCCCAAGGATGTTTGTGGCCAAATTTGGTTACAATCCATGCAGAACTCTAGGACAAGTAGCGATTTATAGGATTTACCTCTATTTCCCCTATTGGGCCCCGCCCCTCCTCCCCCAGGGGGGTCAGAGCCAAACTTTATACAAGTTCTGTTCCCCTTCCCCCAAGGATGTTTGTGGCCAAATTTGGTTACAATCCATGCAGAACTCTAGGACAAGTAGCGATTTATAGGATTTACCTCTATTTCCCCTATTGGGCCCCGCCCCTCCTGCCCCCGGGGGGTCAGAGCCAAAATTTATACAAGTTCTGTTCCCCTTCCCCCAAGGAGGTTTGTGGCCAAATTTGGTTACAATCCATGCAGAACTCTAGGACAAGTAGCAATTTATAGGATTTACCTCTATTTCCCCTATTGGGCCCCGCCCCTCCTGCCCCCGGGGAGGTCAGAGCCAAAATTTATACAAGTTCTGTTCCCCTTCCCCCAAGGATGTTTGTGGCCAAATTTGGTTACAATCCATGCAGAACTCTAGGACAAGTAGCGATTTATAGGATTTACCTCTATTTCCCCTATTGGGCCCCGCCCCTCCTGCCCCCGGGGGGGTCAGAGCCAAAATTTATACAAGTTCTGTTCCCCTTCCCCCAAGGATGTTTGTGGCCAAATTTGGTTACAATCCATGCAGAACTCTAGGACAAGTAGCGATTTATAGGATTTTTTACCTCTATTTCCCCTATTGGGCCCCGCCCCCTCCTGCCCCCGGGGGTCAGAGCCAAAATTTATACAAGTTCTGTTTCCCCTTCCCCCAAGGATGTTTGTGGCCAAATTTGGTTACAATCCATGCAGAACTTCTAGGACAAGTAGCGATTTATAAGATTTACCTCTATTTCCCCTATTGGGCCCCGCCCCTCCTGCCCCCGGGGGGTCAGAGCCAAAATTTATACAAGTTCTGTTCCCCTTCCCCCAAGGATGTTTGTGGCCAAATTTGGTTACAATCCATGCAGAACTCTAGGACAAGTAGCAATTTATAGGATTACCTCTATTTATTTCCCCTATTGGGCCCCGCCCCTCCTGCCCCAAAATATATAGTCAGAGCCAAAATTTATACAAGTTCTGTTCCCCTTCCCCCAAGGATGTTTGTGGCCAAATTTGGTTACAATCCATGCAGAACTCTAGGACAAGTAGCAATTTATAGGATTTACCTCTATTTCCCTTATTGGGCCCCGCCCCTCCTGCCCCCAGGGGGTCAGAGCCAAAATTTATACAAGTTCTGTTCCCCTTCCCCCAAGGATGTTTGTGGCCAAATTTGGTTACAATCCATGCAGAACTCTAGGACAAGTAGCGATTTATAGGATTTACCTCTATTTTCCCTATTGGGCCCCGCCCCTCCTGCCCACGGGGGGTCAGAGCCAAAATTTATACAAGTTCTGTTCCCCTTCCCCCAAGGATGTTTGTGGCCAAATTTGGTTACAATCCATGCAGAACTCTAGGACAAGTAGCGTTTTATAGGATTTACCTTTATTTTCCCTATTGGGCCCCGCCCCTTCCTGCCCCCGTGGGGTCAGAGCCAAAATTTATACAAGTTCTGTTCCCCTTCCCCCCCCAAGGATGTTTTGTGGCCAAATTTGGTTACAATCCATGCAGAACTCTAGGACAAGTAGCGATTTAAGATTAGAATTTACCTTTATTTTCCCTATTGGGCCCCGTATCCTGCCCCCGGGGGTCAGAGCCAAAATTTATACAAGTTCTGTTCCCCTTCCCCCAAGGATGTTTGTGGCCAAATTTGGTTACAATCCATGCAGAACTCTAGGACAAGTAGCGTAAATTTTAAATTTAGTGATATTAGTATATTTCTTTGGAACCTATTGGGCCCCGCCCCCCTCCTGCCCCCGGGAGGTCAGAGCCAAAATTTATACAAGTTCTGTTCCCCTTCCCCAAATGTTTGTTAAAAATTTTCAAAAATTTGGTTACAATCCTTGTTTTTTCTAGGACAAGTAGCAATTTATGGGATTTACCTCTATTTCCCTATTAATTTATTGGGCCCCGCCCCTCCTGCCCCCAGGGGGTCAGAGCCAAAACTTTTACAAGTTCTGTTTCCCCATCCCCAAAGGATTTTTGTGGCCAAATTTGGTTACAATCCATGCAGAACTCTAGGACAAGTAGCGTTTTATAGGATTTACCTTTTAAAATCCCTATTGGGCCCCGCCCCTCCTGCCCCGGGGGGGTCAGAGCCAAAACTGCTAATATACAAGTTCTTTCCCCTTTCCTCCCAAGATGTTTGTGGCCAAATTTGGTTACAATCCATGCAGAACTCTAGGACAAGTAGCGTTTTATAGGCCATTTACCTTTATTTTCCCTATTGGGTCCCCCCCTCCCCCCAGGGGGGGGGGTCAGAGGGGCCAAAATTTATACAAGTCCTTTTTCCTTCCCCCCAAGGATGTTTGTTCAAAATTTGGTTACAGAAAAATTCATGCAGAACTCTATGACAAGTAGCGATTTACAAAACTTTTTTTGAGATGAAATATACGGAAATTTACGGACACTGACAATTGACGAAAAAAGGATAATTTTTCTAATTTAAAACCCTGGACGCCCGGCATCTATTTTAGAATAAGGGAAGGGGCTGGGTTTACTTTTAAAAATATAAAATGAAAAATGGCTGTTTTTTTTAATAAAATTTTTCTTCATATTTTTTGTGGGCGGGTTTGACTATTTTACATACTATTAAATTGGAAGTTATGAGAACTAGCAATGTTTTATCACCTAATAAATACCTATATGGGCTTGAAGACTTGAAAAAAAGGGGGTCATTTAGGGGTCAGGGTTTGGGGTCAAAGAGATTGCTAAACTTTAAAAAAAATTTTTCTTCTGAAAATAGGCGAAATGTTATAAAATGTGTAAAATTTCAAATTTTATTTTCAATTTAAACTTTAAGGAATCTTGAAATTAAGGTTTTTAACAAAAATTCAACCCTTCTTCTTAATTAAAGACCTTTGTCCCTGGACTTGGTCCCCTCTTTTTATTACCCCAAATGGGGACCAGGTAAAATTTCCTGTTAAAATACTACTAAAAAGTTTCATAATTAAAGAAAACATAATTTCTACAAATCACATGCACAAACTTTAAAGATTTTGATTTAATTGGAAACAAAAATTCATTTTTCTAGAAATATGGTGAATTTTTTCCTATATAGCCTTTTAATAACTTATATCCACATTACTGACCAAATCCCCTGACCTGGGCCCAGGGGGGCCAGGTAAATAATGGGGTACAAATGGTAATTTTGTGCTTGGTACCTAATACCCTTCTAATTCTAACCAGACATTAAAATTTACCATTGAAAATCTAGGTAGAAATCCATTTCCTCATAAATTGGACATCCTTATATCCAAACTATGTCCTTTGTCCCCCTCCCAAGGGGATTACATTGTCAATGGGGGTTTAACATGCATATTTTCCAATAATTTTTCATTTCATTACTCCATTTGGTTCAAATATATAATAAAAATTTAATTCCCAATTTAAAAATTTTAGAAAAATTTTATGTGGTTTTAGCCTCCTTTTTAACCCCTTTTTTTACAAAATGAGAGCTCTATTTGGTGATTTTTAAATTGCTTAATTTAGAATTTAGCCTGAGATAAATTTTAATATTCATATCATTTTATATAACATTGGTCCTTGGCCGACCCCTGGGGGGCAAGGGGCGGGGCCAAAAAAGGTCAAATGGGGCTAAAAATAGGCTAAAACTTAAAATATATAATAAATAAAAGGGTCTTATTCTGAAATTTGGACTTATGGTTACTCTAAATACACTTTATATAATAAAAATTTTAAGTTTGTTTGTTTAATAAAAATAAAAAATAGTTATATGACCCCTGTCTCACGTTTCCCCCCCCTGGGGGAGGTCAAATTAATTTCAAATTTTTTCTTTTTTATAAATTTTAAACAAGGGTCTAGGCTATAGTTTGGACCAAAGAAATTCTTAATGAGCATTGTTTTTCATTTTCTAAAAAAATACAAGTTAAATTTTAATAGGAAAGACTTTTTTGGATTTCAAAAATTTTTGGTTTTTAAATCCCCTTAGCCTGAGATAGCATTTTAATATTTTTACAAATTTGGTCTTGGCCGACCCCCCTGGGGGCAGAGGGGCGGGGCGGGGCTAAAAAAGGGTCAAATAGCTAAAACTTTTCAAAAAATTCTTTAAAATTCTGGAAATTGTAAATCAAATAATTAGAGAATAAAAGGAGAAAGAAAGGGTTAGAATTTATAAAAATTGTGAATATATGACCTTGAAAACGTTTACCCCCTGAGGAGGGGTCAAGTTTACTTTAGTTTATATAGGAAAAAACACATTTTGTAACATTATTTGCCCAATTTTCATTAGGAAATTAATCAACCTTGATTAGAATTATTAGCCTAAGATATAAGCATTTTTATCCATATTATGTGGTCCTCGATGACCCCCTGGGACCAGAGGGGCAGGAAAACAAAAAATGATTAAAAAAAAAAAAAAAAAAAATAATTCTAATTGTTAACCACTTTTAGTTGCTTTATTATAAAAATACTAAATATGAACAACTTCAAGGCCCAGCGTATTATAGTGTTTACATATGTCTGTAATTTTATCATTTTTTTTAATCATATTTCTAACTCAGGTGACCGTTAAGGCCCATACCATTTTCTTCTTCTTGCTTCAATACTCTCATGTGGTTTAATACAGTTCAGGATTTGTCCATTTCTGTTCACAAACTGGTATAAATCAGCTTTCCAAAGTAACTAGTCGATACACACCAGACCGGTGATCTTTCAAACTTTACATTAAAATATTTCAGGTACATATGGTCACAGCATCTATATTATTAATTTCATGATCCATCATGGGTTACGTCCCCTTGCATCAACATTACGTTAGGGGTCACGTTCTGGTGACCTTTCAAATATGCCAATCAAATTGTTTCTTCCAGATCGTTTCATGGACATTCCTTAAATTCAAGGATTTCCTTTCCTTAACTTTTAAATTCTGCATAGGAAAGCATTACGGATTTTTTTTTAACTTAAGATTTCCTATGGAGAAGTCTAAGTTAAGGAAAGTTCGAGATACTGGTACCTGAGAATCTTGGAAGTGAATCTCAACGGACTAAATAGATTGTCTAGTTGGGAAAAGATGTCGGAATTATTTTTTTCGTGTACGAAGTCATCTCGCCCAAAGAGCACAACAAAGTCAAAGCCAATTGCCTAATCTTTGAATAAGTGTATAATTAGCATTGAATTGTTGGTAAAGACTATGATGCGAATTTGGCGTAATTCTAAATTTAAAACGGACATGGTTAATTTTCTGATCATTCATGTTAGGCCATACAAAAAATATTTGTGTTTCCGGTAACCCGACCAACTCTATAAAATTAGAGCCTACTCAAAAACTTTTTATCAGTTTTGTCCTCAAGCAAACAAATAACAACCTCAATTTTGTTTGGTTTTGCACAAAATTAGGAATGTGGGTACAAATGCTGTAAATTTAAGACACTAATAATAACCGGGAAATCAAATCCATGGTTTATATAAGGTTGAATAAAGTCTATTTCAGTTTTTTTACTGCAAGAAACTGGGATGAAGAGAAAAAAAAATATATATATAAAAAGATTCAAGGGTGTTACCAGAAACAAGAATATTTTTTTATTTGGCCTTAACCTGACCCTGATCAGAACCTGCAGCTCGTTTGCTGCTTTAACTCACTGCAATTAAAGACAACATAATCAAATTGATGTTGAAATGGTCATTTATTTGATGACGTAGTTATCATCAAAAATTGGTTGTCATACAAGTATTGTAATTGCATTATGTTATAAATGAGAAACAGCAAAGATGGGGTTCAAATCTTGCCATCTTGCTGATACAAGATATATCGTGTACATGTTTTCATGACCAGGGCTAAAAACCAGAGATAAATCTGTAACACAGAAAAAACTCTGGAAAACTTTCTGAAAATAGTGAAACATAAAAAGTTGTCATACACTTGTACTGATACAAGATAAATGAGAAGCAGCAAAGATGGGGTATAACATACATCTTGCCATCTTGCTGATGCAAGGATATATTACTCTTGTATTCATATCCAGGGTTAAAAACCAGAGAAAAAACTGTAATACAGAGAGAAAAAAAACTCTGGAAAACTTTTCTGACAATAGTGTAACCACAAAAGTTGTCGCACACAAAGAAAAATAATTCAGTAGTACACATATAAGCACTTCCTAAATATATAAATGAAAGCTAGCATTAAAAGTCATAAGTGGGTTAATAAGTATGAATTAAAATACAAATTTCTTAATCACCGTACAATGGCTTTTTCTTGAAATGTTATCTGAAGAAGGGAAGTGACAATGCCCCCCACACATGTAGGTATATGTAGACACAGTTGATACAATATAATTCTTTTGTATTGATGTCACGAAATTAATAAAAATAACCAGTCATAAAACTGTAGTTACTGAAATAAAACCTCTGGAATAACCTTCTGGACATTTGTGTAACGACAAAAGTTGTCATAACACTATAAGACAAAAAGATGACAGTTACATTACATTATTGATATATATATGAAAAGTAATGCAATTAAAATACAACTTTTTAGTCCACCGTACACTGGCTTTTTCTTGAAAAGATATCTGCAGACTGGGAAGTGACAATGCCCCCACATGCGGTATATGTAGACACAATTGATACTAAATATCTTTTGTATGATGTCCGAAATACAAAAAACAGAGACCAAAAATGGTTATACAGAAAAAATCACCTTGGAAAACTTCTGACATTGGTGAAACAACGAAGAGTTGTCATACGACAAACGACAAACATATGAAGTTACTACATATAGATATATTAAATGAGAGCGCCTCGGAAAGATGGGGTACAATTCTGCGTGATTCCAAAGATTATATCACTTTTGTATTTCATTTGTCTGAGGTTTAATATAAACAGAGATAAAATTGTAATAAAGAAAACATAATCTCTGGAAAAAACCCGTCATTGCTTATACCATATAATAGAGTTGCAGCAAATATGGGGTCACAAAATCTTATTGTTAATGATATTATACCACTTGTATTTTCATGTCTGAGGTTTTAAAACCAGAGATTTAATAAACTGCTAATACTAGAAAAAAAATATAATACAAAGACCTTGGAATTCATGACATTAGTTTACCATCTCTAAAGAGAGGCAGGCACAAATATGGGGTTTACTAAAATCCTTGCTGATTCAATGATACATTACACTTGTATGCATGTCTGAGGTTTAAAAACCAGAGATAAAAAGCTGTAATATTGAAAAAAAAAACTCTGGAACTCACATGACAATAGTTTACCATATAAATGAGAGGCAGCAAATATCGGGGTACAAATCTTGCTGATACAATTGATACAATACTCTTGTATTCATGTCTGAGGTTTAAAAACTAGAGATAAAACTGTAATTAATACAAAAAAAAAAAACTCTAGAAAACCATCTGACAATAGTGTTACCCTAAAAAACTTGCAATTAAGCAGTACATATATGTACATATAGAAAACCCTTAGATATAAATGGGGATGGTAGTCATTATCAGGAAGGGGGTGGGGGTGGGTTGAGTATTATTAAATAATTAATAAGT
Source organism: Argopecten irradians (assembly GCF_041381155.1). Taxonomy (NCBI): domain Eukaryota; kingdom Metazoa; phylum Mollusca; class Bivalvia; order Pectinida; family Pectinidae; genus Argopecten; species Argopecten irradians. The sequence continues at coordinate 5,622,489 of NC_091141.1, forward strand.
TATGTTTGGTTAATTTTCATAAATAACTTTACACTGGTTATCTCGTTTTCAGATTTCATTGGTCAAATAATCTGGTGCTGATAATGTAATATTAGTATCTAGTATTCATGTCCAAGGTTTACAAAAACCAGAGATAAAAAACTGTAACACAGGAAAATAAACCACCTCTAGGAAAAACTTTTGACAATAGTGTAACCTATAAACTTGTCATACATAAAGACAAAAAATGCAAAATATGATATATATATGGGTGGGTTATTAAACAACAGTGTTGGAATTAATTTAGCCGTACAATGGATTCCCTAATTTAGGCCCGTACAATGATTGATACGTTCTTGAAATGCGGCCGATTACCAATGATCTAAGTGCAGATTCAAACGGTTTTATTTATTCTCTCTGACTCATAAAAGTATGTAAAGAAGTCCAAATTTTTGTAATACAATCTGTGATATATGGCATAGGAAGCAATCAAAAATATTAGTGCTCTTAGCATAATATACATGTACATATATAATTGAAAAGTAATCAAGCGCACTTAACAGGTAATGAATTAGGTCAGAAAGAAGGCATTTGATAAAGATTGCATTTTGACTTAGTTTTGAACAAATTAGTTTAAATTAATCTTTTGTAAACATATTAAATAGGTTGAAATATATATTAAAACATTACTCTTGCATTAGTTCTGGACTTCGAATAAGAAGTTAACAGTGCATTTATTTAGAATAAGTTACAATTCTTAATGATTCGTTTATCTTTTTCTATGTGACATTCATTTTAAAAAGAAAAATAGTATTGCCAATGTTGATTTACATAAATTACAATTTCTTCTCATTGTTTGCCTAGAATACGAACCTATTTTCGATTCAATGATTCTTCATGTAGATTAATTATAAGCTGGTTCTAAATGTATACATAATTTTGCTATCATTTTCATTAAGTTCTAATAAATTACTTTACTATGTCAAACTGTGTCAATATAATTCATCTTACAGTTTCTGAATAAATTGATGAATAGTCTTAAATTCATCTTTTGTAAAAACTAGCTATTTGATTTCTATATATAGTGTATTCAAACATTTACTTTAAGTCAGCTCTGGATAAAAAAATATCTTTAACATGTGACATTAATTTAAAGAATTCTACAAAAGTTAATTGATCTAATATCTTTAACATGTGACATTACTTTAAATGAATTTACAAAAGTTCATTGAATCTAATATCTTTTAAACATGTGACCATTACTTTAAAAGAATTTACAAAAATTGATTAATATCTAACATGTGAATATCTTTAACGAGTGTTGACAAATTAATTTAAAAGAGTTTACTTGTGATCAAAAGAATTTAATTGATCATTTACTTAATGTTATAAGGTTTTGTGCAAAAACACAATTCTGTATTTTATTTCAATAGCAAGCTCGCCAAAGAGCAATGAAATTGTTTGTACACCTTTCTTAATTTAAGGATGCCTTTACAAAATTGCAAATGTCTTTTTCTATAACCAATTTGTATTTTCAAATCTTCACACTTTGTATGGATACATTTTCAAAAGAACTGGCATTACAAGTGAATTGAATATCAACAGGAATAGATTAAGTTTCTTTTATGATAGCAAAAATCAATCTTGATTTTCAGGTCAGTTTCCACTTGCTTTATAAAAAGCTAACATCAAAATAAAAAAAATAAGTGTATATGATTCCTAGATATGTAATACTCTTCTAATAAATCCTTAATTCTGTATTGAAATACATATACCTAGATAGTATTCAATGTCCTATTATAACTTCTAATGTATACCCTTCTAATTATTCTTAATTCTGTAATTAATTAATGTACCTACCTATTCTGTAAATCCTAATTCGGTACTTAAATAATATACCTATGTATACCCTTCTAATAAATCGTAATTTTTGTATTAGATAATTATACCTAGATATGTAAGCCCCTTCTAATAAATCTTATTCTGTATTAAATAATGTGAAGTTGTTGGACTGGTTTACAACCTTGAGAATATTATGATTGTTCCCCTTGATTAAAGATGCTCCACCGCCGACAGAGGCAATAAATGATGTTCATTCATTTGAACAATAATTTGTAATTAATCCCTGTCTATTCATGCCTAATTAACACCAAAAAAAAATAATATAAAATAATTTATTTTCGCCTTAAGTGCTTGACGCAATCAGTACTTCATTCCATATAGGATATAGTGCCACAGAATGATACAATTAATTATTTTTCATAAATGAAGTAAAATTAAAAGCTCAAACTTTTCAAAAGTTTGGTAATGGTGTGAAGTAAGTAACTTTTGTAACTGAAGAAAAATACTAAATCGTCTGCTTCTGTTTTAGATAGTGAAAAAATAACATTTGTCAGCGGTAATTAGAAAAAAAAATTGTTGTTAAAATGTCATACTTATTAAAATGATAATTTATTAATTATTGTAATTGATGCATAATTTACATGTCATACTATTAAGCACATTTTCTATAGCCATTATAAATGAGAAGCAGCAAAGATGGGGTTTCAAATCTTGCTGATACAAATGTACAATGATAAAATCCTCATGTATTCATATCCAAGGTTAAAAACCAGAGATAAGACCAACATAGTATAAAACTCTGGAAAACCTTTATGACAATATGTTAACATAAAACATTGTCACACCAGAAACATAGGTTTTTTTGTTGACGTAAGAGATGGACCTCTGGGTTTTATACATTACAAGCATTTTCCCTTGGCTAACTTTAATTCATAGTTTTGCATCAATACAAAGATTAAACATATCATAGTCATGATTTTTGAAAGCAGAAAATAAGAAAATTATACTTTAATTTTAGACAGTCAGACATTCAAAACTGGAAGTGCATTTTGTATTACATTATTGTATGCAAGAATTAAAATGTTATTTTTTTTATTTCCAAAGTTCTACTAAAACTATCTGAAAATTATTGAACTTTTTATAACATATCAAAAGTTATTCTCCTATATTTAACTATTTAAGAGCATATTTAAAGAGCATATATATCGTTAGCCTATACAGAAGTACATCTGCCAATCTAAAAAATGGCCCGCCTATAATATATATGTTTCTGGTCACACAAAGACAAAAAATGCAATACATACATAGAAAACTCGTGATTTTTGTAGACGCTTGATGATTCTTAACAGATGCATAAGTGCTTTAATTCTTTTGAAAACCATACATAAAAATGATATTGGTCAAGGAAGTAATAATCAACAGTTATTTTCCATATAACACTGGATCCTTATAGACAAAGGGACAGATCGCCTTGAAAAATTCAACAATCTTTTGTCCACACTGTTAGAAATTACTTTATTTGCCCCATATATAAAATGATATACAATGTCACACGTATTTGTTTCAAAATAAAATTCATAAATTCCATAATTTTGATTTTTTGTTCACTTACGTACTGATGACATCTACAGTACCTGTAGGTCACTTATGTACTGGTGACACTCTACAGTACCTGTAGGTGATATTTAGAAATAAAGTGATCAGATAACTCCTTAATTGAATTTGTTATCAACGACAAATTAAGACAGTATAGTTTCAAATTGATCTATCTTACTAAAATCTTATTCCATATCATATTGATTTTTCAATGAGTTTTTTTTATTACCACACTTTATTTCAATGCTATTTTCTGGTCTACAAGGCAGATGGTCATAACAGCTCAAGCCAGTATGTGTAGAAGGATAATTATTTTCAAAAATAAAAAAAATATAATTTTTGAAGTTTATCTTAAAATCATTGACTAAAGTAATATAGAAATTAAGTCCTTTGGAGTGAGAATGTGAATTAGTAGTTTTAGTGATAGGGTCAGTTCGTAACGCGCCTCCCACGTCAGTCCCGTCTAGTCGTTTGTGTCCTGTCATTTTGGGAGGTTTTTCGTCAATGTCTTGCAGAGTGAGTAAAAGGATTAAAGAACTTTACTTTTCTATATTCATTAATTGAATAATATAAAATGAAATTTGGAAAAAAAGAAATTACCTTTCTTCTTTTTTTCTTACCCAAAAACAGGCCACACAATGACAATTTTTCCAAAGATTATGATCAAGAATTATTTTTCAAAACATACTTGTTATTGCAAGAGCAAAAAATGACCCTTCTGGCCTTCATAGACTAAAACATAACATTACTAAATGTGTCATTTTTTAGGAATATGAAATTCTGAATTATTTGGAAAAATATAAGTCAATGTAATTTGAAATCAGAGACAAGAATTTGAATTTTTTATCTTCGGTTGTGCAAATGTTAGATTTTTTTTAGAATAAATAGATGTAATTATAATGTATATTCTTAACCTTAAGACTTTTATTTTCAAATGATGGGAGGTTTCTGTTATGATGAAAAAAGGGCATTCGTCTTTTATAATAATAAACGTGCTAAAAAGCTTTTTGTCTCCCTTGACACTAGTTCACTAGGTAAGTCTCTTTATCAAAAATAGTTTTCTCCTTCTACCATCATACTGATATGATCTAGTTGCTAAAAACATAAAGATGATCCACCGCTGACATACAGTATTTTTTCTCTATCAAAAACAGGAGCAGATGAATTAGTATTTTTTCTTCAGTTACAAAAGTTCCTTACACAATTACCACCATTTGAAAAGTTTTGAGTTCTCTTCTTTTTTTATTTCAATAGAAAAATATTAAAAATAATCAATTTTGTTCAGAAAGAAATCCATGGGCACTAATGCCTTATATCGAATGAAGTATTGAATTTTGCATGTACCAAAAGCAAAATAAATGATTTAATATGTATTTTTGTATTAGGAGATAATTATTAACATTCAATTAACTATCAACTACCGTTCAAATAATAATGGGTATCGTTTATGCTCTGTCGGCGGTGGAACATCCCAGAAGTAACAAAATTCAATGAAATATTTCGTAAATGATTTTGGCACTAGTGTGAAAACTTTTTTTTTATTAAATCGATCCTGGTATTAAGGATCTGCTTTCTGGTTAAAAGTAAAATTTGTCTGACTATACAAACGATAATCTAAAAGCAATATTTTGCAAATTAGTTGTCTGATAAGTTTAATATTCATGAAATTGACAAAACCAAAGTTTGTTTTAAAGCAAAAATAATAACACACTGTCAACCCATATTTTTGCTCAGAACAGCTGTGTATGTCACCCCCTACCCCCTAAATTTTGAAGATGAAAATAAACCTCGTTTTTGCCAGATTGGAACGCTTCCCAGAAAAAGTTCTGATGACTGACTTTTTCAAAGATTTTGCAGCTCAAAGTATGTTTCTAAAAACCATCATAAAAACAGGGGGTCAGCGTGTGTTTTGATGTTTTGTCCAATTACAAAAATGTGTTATTTTTCAGCTTTTCTTTGTAAAAAATTCAAAGAAGTTGATCTTTCACATAAAATGTAAAAAATAAAGACCAATATGTTATAATCTCCCCCTTAAATGCTTATCATTGGACATCTCAGTGATCATAACAAAACGATTTACAGCAAAAATTAACTCAATATATCTAAAAATGTTGTTGCACTGACAAGTTAAGTAAAACTATTGAAGCTAAAAAGGTGGAAATTTCACCTCTCTACAAATTTAAAAATGTAAAAAATGAACGTTTTCAAAATGGCCACCAAATCAAACTCATATATGAAAAAATTTAAAACAAAAAGAAGTCACTTCGTAACATATTTTTATATAGCAACTTGCTACAAATTAAATGGTGAAAATTAGTTTTTAAAAAATCTTTAATTAAAGATGAATCGAGACTTCAACGAGACGGAAACCTCACCAGAGCAGATCCATTAGTGGTATTCAGTTTGTATTGATAGTGTGTATAACTCAAGTATTGACCTTAAAGTTTAATAATTCATTAACATCTTTATCTCTCTTTAATGAGTGCGAAAAAAAGAAACTGATATTGATTTTACAAAATTGTAATTTACTAAATTTCATAACAATACTGAATGGAAAGGTACCGGTATCTGCCAATCACTATTTATCAGGGATCATCTGCCATCGGGTGTCACTATCCTGATAAATTGACACTATCTTGATGGTATCACTATCGAACATTTTGGATTGTCAACAGGAGTCACCAGACTTCCTTCTTTTGAAACGAGATAAGAGCCAGGCACCAAATGAGGTGCAGATACTGGAGTTGCCATTCGGGTTGTCACTATCCTGGTGGTTGTTACGATCCAATGGTGTCACTATCTTCATGGTTGTCAAATTTCTGGCTATAGGTTCGAATCCCATGTGGGGCAGTTGCCAGGTACTGTTCACTGGCCAGTGATTTTTCCCCGGGTACTCCGGCTTTCCTCCATCCCAACAAACCTGGCACGTCCTTACATGACCCTGGCTGTTACTATTCTGATGGTTAATTGCCACTAACCTCATGGTGGTCACTATCCTGACGGATGTCACTAACTTGATGGTATCACTTTTCTACGATGCCTACCGTTTTGGGTTTGCCAACAAGAGTCGCCAAACTAAAACTTCCTTGTCTTGGATTGAACAGCCAATGAGTCCAGAGCCTTGCAGAACCCAAAAAGTGGTCAAGATACTGCAGCTGTCATTGGAGAGAAATAGTGAAATCATTCAGTAAAGTGGAAATCATGATATGACATGTTTATAGTTTCTTTTAAAGATTGCGGTTACAAAATTCCACTAATAAAAGATAGCTGCATGTTAGCTACTTGGCAGACATATTTTCCCAAAATTACTACTCAACAAGGGTACTAGGGAAAAACATATATACAGATAGTATGTTGAATTCGAAATAACATGAGCAATAAAACTGCAATTTAACTTTACAATTTAGATGTAAGCTTTACACATGAGGTTTTATAGTAAATGTACCTGTTTGGAGCTCTGCTAATCACATAATGGTCACCATCACGGAACGTCTGCCATCGGGCATCACTACTGATGGTTGTCATTTTTTTGATGGGTGGTTGTCACTTTAATTTTTGATTTAATTTCTGATAGGTTGTCACTTTTTTTGATGGTGTCGCTATAATCCTGATGGTTGTCGATATACTGGTTGTCACTATCATGGTGATCATCACAATCCTAAGATGCCAATTATTTTGAATTGCCAACAACAGTTACAATAATAAAACTTCCTTTTCTTGGGGGTGAACAGCCACTTAGAAGAGTTATGAACCTTGTAGATCACCAAAAGATTACTGCAGCTGCCATTTGGGGGAGAAAAAAGTGAAATCAGTTAGTTTGGTGAAAAAACATATGATCTGATTGAACCCAGTGGTTACAAACTTAACTATTCAAATTCAAATTAGCTGTCTGTTAGCTATTTTAGACATATGAGCCCCAATATGCAATGTGCTCAACAAGGGTACTAGGGAAAACCTTTATTCTTGCATGAAAATTGAGAGAGATCCCTTTGTAGTTTTGATAAATTATCAATGGACACAAGAATTCCACGGAAGTAGGATGTGTCGCCTGCACAGCATCACAAAAATAGTTATTTACAGTTGAAAATATTGTTAATTATTAGGTGAAGTTATCAAGTCCCGTAAACTCTTGCAAATATGGATGGATTTGGACCAGTATCAAACCACTTCCAGATCTTATTAATCAATATACCAAAGGAGAAGGTACGTTAAGACTCGAATATGGCCTCAAAATTAATTCTCCTGTAAAGAACAACATATTTTGCCATATAAAACAGCTGAATACATTTGCTAACACATTTACATCTCGAAAATATCCCGCATGTGCCAATTATGTTCACTATGACGTCATCAACATGCAGTTTCCCGCATTTTTTCAAAAATAAACTTGAAAAATCATACTTTTTGAGTGGTTTTCTCTAAAAATGAATGTGGCCGCCTTCGTGGAGCAGAAAGAGATTTTTCACACGTTGTGTATTCGTTGTATTTACGCATATCCATGCAAAATGTAAAGTTGCTCCAAGGTGGCGGCCAAATTCATTTCAAGCCTTTTCTAACCTAAAGATGATGAAAATTTCTAGCAAAATTTGGCGAGAAGAGAAAAATCATCAATTTGATGACGTCATAGGTGCGGGGGACACATAGTGTACATGGTTATAAAAAAATATGTTTTAATGAATGGCAAGTATGAGAGTATTTATTGATATGAAATAGATGGGGGATCAGAGTTATTTTTTTCGGCCTGAAAAATTAAGGCCAAATACTGGTCTATCATATCTACTCCTTTGGTTGAAATTGGACAATACCAAAGTTATCAAGTGAAAACCATGGATTTATCTGTTTTGACAATTTTAAAGTCCCATTACTCTTGGAAATATTGATGGATTTTGACAATTATTGAACTCATCCGAGATCACATTGATAAAAAGCAATATACCAAATGGTTGAAATTAGACAAATAAATACTAAAGCTATTGAGTGGAAACCATGGATTTATCTATTTTGACAATTTTAAGGTCCCGTAACTCTTGTAAATATTGACAGATTTTGACAATTATCGAACTCGTAAATCGATTCTTATCGATATAAAGCAATGAACCTTTGATTGAAATCGGACATTAAATATTTAAGTTATCGCACAGAAACCATTTCCCAGACGTCGACAGTGCAGACATAGTGATACCTAAGTATTTCCCTTGCATTGTAGGCGACACAAAAATGATGGACGAACGGACACTGGTCCAAGGATAAAAGATAATTTGAATGACCCACCACTTGATGGTGATGGGCACAAAATACACACATGCAGTTGCAATAACACTGTAGTTTAATTTTACAATTCAATTATAGCTTTTTTTAATATAAGTTTTTAATAGTAAATGTACCTGAATGGAGCTCTGCTAATCACTACTAGTCACCATTACGTCTGCCATTGGGTGTCATTATTCTGATGGTTCTCAATATCGATGGTTGTCACTATCCTCATGGTATCACTATCCTGATGGTTGTCACTGTCCTGATTGAATCACTATCCTGGGTCCTGATTGGTCCAGATGCTCTGCTAACGTTTGCATTATGGGTCGCTATCAATGGTTGTCGCATATCTTTTTTCTATCTAGTGTCACTGATTGTCCTGATGGTCCATGAGAGCTTGTCGCATTATCAAAGAACGTTTTCTATCTAGTTCATGGTTGTCGCCATATCCTATCCTGGTGGTTGTCTCTATCCTGATGGTTGTCACTGTCCTGATTGAATCACTATCCTGGTCCAGATGCTCTGCTAAGCATTATGGGTCGCTATCAAAGAACGTTTGCTATCTGGTGTCACTGTCCTGATGGTTGTCGCATATCTTCATGGTATCACTATCCTGAAAAATATGAAAATATTTGAAATTATTATGACATCAGGATCATGTCATGTATTGCCATTGTGAATTTTTTTTATTTACAATATTTACATTTTTATTTACAATATTAACATTTTTTTTTTAATTTATTTTTTTTTGTTTTTTTTTTTGTTTTTTCATTTTTTTTTTTTTTTTTTTTTTTTCATTTTTTTTTTTTTTTTTTTTTTTTTTTTTTTTTTCATTTTTCATAAAAAACACAAATTTTAATACCCCAGAACATTTATACATTTGAAAGCTGCCAAGGTTGGGGCCTTGGGGTCAGCCTTTTAAATATAAACAGATGTCCCCTCACAGGGGGGCTTTCATTCGTCACACGTTAACACTAACGATCTTTCTAACTAACTTTCTTTCTAACTTTCTTACAAACTTTCTTAGAAACATTTTTTCAAACTTTCATAAGCTTTCTTACAAACTTTCATCAACTTTCTTACAAACTTTCTTACAAACTTTCTTTCTAACTTTCTTACAAACTTTCTTACAAACTTTCTTACAAAAACTTTCTAACTTTCTTACAAACTTTCTTACAAACTTTCTTTACAAACTTTCTTTCAAACTTTCTTACAAACTTTCTTTCTAACTTTCTTACAAACTTTTTACAAACTTTTCTTTCAAACTTTCTTAACTTTCTTACAAACTTTCTTTCTAACTTTCTTACAAACTTTCTTACAAACTTTCTTTCTAACTTTCTTACAAACTTTCTTACAAACTTTCTTTCTAACTTTCTTACAAACTTTTTACAAACTTTTTTCTAACTTTCTTACAAACTTTCTTTCTAAAACTTTCTTTCTAACTTTCTTACTTTCTTACAAACTTTCTTTCTAACTTTCTTACCAAACTTTCTTACAAAACTTTCTTACTAACTCTTTCTAATTCTTACAAACTTTCTTTTTTCTAGCTTTCATTCCTTTTATTACATACAATTTAATTCTACAACTTCTCTACCCTGTTGTCCTGGATTTAGATGGCATTGTGCAGGAACGGGGAGGGAGGGGGATGCAAGGGCAAATGGTTACTTTAGATACCTTAGATACTTTAACGTGATACTTTATAAGGTCGACCTGAAAGGTCAGGATAACCTAACAATTTCGCAGAAACTTGCCTAAATTTCCAATATGGTCCCAACCAAGTGTTTTTTTCCGGGCCTATGCAAAATCCAAGATGGCCATCTACAGTGTCCATTATTTAAAACTACTTCTACTAGTATGATTTAGTAATACTTGTCTGAAATTATCGGACATGATTTCAAACATATGCTATTTTTTGGATTGATCCGAAATCAAAGATGCCTACCCTGACCACCATCTTCTATCTATCAACGCAACATGTCTAAAACGATCCTGACATTGTCCTTACCAAGTGTACTTTAAAATACATTTTCAATGATGGGCACAAAAATCGCCATCTTGAAAAAAAATTCATTTCCTTTTTCAATGGAGCCAAGGTTGTTAAATGACTTTATGGTCTCCTGTATTTTAATTAGGGACCTTTCACCTTTTGATGACAAGTTCAAATCCCACGTGGGGCAGTTACCTGGCACTCATTGCTGGTCAACGGCATTTCTTCACCGATGACGCTGGCTGTTAATTTGGTCAACTGCAAGTGTACATATAGAAAGTAGCGGTTAGAATGTTATTTACTAAATGCGTGCTTAATTGTGCTAGGGTATATGGGTAGGGTAATGTGAGTATTGTTAGGGACAGGGACGAAATATTCTATTAACTACTTTCTGTACACTTCAGTTGAGTCAAAATTAAAGCATTGCAGTCGTATCACTGCAAGTGTTCAGTGTCCTCAAAATCTTAAGTTATACCTCAAATAACAATAATTGGGTCACTGCAAATGGTCAGTATCCTCAAAATCCTGTGATTTACCAAGTCTTGCAGTCGTATCACTGCAAGTGGTCAGTATCCTCAAAATCCTGTGATTTACCAAGTAAGTCGTATCACTTGCATCATTGCAGTCGTATCACTGCAAGTGGTCAGTGTCCTCAAAATCTTAAGTTATACCTCAAATAACAATAATTGGGTCACTGCTAAGTGGTGGTCGCAAGTATCTAACATTGGGTCACTGCAAGTGATTTACCTCAAAAGTATTTGCAGTCGTATCACTGCAAGTGGTCAGTGTCCTCAAGATCTTAAGTTATACCTCAAATAACAATAATTGGGTCACTGCTAAGTGGTCAGTGTTCTCAGGATGCAAGTTCTATCTCATAACAATAAATTGGGTCACTGCAAGTATTGGTCAGTATAATCCTCAAAATCCTGTGATTTACCAAGTATTGCAGTCGTATCACTGCAAGTGGTCAGTGTCCTCAAGATCTTAAGTTATACCTCAAATTAACAATAATTGGGTCACTGCTAAGTGGTCAGTGTCCTCAAAATCCTGTGCTTTACCAAGTATTGCAGTCATATCACTGCAAGTGGTCAGTGTCCTCAAGATCTCAAGTAAGTTATACCTCCTCAAATAACAATAATTGGGTCACTGCAAGTGGTCAGTATCCTCAAAATCCTGTGATTTACCAAGTATTGCAGTCGTATCACTGCAAGTGGTCAGTGTCCTCAAAATCTTAATGTTATACCTCAAATAAAACAATAATGGGTCACTGCAAGTGGTCAGTATCCTCAAAATCCTGTGATTTACCAAGTATTGCAGTCGTATCACTGCTAAGTGGTCAGTGTCCTCAAGATCTTAAGTTATACCTCAAATAACAATAATTGGGTCACTGCTAAGTGGTCAGTGTCCTCAGGATCTTAAGTTATACCTCAAATAACAATAATTGGGTCACTGCAAGTGGTCAGTGTCCTCAAAATCTTAAGTTATACCTCAAATAACAATAATTGGGTCACTGTAAGTGGTCAGTGTCCTCAAAATTCTTAAGTTATACCTCAAATAACAATAATTGGGTCACTGCTAAGTGGTCAGCGTCCTCAAATATTTTGTGATGTATTTCAATTAAACACCTTATTGGGATCACTGCATGAGTTCAGTGTCCTACAAAAACTTTAAACCTTAAAACTATATATATTGTATACCAATTTACAATACCAATAGACCAAATTTCAGAAATTTTTCAAGAATTTAAAAAGTGGACACTGGCAGCCATCTTTGAATGCAATCCTGGAAAAAACCCTTTATGCACACTCCAAAGAGTATGTCTGTCAAAACCTTATAGCATTACATGATATACCTCAAATAACCGGAAGTTGTATCACTACACATGTTCATGTGTTCCTCACAACCTACCACATAACCATATCACTGAATGCATTCCGTATCCCAAAAAATCTTATAAAAATGTACCTCAAACAACCTTAAGTTGTAATAATAGTAATTCGAAACGGAGCAAAAACAATGTCCCTTCTTCGTTTAGGGTACAAAAGTATGGAACGGAATTTGGGAGGAAATTACCAAATCACCTAAATGGGGACTGATCTTAGATGTTGGAATGAACAACCAATTAATGGTGTATACTATTGTATACATTTTTGGGTGAGGGACAGGAATTGGCACGATTTTTGAGGGGTTACCACATCCTCAAGCAACATCATTCCATGGACAAACAGATAAAGGATATTACATTACAATACATTATATATGACATCACATTACATAATCCTTATGCCAAGCTGGTCTGCGGGTGGCACGACCAGATCTGCGGATAGGAACAGGTGATGCTGGGACTGGTACTGCGGGGACAACAGAGCTGGAGCTAGGCTGGTCAGCAGCAGGGACAGGGAAAACCTCTCCTCGGCAGCAGCAGGTAGCGTACACAACCTGCAAGATCACAAGTACACAGTTCAGTAAACAAGTATAGGCGCATATTACAAAATATTCAGCAGATATACAAGAGAGAATATTGCTGAAATATTGGCCAGATATGTTCATGGTTTATGAAAAAAATGATATCATTTATGAATATGAAAGACTCGTGAGTATGTGAATATGAAGGATATGGATATACTAGTAATCAACTTGAGGGCAAAGAACAATATTTATTTGTACGTCACAATTTATTTTTAAAAACTGTACGTACATTTTTTCATCCCGAGTGCACATTATCCTTATTCTTCCTACACATACATTAATATGTATATGAAAGGAACCATGGCACAAATAACTTCTCCAAATATTGTATTAGATTTGTGTTCTCAGCCATGTTCCTTTTTTGCTCAATTTTGACCTATTGTATTCCATGGCGGCCATCGTGGTACTGGTTATGGGATATAAAAGTTGCACAAAAAAAGACCTCAAAATAATTTTAGCCGCTAGTAACAATACGATCTATTAACTTAAAAACAATAAAAATGAACTTGCTAACGGATCCCTGCTGAGCAGTGAATTAAAGAGAGATAACTCTTACTGGGTTTTAGAAAATTTGAAACCGTGACAAAATTTGTTATTTTACTCACAATTATGGTATTTTTCACTTTAAAAAATTTAGAATTTGATTTAAACATCTTTGATGCTGGTCAAAAAAAATTAAAACGGTCGACACATCTGCAGGTCACCAGAAATGGACCTTACGAAATTTCATGGCAATCCGACTTAAAGTTTGAGAAAATGGTCAAAGTCCCGGCAGAAAAAAGAAGACCCAGAAGAAGAATAACTTATTAAGTCAGCTAATGTATCAAGAAAATATGTAAGAATCTGAATATAACCTTAACTTGTTAAATAAACTAGATAGACCATTCATACCTAGTCATAATCATATTTTATTTAAAAAAGTATTAAGGGATGTAAACTTTAACGTATTTTTGTCTAATTGAAAAAAATTAAATGCTTGGTAATTAACAGAGAGGAAATGGAAGCAACAAGACATCTTTAGAAACATGATACACAGGAAAAGAACAAATATAAAAATACCCTTTCAAAGTTACCAAAGATACATCAATACAATGGTTCCAGTATAGACTACAAACACCGTATACTCCCTTTGTATATTTACTTAAAAATTAAAAATATTTCTGAAATAAATTATGTAATATCTGTAATACAGAAGTTGAAACCAAAGAACACATATTTTGGTATTGTCAAAAATCTTTCCAAATATAGCAAGATATGAAAAGAAAAATATATGTAAAAACTAATAATGTTAAAAAACTAATTATGTTATGGAATTTAAATTAGAAACAGTACATGTTTTGGTATTGTCAAAAATCTTTCCAAATATGGCAAGATATGAAAAGAAAAATATATGTAAAAACTAATAAATGTTGTGGAATTTAAATTAGATACAGTACTCTTTGGTGAGACTGAAAATTTGTCAATACCACTCAATTTTGATATTCTATAATAAATTATGAAGTTTTGTATTTTTTCCTGTATCATGAAAAAATATAACAACAAATAAAAACATAAATATGGAAGGTTTGATGGAGTTTTTGTTTACAAAATATGATGTTGGAAAAAAAAGCTGTCAATACCAAATAGGTGTATTGAGAAATTTGATCAAATATGGATCAATTGGAAATACATTTTTGAATAGTTCTTGAAATATGCCAATCAATGTTTGTATGATGTTTTATGTTGTAGTACTTAAAATATGTATGATTTGAATTCTTTTTGGTTTGTTTGTGTATTGTCTATAATTCTTTCTATGTGTGTGTGTCTTTTTTTCTATTTTTTGTTTGTTGATACAAACATTTACATTCTCTTAGTTCTACTACAAACATTAATCAAAAACAATAAATTCCAAATCATTGTTATCAGAATACTCAATACACATGTAATTTTCTTGATTTGTTTTCTGCAAAAAGTTACATATGCATGTCCCTTCAACTAAAATGGCTTTCAAAATTTTTCTGTTAAAAAATTATATTTGTAATTGGTGCATGCTTTGGAGGACAATATTGTTCGAGGAGTTGACCTCAGGGCACCCAGCTCTGGCAGCTCTTACCAAAACACTAATGTGTATGTATATACACATCACATACAGCTGGGGGAATAAAATATTTGTACTGTAAAAAAAAAAAAAAAACCACACACACAATAAGTTCCCTAGGGACTCCATTGAGGGTGCGGGGGGTGGGGGGTGGGGGGGACTTACAAATTGTGAACTATATGACCCTGAGATCAGTAATCCATAATTTTGGTTGACCTTTGGCCATGAGAGGCTTCTGCAAATTTCTAATGAATTTGGTTAAGTGGTTTAGGAGAAGTCGTCGAAGATATAAATTGTTTATCGCTATACAAACAGAAGGCGATTAGGTTAAGTCTTTCTCACGTGACCTGAACACTTTTTCACCGGTAGGGAATAATGAATTTTTACATCTAAAATCTTACCACAGCCTCACGCAAGAGTGAAAAGCCCACGGCTTAACCACCACTGCGAGCGACGTCGCAACCCCGGTCAACCAAACTGCGGAAGGAAGTGTAAAACACAACCTGCAAAGAACAAGAACGACAGAAGTTCAGATAAGAGGGGTTTTAAAAAAAACACGACAAACATCAACAATTGCTTTAGATTTATTCCGGTCGTGTGTAATATTATGAAAAAACACATGGATAATATCAAGATTTTCTTTGGATTTCTTTGAAAAATGGGGAGAATCCATTGCTGTTAATTTATCGAAACCCTATACATAATATGCTTGCATACATACCAAGCTGGATACACATTCCCTAGGTGAAGGACAATGGCAAATGATGAGTGACCTTATAAACCTATTTCATTTGTCTAGGAAGTATGTTCCTGTTATTTACATCACAGGGATCTGAGAATTAGTTACAGATTATATATAATCATGGACCCACCAGAGTACCCCAAGACCATTACGTTTGATTGGATCCCGTGTCATTGGAAAATCCTGTTGATATTACTTCTTTGGCCCCTATATATGTATTGTGTATACAAGGGTATGAATTAGAGAAAAAAAGAGACTATTTATTGGTTATGTTGTTTTTATAAACGGGCTCTACATATCAGTGAAGCATATCTAACATTTAAAGTTATATGTGCCGTAAATGGACAAAAAAATGATGTTATTTTTTCTTTATTAATCCTATTGAAAACCACAAGGTTTGACGAATTAAGCTGTGAAAGTCATTTTCAAATGACTTCAGATGCCTTATAAATATTAGCCTCAACACTAGATAATGTAATAAGTGATGTATTTTATGGTTATGTATGTTCAGATGGGAAACATACTGCAATTATAATTTTACTAATTACTAATAAACACTGTTTAAAATGTGAAATGAAATTGTAGACCACAATTTGGCTTCATGGTCTGACCGTATGTACTCATTTCAATTGACTATAAATATAAATATAATGCCAAAAAATTTTATCTATGTATGTGTCCCTGTGTTTAGACTGATGTACATCTAAAATGTTTGTTTTTACATCCGTGCGAAGTTTGATCAAATTTGTGTTAGGTCACGACAATTAATGTTTGTTTTTCCCGGAAGTGTTTCGTACATGTATGTTCACTGGAGTTTGACAGTTCTGTCAATAACAGATAGTTGAAATATATATATAAAAAATACCTCTATATATACTATTTTATTATAAATGACTTATGTATAGTATAAATATAAGAAATACCTCTATATACTATTTTATATAATGACTTATGTATAGTATAAATATAAAAAAAAACACCTTTATCCTATTTTATATAGTATATATAGGGGTATTTTTGATATTTTTTTTATATTATTGACAGAACGTCAGACTCCTGTGGTATGTGCCTTTAGCCTATACATTGTAGCTACTAGTACATCGATCGGGCCAAGAAAATGTTTTCCGGAGTTTCCGTGAATTTATTGTGGGCCACATTAATTATTTCATATTTTTTTTTATGACTTCACATTTGGTGTCAGTAAACGATTACCCAGTTTTATTCAACATCTTATGCAGGGATCTAGAGAACGTGGCATTTTCTTGTAAATGTTTTGCGATTACAAAAAAAAAAAAAAAAAAAAAAAGGCCAAAGAGGCCTTCACCTGAGTGCTGCTACAGAAAGAGCATTGCAAAGTTGGTTCAAATCTGTTTAAAAGTATTTATGAATCAGAATAAACTTTTAAAGTTGAACCTTCGTATTAGAATTTTTATTTTGATAGTGTATTATGTTACCAAACCTTATGCTTAAAATTCCAATTTGCTTTGCCAACGTTAAACAACAAAAACCATACTAGAAGTCAGTCAGTGTCAGTCAAAAAATGTGATGAAGAGTTTTATAAATATTCACTATTTAATCTATGAAGAGTATTTGGTTCCATCAAACTGTGAATTGTAAGAAGAAGATTTTTTAAGTTTTAATTTCAATGATGAACTGCTTTAAATAATATGAGACCCAAAAGTCAACACCGATATGGATATGAATAAAATGCTGTCACAGGCAAAAAATCTAACCAACTAATTCCTATGAACAAATATGAAATGTAAAGAAGTGTTTTAAATTAAATTTCCATTTTAAAACTATTACCAAATTTGAAAAAATTGTAAAATTGACCCCCCTCCCCAGATGGTCACATAACCCCAGTCATATAATTCACAATTTTCGTAAAGGACCTTAAGACTCTCCATTATCATTTTTTTTTGAGATTAAAAACAGTTCCAGAAATTTGATTATTGAAGTTTAATGGCCTATTTGACCAACTTTTGCCCCAAAAGGCCCCTAGGAGTCGTCATTTGTTAAAAAGCCATCCATTTAATTCTGACACATTGAAATTTGAAGTTTTCACTATTTGACCCCTACCACCAATGGGGAAATGAATATTATAGAACAAAGGGTTACATATTCTAAAAATTTAAATATTTGTATAAAATTTTTTAAAATCCATCCGTTTTACATTTCGCCACTTGTAATACGACAATAGATTTTTAAATTACTTGGTCATCTGGAAAATTGTAAAATTACAAGGGGCTATATAAATTGTATTAAGGGTATGAACTCTGTAAGGAAAAAACATTAATTTATGATTTGTTTTAATTTTTTAATTAAATACTTATTAATGGACCAAAATCAGCCCCGATTTATGTATATTGTCCCAAATTAAATAACATTTCACAATTTTAAAAAGCCTATATGGCCTAACTGACAAAAAAAATTTGATATGTTATTTTTTTTCTTTGGAAAAATGAAAAAAAGGTTTGACGAATTAAGCTTGCAAAGTCATTCAAAATCACATTTATGTTAACGGGCTTATAAATTAAAAAAAATTCATTACAAGTTTTGTAATTTTTGTATTTTAAAGCGTTATGACATATTTAAAATCAAAAAAAATACCTGCAATATATATTTTTTTAAAAATTCTAATTGTGTAAAAAATAAATTGTAGACAACACAATTTTTGGCTTCAAAATGACTACATTTGTACTCATTTCACAGGTTGTAATGTATGACATATTTCAATTAAATTTTTGATAACCAAATTTTTTTTTAGCTCTAATAAAGTTGAATATATCAAAATATCATTTCAAATATTTGCTTATATATATATATACATTTAATAAAATATGTAAATGGTAAAATATAAATGTATGGACAGACCATGCTTATTTATCAATTTTGAAACTTATTAAACATATTAAAAATCAATTTGATTCGTGAGTTTTAAATTATTTTACGGCAATATAAAAAAAAAAGAAATAATAGCCAATATGTAATTAAAATTAAAAATCCATGTATTAAATTATGCCTATAAATAATTAGTGTTTAGTATCCCAAATATGCCTTTAAAAAATATTTCTAGATAAATATAAAAAATGTTTTTTTTCCCGTGCGAACAACGGTTGAAAAATATACACACCTGACAATTACGGAATTTCGTATGTTGTTTGGAAAATTGACGTTAGTATCTTTATAACTTAATAAAATAGAAATAATTATAAAATATATATTAAAAAAAATAAAAAATAAAATCTATATATATATAATAATTATATGTAAAATACTTATACATTGATTGATAAAAACTTTAGGTCCCTGTGTTTAGACTTGCAAATGTAAAATAAGCTGTTTGTTTTTTTCCCGTGGAAATACATACCTGTTTCCAAGTGATGTTTCTTGAAGTGATCGTAGGTATTTGAAGTCATTGTTGTGGTAAATACCACAACAATGAACTCCAGTTGGAAGGTTGATTACCTATAATAATAAAATAATTACCAATATAATTCATCTACTCTAATACAGAAATCAATTGTATTGCAATGTTTTTTTCAGAAGTGAGCGCTTATAAAATGTCTTGAAAGTGCTGATAATTTATTACCTATAAAAAGTATCATACCAAATTTGACAGATATCTGAAGAGTTATTTCACAACATACCATTGGCAAAACAAGTTCCCAATGGGCCTGAATTGCTCACCTGCTATTTGGTATTCATAGTGCATATACTCAACACATAAGAGAGTCAATAAGAATTTCTATGCATGAAACAGGTAATATCAGGTGTCTAGGTCTGTTTGTTGTTGATAAGAAGTTGTTTAAAGATTTTTGTCAATCTGACCCCTGTAACCTTGAATGAAGGTCAAGGTCATTCATTTGAACAAATTTGGTAGCCCTTCACCCCAACATGCCAGGGGCCCAATAACAATAAAACCTCTTTCGGCCTCTTGGTTATTGAGAAGAAGTTGTTTAAAGATATTTTTGGCTTGCATGGTCGCATGGTGTCATACTTACTTCTTTCCGTTTTCTTGTAAAACTTGAACGTACACATTTTTTGTTTGGTTGACCCTGCTGCAATTGACAAACAATATTCAAATTTAAATGGCTTTTAAAGAGTCAAAAGTGTTAAGAACTTAAAAGTTACTGTAACAATTTTCTCGTTGACAGACAAGAGAACAAATAATAAAGTTATTTATGTTTCTATAGAAATTCAAATAAAAGCATGGAGCTTACCTTTACACCGTTCCTTCGAAAAATTGATCTTATTGACTTTGCTTTTAGGATGATGGTCAAGTCTTCCGTGATCTCAATGCATACCCTATAAATATACCGGAAGTTCACTGATTTTGGATCAATACATATATTTATAAATTACATGTGTATAAAAGTAAAAAAAATTATGAAATGTAATTATGCAATACATATCTTATAAATACCTAAATATATCTACTTATAAATATAACTGATTTAGTACAAAGAAAATTTAAAATAGATAAAAACAAAACCAGAAAAAAATTAAGAAGACAACAAAGGGATATATTGAGGTGGTTATGAAGAACATAGCAAAAGATATCACAATATAACATTCAAATGAGCACACACAAGCTACAGTACTTCATTATATTGACATCACACTCAATACATAATTATACAGTGGAAAAAGCAAGAGTGCATGTACCGTCAATGTTATGACTGCCCTATTTAATTCTTATCTGTTGTTAAAATGATAACCCCACCCAAATTCAACTGACAAATTTAACAGGTAGGTTAACATCATAACATTTCTATCTTTGATATACATATGTATGTATGTACAAATTGTATCTTTGATAT
This sequence comes from Argopecten irradians, assembly GCF_041381155.1. Taxonomy (NCBI): domain Eukaryota; kingdom Metazoa; phylum Mollusca; class Bivalvia; order Pectinida; family Pectinidae; genus Argopecten; species Argopecten irradians. The sequence continues at coordinate 5,643,257 of NC_091141.1, forward strand.
ACATATGTATGTATGTACAAATTGTATCTTTGATATACATATGTATGTACATACAAATTGTATGTACACATGTACATGTATTTAATCAAATATTTTTATTTTAACTCTCTTGGAAAAGGTTTGATTAAATCTGAAAATTATTGTAAACATGAATAACTTTAACATAAACAATCCTTGAACCATTTACAGCAGATAAAGTTGATATGCGTCAATTGCAATCGTAAATTCATTCTTATCAAGTAATAATTTGTATCATTTTTGGCATTCATAAAACAAATACTAATAAGTATGAGGATTGTTTTGGTGAGCTTAAAATTAAAGTTTATGTGAAAAACAAGTTTCTCAAAAATGTGATATAAAATTTCACAGCTATATATCAAAATACACATATTGAAAATTATGCATCAAATTGTTCATCCAAAATGATCCTTGAAACAGGTCAACTGCAAGCAATGCAAGTCATCAATAAGATGCATCCAATTCCTAACTATAAGACTTTCATGCTTTTTCTATATCTTGATGTAAAATATTAAGATTAGTCTTTCATGCTTTTCCTATATCTCTTCATAAACAGTAGGATCAGATTTCATCCAATTCTTATATATATATCTTAAGATGTAAACTATTAAGATCAGACATGTATGTGACTGTGATGTACATTATGTGTATGCACATGTTATAACAAATAAAAACAGAACATAATATATTAATGCTTCCAAAACTTAAGAAAGAAAGACTTTAAAGTGAACATTCTACTGCTGGTACATTTTGTCCTGAAAAGTAGTTAAGACATCAAACAGGTCATATTTATCTGGAATTAAAAGGCAGATGGACGGACAAACTGATTACTATTAGGGCCTAATTACAATAATATGGATTTTTCTACGTAAACACAAAGCAGTATCATGTTAGTTAAAACAATATTAATATGCAAGACTAATTCATTCTTATGCTTAACAGTATTTAGTATCAACAATATTAATCAACGTAAGATTTTCAAATGTATACCGTTGATAAACATGTTCATCATTTTTAAGTGAGGACTGCAGTGAAAAAGTAAATAAACTTCCACATTTAACATATCAAACACACAACAAAGCATATTCAAATCAGTAACAAGCATATATAACATTAAAAGCAAAAGCATTACATGACTTCCAATATAGACTAAATCTCTATATTCAACTTTAAACAGCTATGGGTTAAAGATATTACACATAGAATTAATTAAAACAAATACAGCACTATTTTTGAACTTCAAAAGAAAAATTTGTGAAATGTCTGCTCTTTGAAACAAAAGAAGGGAAAATCAGATGCAGCAGAGGTCACTCAAAGCACATAAATCAAACATATTTCCTCTAATGATAAGGACGGGTAACACTGAAAGTATTATTACAGCTAATCATTCATACATTCTAGATCTGCTGTCGTAAAAAGAGCAGACTATGTATTAGCATATGGATCGTGCATGATTTATCTAAACTGTTGAAAACAAATATTTAATATTTGAATTATACTCATGGAGGAATTAAATGATTGCTATCAATAAAGTTACATAGCATTAACCAATGAGTGGTATGATAATTACAATGTATTATGAAAACAGGATTTTACTACATAAAAAGAACCAAAATAAAATAAAAAAATATTAAATGTTGAAAAATCAATATTAGCATACCTTAGGTTGTATCATCAGTGACTTTCTCCTGGTTTTTTCCTGGTAGGCTACCATCGGCATGTTAAAACGTTTCTTCAAATATAAACACAATTTTGATATACATGAGATTGAAATAATAAAGATTTGTAATTATACCTGTTTCTGATTATGTCATAGCCTACTCCAACAATACTGGAAGTATAGCATGACAAGATACTTAACAACACTAAATTGTGTCTAACCTCTTACTTATGATAGGCTTTTTACCCATTGCTGCGGAACGCATTTCCTAATTTAGTTGCTTTTTACTATCATGCAATAGGGGCAGCAGGTACAATTCTTACGCCCTTCCTGCAGGGCACTCAGGCTATGGGAATAGTTGGAGCCCAACTAGAGTCATTTTTTTTTAACCCAAACCCTGAATGATACTTAAGTATTAATAAATTGTTTACTCTAGCCTCAACATGTTCTCTGATAGTTTTTAATTTTTTTAAATGCTATGTGTGTGTTGGTAAATTAGCTAGTATTAAGGTGGAATGAAGACAGAATTGCATTGCTTTGTAGTATTTGGAGAAAAACAATATTTACCTTAGTTGGTATTTTGTGCGTTGTTCCAAATCTTGATTGCCTTGGAGCACTAGGGGACACCTTAAGCTTCATTAGTTCCTTAAATATAAACACAATCTAAAATGAAAATTGCCATATGGTACAGACTGTCATGACCTGAAGAGATATCTATATAAATAGTCCTTTATAAAGTTATCCTCAGCAGGCAGTATATAGCCATACCTCATGCTCACACGTATACCCATCCAATGTTGTAGCATACATAATACAAAATGCAAAGTCAATTGTACGTACCCGGACAGTCTAACTGACAGCTGGTTGGCAACCCATCAATTATATATCAAAACAATATTCACCTTTGTTTGTATTTTTGGCATCTTTCTTGATCGTCTTGGAGATGACACCTTCATTAGTTCCTTTAAAATAAGATAAATTCAAAAATAAAAAAATAAAGTTCTTGTCTGAAAGCCATAATCTTGACTGACAGACAGACAGACAGACAGACAGACAGACAGACACAGACAGACAGACAGACAGACAGACAGACAGAAAGATATAGATGGACACTAACACAGCTGTAATTAACCCAGTTTCACCGGCATGGGACTAATTGGTAGTAATAATTGAATTGCCAATAAAAGGACTTGCATTTTACTTTTAGAATATGTGTGTTGAGCTTGTCTTAATTGTATTGTTAACCATGATCAGGGGCTGTGGTGACTGAGTGGTTAATTCGATGTTCAGATTGCCAAAAGCCCTGCACTTCTGGGTTAAGAGTTCTAACCCCATGTGAGGCAGGTACCGACTGCTGGTCAGTAGTTTTTCTCTGGGTACTGCAACTTTCCTCCACCAACAAACCTGGCATATCTTTAAATGACCATGGTAGTTTACAGGTTGTTAAACTAAATACCGGGTAACCAAAATCAGTATTGTTGTTAAAATTTCAACCTATATCATGATTAAAGACTTTACATGTATACACAGAAGAAACTAATTCCATGTGAATACTTTAGTAAGTCAACAAAAAACAAGATAGTAAGATGGTAATGATATAAGACAACAAAGTTACCTTTTTCATGGTCATGGCCGTTGACTCTGGTTTAGTAGGCATAGCCCAAACAACCTCTGCATATGTCAGACGCCTAAAAAAGGAAAGAAGCAAATTTTGATATTAACACACTACATTGAATATATCTGTATCCAATGGCATTTATATATTCTACCTTTAAAAGGACAATTCATTCTAAAAGTACATTAAAATTTGCACATATTTCGAAAAAAAAAAGTTCTTATAGAAATCAGATTTATTGGATATGCCAGAAAAGCCCACTGTAGTGAAATTAAATGTATATATGTGAAATGTTCAAACTCACTTACTCGACTGTCCGCCATTACACATAGTGGTCAGAAGTATTGTATGCCTGGCCCTACAACTACTCAAATCACTCTTACAATTGTGTGTTAACCTTATTAGATGCATTTTCCTATCTAAAAATAATTTCATCAACTAACGCTTCAGTTGATATGTATTCCATTTCTTTAATGTGTGTCAGTTTGGCTCGGTTATGGGTACAGTGTACATGTTGTACCTGCTACCTGAATTTCAATGGTATCAATCAAAATACTTAACAATGTCGTGAAATTTGTCAAAATCTCTTGTTATATATGCTTCACAAGGAATGTAAAACAATGCATTCATGTCATAATTTGCTTCGTGGTTATGTAACAGAATTTGTATAGCCTCACTGAGTTGTCCCTTTAATTGAATTGAACCACAGCTCAATCTTTATATAAGCCCCATCAATCTGCCCCTTTTACACTTTGTACTATAGCTATAGTAATAGAATCTAATATAACATGGTGTAGTACTCATTCTCGATTTTAATCGATGATCGATCGATTATGATTTTCCTAAAGACTATCAATTATGAAATTAAAGTCACTAATCGATTATTAAAATGGGAGATAATTTGTGCTGATATTTTACTGTTCTGAACCTTTATTACGTGTATACTGGTGCAAAACAAGATTTCAAAATGAAATGTTAAATAAAAGATAATTTGAATTAAGAAAAACTTCTTTGTAGTGTTGGTTCATAGAATATCTTTCTAAAATTCTTCAGAGAAAGTAAAATGTTAAATATATATAAAAATATATGTGAATTTTCTGTAAATGGTATCCGATTATAAAATTGTTAATTAGTAGATTGTCCTTAAGCAGTAATTGATTATGAATTAACAACCGATACCCAATACTAAAAGCAGTTTTCTGGGTTCAGGGCTGATTATTGCACGCTATATTTAACCATTTCAACATTACATTATTGCTGTTATTGCTATCGATATTGTGGAATACTACTTAACAGTAATAGTTTCATAATGAGTGTAGAACAAAACATTTATGTCATATTTTACTTCGTGGTTATGTAACAGAATTAGCCTCATTGAATTGTCCCTTTAATTGTAAATAGCTTATTCGCACTAGAGGAATTTCCCTTAAGGAATTTCCCTTAAGCCCAGTCGGTAGAGCGTGCAGAACACTGATCTTACCTTGTTACAATATTTAACAACTAAGAGTTATTCCCTTTTTTGTTTTGGAATGACCATTTGTTTTAGACATATTAAATCATTGCTTTTTGCACAAAACTGTTTGCTAATGCATTGTATGTGCTCTTTAGTTGAGAGTTATTATTTACTTGCTTATAGTATAATATTTCAGGAATCCTACCATTTTTACAGAATTTATTTTTTAAATTTCAGATTTCCAATTTAATAAGAAAAATAATAACTTTCAAAATACAGTGGAACTTCCCTAAACCGATCATGGTCGGTGTATAAAATTTCAGCCGGTTTAGAGAGGGTTGGGTTTGGAGAAGTGAACCAAATATCAATCATATCGTTCCATATTTAATCGATCGGAAGTTGTTTTCTACACTATACTGCCAGACTGTATGCCTAGTGTTCGTTATAACCGAATGATATTAATTGTTGATGTAAATATTATCACAAAAGAGAGAATCATACGTTTAAAAGGAATGGGTTACAACAATCTTGACTTTGTTATCGCTTATAAACGTTAGTTGTGTGAATGTTCTTCGGGATGTTCTCGTCTGCACTAACCTACATACGGTCGATTGCTATGTCAAGGATCAAATTAAATATGATCTAATTACACGATGATCAGTCGATGCCGGTCATTATATGACATGGTCATTTCCTAAAACAATACATGGCTTTGGCTTCTTCATACACAGAATTTACATTTGAAACTCTCAAAATTGAATATGAAACTTTCTCTATATTACTACAGTAGCACTGCTTGTTTTCCTACAGTAAACAAAACCCTTGCACATGGTAGACCTTCGTTAAATATCTAAACAATAGACATAATTAAATAATTACATCACCTTCTCTGCTGTAATTACCGTGTACATCTTCACACTGTATACATGCCCTAGGACATGGCATGCGACACCTATGGATACAGGTGCATGTGTATCATGTGTATTTCACGGTCGGTTGATTAGACCTCAATGCAAGCTATCATTGTCGCTCAGGTAAGGCCGGTTTTCAGAAGTGCATTTTAGTTATTCCGATCTCAAAATCGGTCCAGTATTCGCCATTCGGAATTGGGATCAGGGATCACTTTTGGGAAGTTTTATTTACTATTAATAAAGAGGAATTCATTCCGTAAATGACATCCATGTTCGGTTTCTAGAGATGATCAGTTTTGAGACGATTAGGTTTCGGGTAGTTACACTGTAGCATGATGAGGCATAGGTACTGGATAAGGTATGTTTTTTTTATTGCATGTGTGTTTTGAAAGTACGTATACCCTAAGGCAAAATGTTTATACCATTTTTTCTATTTACGTTTTTTTGTTGGTACACTTGATCTTAAGCTTTGAGCGAAACGACCCACAATCTAAACACGTCCGAATCTCCAATGATATAAATTGATGATGTGCTAGCCTAGTTCCCACGTGTATTCAAATGAGATACATGTAGCTATAGGCCTATTGTGGTTCTTCAACCTATTTGATATCCATAGAGCTGGCTCATTTCTTCCTCACCGTCAAGTTAGATACTGGATATTAAATCCCATTACGTTATGTTTACTAGTACAGTACTGTAGTACGGCTAATGGGTAAAAAACGGCTGACCAGTCGACTCTCATGTTATGAGAGTAGCAGGCCTAGTAATGCCACTGGGTCATGCCCATGGAATCAGTCTACACGATCGTCAAAAACGTAGACGCATGTACTCACGATACTGCATTAGGCATTAAACTTCACAGAAACATAATATTATGATGTCAAGATTTAAATATAACAGCATATTTACCATTTGTCTTCAGTCGCAGATACTCCATGGGTCACCGCTTCGATAGTCGCCATCTTGGACTTCTCTCCCAGCCTCAGAAACACCTTCTGATTGGTCGGCCAATCAGATTTCGCGACGCAAAATTATCTCTGACTAGAATATACATATATGGTTATGCACATTTTCTCCCAAACGACCACTGCATATGTGACTGGTCATATTACCCACAGGTCCATTACAGTTACTGAGGGTTAATGTGCGATAATTTAAATGTTACGAAACAGGATCTGAATTCCGCTGGGGTTAAACATTTGATGGCGTGACGGCCTTCGCTGTCTGATAAAACAAATACGTGGGTTCCTCTTCCTTTCGCAAATGTTTATTTTTTAGCGGGAGAATGAAAGTACACGATTAGAGCCTGTCTAGTATGATAGAGCCATCAGAGAAGAGAAACTAAACTGAGCTGAAATCACTTGACATGGAAAAGAACATTTTAATCCCTGTTTTACACCTGTGTAATTTCTTTTTGATAACGTCTGGCAATTATGGAAGACAAGGTACGTACTTATGAATAATAATGTAAAAAAGTTATTTCATTGAAGTAAATATTCAGATATATTTTATATAAATGCAATGTAGTTAATTAGAATGCTAGCCACTGCATCACATAGTGACTTTCCTTCTTATTCAAAGTATCTTTAAATGAACTTTTGCATATTATGTTGTAAATAGATATTGTACAGAAGAAACTTTTTTTCTGTTTGATTTTATTAATACATGTACCTAGACTAGTTTGCAAGGTACAGTTGTATTGTTAATGCAAGACAAGGTTAATCTTATCTATGTGTATTTCTGTATATTATATAGAATATAAACATGGGGACATCACCCCTCGACTGATTTGCCGTTCGGGTTTATAAATCATATAACAATGCAAGTGTCTTGTTTCCTGAATTCAGTATTATAAGTGTATTGTTTACGTTAAACAGAATTTTGTGTGAATTGTGTATATGTGTCTACACAAATCACACAAAATTATGTTAAACGTACACAATACACTTATAATACTGAAATCAGGAAACATTTCATAATATTTCAAATAATTGAAAACCTGGTACAAATGTCACCAAGTAATATTTAAAGAGATGGTCGCAAACAGTATTTTTTTTCTTTCCTTTTTTTCGAAAAAAAAAAGAAAAATATAAACAAGATATCTTAGTTGAACTCCATAAATGTGGTACAAGAGACAATTGTGTAGATTCTGGTTTTTGGTCTGAAGCTAAGAAAACACCATAATTTGACAAAGTATATATATTTCATAAGATGTTTGTAGGTACTTTATTTCGTGGTGTGAAGTTTCCAAAGTGTTTTATTAGCATACATATTCGTGGTAGGTCATAATGACAGCGATCCAAATAACCTTAAAACAAAGTCGTTTGTTTTTTTATATTCGTGATTCGACACCAACCGTGAAAACAGTGAACATTTCTACACAACCAGTACTTTATGTTAGACAGTATGTAGTTTTTATTGAATCCTACCTTAATCCCATCTTTACTGGTGAAATTGTACTTTAAGGATAATGCCTGCATTACTGCCAACTAGTAGTTTACATATGTTTAATTTTAATAAGGTTGCAAATGCCATATTTGGTATGATTTTCTACATGATGTTAGACAGCTATGATGTTATAGCTTTTATTTAATCATACCTTAATGATGTTTTCAAACAGTGTGAAAGATTGAACAGACATACCTATGAAACATTGATGCTTACTTAGTAAAAATTGTGTTGTTTGTCTGAATTTTCATTCTCAGTGTTACTTCGTGGCTTTAGCTTTGATGCAATGCAGCATTGTTTCAGACTAACATACAACACAAGCACAATACGAGATTGTATTTATTAATAATAAAAGCAGGATTTAATTTCATCAATCCCCATCATAGTTACCCATAGCAACGTGTGTCGCCATGTCTGAGGTAGAATGGCTTTATGTGTAGAAATACACGACCATCTCTATATCTGTATAACATGTCACTGCTTTTAATTGATTTATTTGGCGTCTATGTGGTAATATGTCTGTATTTATGATGGAAGCATGTATAGAGCACGTGCTAGTGTTATTATACATATCCCTGTGTGACAATAATGCCTCACTTTTACATCGGGTGTCGTCATCACCAAAGGTTCAGGATACAATCTAGTATTGTCAACTTGGGTGTCATCCTTTTGATGTTGAATGCCCTTTTTATTGTTCGAACAGTGTTAATGATTTTTCTAAACAACATTGAAATATCTATGTACTTCATATTTACTTCCAAATAACATTTAAACAAATTTAAGTAGATTTATAGCAAGTTATCAATGCTTTGCGGATACAAATAAAAGGTATCAACAATGCATGTTTAATGTAATAAGCTAGTTTCCGTGGCTACCTTGATATATGACCTACGAGAATACTGAAAATTTATAAATAAGCAGATAAGCCTTACAACGCTTGATTCCATCCATCAGCAGATATTATTAGTCTCTTTCAAATACTGATGCTCATGTCTAGACACGTCGTTTCTTGAAGTCATTACTACCATGATGTTTGCTAACCTCCGTACTCTGCCATTGATCTTTATTGATACAGCAGTATAAATGATAGGTCTGCAGAAAACTGACGCCTGTCATGTTACATGTATCTCGCAGTAAACGTATGAACAGGACGGCAATTCGTCATGGGCATTTTGTGTGATAGGAAATGATTACGACTGTGATGCAGTAGGAGTGATATTTTAGACTTTCTCCTTTAATGCACGTTAGAAGTTAATTAAAGGCCCACTACCTTTCCGAAAGGAGATTTTCATTTTAAAAATGGGAATGTACAACGAAATCGATAATTTTATAGACTCGCAAAAATTATGAACTTACCGTTTATACTACACTTATCAACGCCTTCTTAACAATTGAATTCAAATAAATAAATAAATAAAATGTTAATTTTCATAACGCGGGTCGTCTTATGTTCCTGCCGTCGTCCTAAATACCGCGCGGTAGTTGAATATCACCGCACCATAAGGTAAAACAGAGGTATGGATCTCCACTAAAGCTTCATATTAATCTTTTGCATTTACTAACCTATTTGTTTCTTTTGTTCTAATTTTACAGAACTAATGTGGTGCTGGTCTTATTCGTTATCAATTTCTATATATATATATACTCCATTGCCTTGGACACAGGTACTGACGAATATATTGTGACGTCGCCATTATGTAATGCATTTATTATGATTCATTGAATCCAGCTGTCAGATTTACAGACGGACTTTCTCATTTTGGAAATGGAAAACACTAAGTTCTGCAGAAAACAGCTAAATATTTAGAAATAGAAAGATGTTGGTGGAGAAGGAAAAATTAGCCCAAAAACACGGAAACACATTTTTAAAATTGAAATAACTCTTCGTGCCATTCAATAAAAAGATGAATTATTAAGATACTAAGAACATATTTCTAAATGACAATACTTTTCTTCAGTTATTTTGACAAAGTTACCTAGTAACGCTTCCGAACGCTTTATAGCACGTATTTCAGAAGGACCCTACTTTTCAAAACGATCAAAATCTCGTGTCGTAAACGTTATACTTGCAATGCTGTTCCGTTGTGAGGTTTGTACCAAAATACCTATACGAGAATTTGGGAGTGCTACACGGAGTATGACGAATAAACTAATTACTATAGGTCAAACAGCTTGTAAGAAAACAGTTCTGTACTTCACTTTCGCTTAGCGATTTTACTTAAAAACAAAACCAAAAAGTGTTTGCAATAACATGACATGTTTTCTGAGAAAGAAATCAACAGCTAAACAGATTAATAACTAATTATATTCAACATTGCTTTTGAAACAGGCAGTAAATAAACAAGGGTATTGTAGCGATATATCCAGAAACTAAGACAGCGTAGTGGTACTTATGGAAGATATTAAATTCCATGTAAGAAACAAAAGAGATCATATCATTTTTCCAACTGATGATTCAGAAACATCGAGGTTGGTATTCAATGATTATGTTTCCTAAATGTATTTCCTTCATTTTCAAAATGTTGATGAATCAAGTTTGAAACAGAATGGAATTTGCAAAGGTTCTTGTAAGGCAATGTGTTTAACACATTTACTGAAATATTACGTACCAGCTGTTTATTGAGAAATCTAAAACACATATTTGAGGTTTCTCTCATAATAGGTCTATTGTAGTTCAAAGATGAACGAAATGTTAAGTAAGTTGGATGCTCATTAGGAATACGATCCTTTGATAGCGTATTAAGTTCAAAGATTCAATACTTGAGCTTAAGTTATACGTGCTTCAGAAAGTATGAGATGTGTTTTGTTGTTTGGAATCTACACACCTATTTCAAAATAGATATTTACTCTATAGTTACAGGTGACTGCCCTTCCTTGCATTGGTCACTAGATACGTCGCGCCGGAAATGCTTTAGATTTTACCCAGAATTCCATGACTTTCCAAGTGCTGAACAGCTTTGCACGCGAGATGGAAGCAACATTCCACATATGGACACGGATGTTGACGTGACGTCAGCTTTTCATTATCTATTTTCAAAATTCTCAAACTCATCAGTTCAATTTTGGACGAGAGAACAACACGAAAGAAATGAAAGAATTATAAGTAAAAGAACGACAGATGAAGAGGAAAGGTGCGAGTTTATAAAGCTGGAGCCATATTGGAATATAACAAGACAAGAATGTAAATGTCATGAGAAAATATCTGTTCTCTGTGAATATAATTTCAACGATTCTACGAACAGGCTGTTTTCGAAAGGTAAGTACATTAATTCCGTCTTTCCATTTGACAGAGTTATCTGTCCTTGCGGGTAGGTATCGATTGTGACATTATTTTGCTATTAGCTTTTGAGTTAAAAATGCGTCGCTATCTCTGAACGACTTAACATTATACTCATGAACACATGACATAAGAAATCTACAATCAAGGGCAAATAACTCTCATTATTTTAAATAAAATGTCATATCTTTATATTTTCATCAGATAATATTATGTACGAGTGTCAGCCCTCTGAATTAATATGATGATCAACGCATCGGTTAAAATGAACGTCTGGTTTTTGTGTCAAGTAAAAATGTAAAAGCAAAATTCAAATGCAGTTTATCCTTAAGCTATGACGACAAACAGAATTAGCAATTAGTCTGCAGTACCACAAGAAATTCAATTATAAAGAAAAATATGAATAATGAGACCTCCATTTAAGTTATCATAACACAAATCTAATCATCCTTCATAGAAAACACCAGACGCTCTGAAATGTATTTACCACTGTTCAAATTGTAAACCTGAAGGTCTGCTGACCAATTATTATAATTATGTTGTTTCTAGTGCAATTCTGAAGCAAAACGAGAGGATAAACATATGAAAGTGTTTTAAAAATCTTTGAACATTAATCAATTTTCATATCTCAATGAAAACGAAAATCGCAAATAACGCGAAAAACGTTTTTAATTTTTTTTTTCCATCTAATCGCATCCAACTATTTTAATACATTAAAGCAAACGTATTAGTTTCCCCCACTTTGCCTAGCTACCGATTGGTCAGTTTTGAAAATCTTGAGATTTCTCACAACAGAAACAGGGAAAGAGTTGTATGACGTCACACTAGGAACATTGACTTATTGAATATGAAATTCATGCATCAAGTTTTTCTGAATCAGTTTTATGTATACTACATTCAAAGAGAGATAATCGAAATATATCCCTGTATTCTACCTAAAGGGAAGTAACTTGTGTTGACTTGCTTAAATGCTAGGATAAGATACTAAATGTATGTCTAAACGCTGCCGTTATTCATGTTTTCCAGATTTTTATGTGCTGGATACCCAGGATCTGATCGCGATTGGAGCCGGAGCAGTGATATTGTCAGCATTCTGTTTTGTTGTTTTAATGGATATAATAAAACATGTCAGAAGCCCAGATCAAAAATTAGCAGACGACGCACATGTATGACATATATAGTTTGCCTACCAGCCTCGCTAACCGTCATAAATAATTCATGACTTGTTTCAAAATCAGATACTAAATAAGGGGTTCAGCATCATAAGTGATATCTCTTAAGGATAATAACACATTGCTGACATGAATTCAGGATGCACAATCAGAAAGACTAGGTTTTCATACCAGTTTTTTATTACCACGTTCTTGGTAATCAGACCTAGTCAAATAACACTGAAACAGTCATGGTAGAAGATGAGGAAATTACCTCCGGGAAGGAAGGATACGACACACATCGACATACCATTGTAATCTGTGGAGAAGTTACATTTTTATGTGCAAGATGCAGCTTTCCTTTCACTCATTTTATGGTACGAGTGACACTAGCAATCCGCCTTTGAATAGTATTTAAGAAGGTTTAGTTCATTGTGAACTAGGCTAAACGTATCTAGCTGCAATGGTAGCAACATATTTGATAAAAAAGCAGAATACAGGGAACAAGAGAGAGAGAGAGAGAGAGGATGCCATTCTGTTACCTTAGCATTGTGTCCCTTTGATGTAGTTATTTAAGGATTAACTTGAATAGATTTTTTATGTTATGGAGATATAACACAAAAATCTGAGTGTACTCTAAATAAACCGCGAAGCGGTTTATGATGAGAGTATACTCAGATTTTTGTGTTATATCTCCATAACATAAAAAAATCTATTCAAATTAATCCTTATAATTCATTTTACTAAAGATAATCTCTTCAACATTTAAAATTCATTTTGGGACTCTTTTGTCTATGAAATTATTACGCCGTCATCTCAGCCAATCAGAAGCGACGTTACTGTCGAATGATAGGCTGATAAAGTAAATTTTTAAGCCAATGGAAATGCTCGTAACAAGCAAAATTGAATTATAATTACGTAATGTAGGAAAATGACAATAACACCTGTTACTTGACAAAGGGTTGCATGACAATAACACCTGTTACTTGTTACTTGTATTTGCATTATTCTCATGTAGCCATGGCCTTTAGGCATAAACCTTTGTTAATGTAAAGTTGTTTTTAAATTCTGAAAATGAATCATAGCTTCTCTTGAGTTACCAATAGCTAATTGTTTTACATAGAATGGCATGCGGGTATGGTCAATAAAGTGAACAAACTATTAAAACAGTATACATTAGAATGTTAAACTCGGTGTTCGACAACCACCATTATATACCACTTTGGGCAAATCAAAATTAAAAATAACAGCGTCATGCTCAAATTATTGACTAAATACTAACTAAACCAAATGCTCCAAAATAATAAGTGTTCTCTATACTTCCTCTACAACACCCGCCATCGTATCTTCGATACTTCAGTGTAACCATCACTGTCTTAGTATCCGGCACCTGACTAAGTCATTGCAAATCTGAAATTTCCATAAGTAACGACAGATGGAGGATGTATTTGGTCTATTGATTCATATCAAAAGAAATGAATAGCTTTGACACTATGCGGGTACTACCGGACAGTGATTATGTTACCTCGAAAATATCGAGGATCGAGCACATGCAAGTCGTATCACAAAGTCAAATGAGATTAGGGTGACGGCAATATTTACGTAAGTACACTGCATATAATAAATCAACGACCAAGTCTAGCTTCATGTTTTAAAACCAAACTGAAATATTTCAGATATCTGACCATTTGATCGACTGCAAAACCTTCCCACAGTATTGACGTAGCCGTATACCTCGATAGTCTGTTCGATTAGCAGTTTACCAAATATTTTGTCAGTTATACAGATAATGAGTAGAAGAACATCATGCAACCCTACATATAATTGTGGAATACAAACGCCTGAGCACGTAGTGATATTTCAACGGTACTAACTAACTTTTATTTTTAATATAATCTTTACAAAACCAATTCACACGTGTAAGGGAAATGCATTTTCTTTTCCAGGGATGCTATTATCGATAAATATCAAGCTGAATGTTACTAAGTACACGTCGCTTAATTATCCAGAAACATAAATCTGGCGTTCATTGGCGCAAGATCTATATATAAATGTATATAGGCCTATAAATATGTTATATATGAAGACGAAAGTATTGAGTATTCGCCTATAAATACGAAGGCGAAATAATTTGTACTAAGTTTTATAAACAAACATTCTTTTAGATTTTATCGATCATATTGACAAACGGAATAAATGAGGTACTCCTTCAGTTATCACCAATATTATACGGTGGGTATATGGACAAAGTACTATATTGATTAAGTGTCATGATCAAATACTTTCCCAACCATACATACCGAATAATGTCAATAAATCATTAACTAGTCGACATCCATACGAACTATGTCCCCTGAATATTGAATGGTAAACTGCATCAATTCACCATTGAAGCTCACCCATTTAGTTCAATGGGTGATTTGACAATCGAGCGAATCAATTAACTATAACGCTTCATGAAAAATAAATATTTTTTACAATGTTATAAAAGTCAAATGCATTTACCAGTGATGTAATACAGCTTGGTGGTCGCATTCTGGAATTCAATAACAACTTAGTTACTTGGTCCATTTTTGGGTGATAATGCATTTTGAATACAATATAAAAAACATTGAAAACTGAAGTGGGAATAAAGGAAATGTATATATCAAGTCGTTTACATTATAGAATGGGCGTTTTATTAACTTACGCTACCTCCCAACAAGTTAAATAGTAAATGATGATTAGCATAAATGGTTCTGTTAATTGAGCAAAACAACGAAAACCAATCAGAAGAGTAGGTTTTGTTCTCAATAATGTGTGAATCGCCTCGTTATTCCGCCCAATTTATCGGACAATAAATTAATTTTATGTTTAGAACCGAACTGTCGATGAAGTCCTCGTTGTGTACTACGTATCCTTCTTATGATCAGTGTTGTATGTAATTGTATTGAAGAGGTAATGAACTATATTAAACATCTGGTTTGTAACATCGGAGTAGTTGTTCATATACATGTGCATATGTACTAGGTAACTATACTATCAAAGAGATATACATGTATAATTTTAATAATATAAGTTGCCAATAGAAAGATAATATCTTTTATTAAAATCACATAACCTCGCATTTGGATTCATAAACAAATTAGGTAGAAACATTCTTTATAAAGCCTCTGTTAAAGGGACAATTCAGTCTAAAAGAACATTAAAATTTGTACAAATATTTAAAAAACCCAGTTCTAATGGAAGTTAGAGCAGTCAGTTTTACTGTGATATGCATGAAAAGCCCATGGTTGTGACATGTGTGTAGATGTTCAAACTCGCTCGCTGTCCGCCATTACACATTGTGGTCGAACTTTTTGTATGCCGAACCCAGTCCCTTGCTCGTAGAGTAATGGAACTTTTGTCTAAAACTGCTAAAATCGCTCTAACAGTAGTGTATTTACCTTATTAGGTGAATTGTCTTGCCTAAAAATCATTTTATCACCTTTTCAGTAGTTATGTAGTTTTTTTTTTGTTTAACGTGCATGACTTTGGCTCGGGTATGGGTACAGCGTCCATATTGTACCTGCTAAATCGTATTGATCAACGATTTGATATTTCAACGGTATTAATTAAAATACTTAACAATGTCGTGGAATTTGTCAATAGTTTACCTTATATGTTCCATAAGAAATGTAGAGCAATACATTTATGCTATATTTTGCTTCTTGGTTATGTAAAAGAATTAGCCTGAGTGAATTGTCCCTTTAAGTAGCTAATATGTGTATGTTTATTTAGAAGATAAGAGCTGTTTATCCTAACCTACAAACATGCCTAAATCTCCGGAGAACTCCCTTATATTCTGTATTTGCATATTACAGAGTTACAATGTATCTGCCCTTCCGGGTAGGTATTGATTGTGACGTCATGTCTTTGCGAGCGTAACGTCACACTTTTTGAAGAAAACGACGTAAATTGCGCTCACAAAATAATGACGTAACAATCGATACCTACCCACAAGGGAGCTAACTCTGTTATATGCAAAGACAGAATTATGCTCTTGTCTTTGAAGACAACGTTTTTCAAGAATGTCACAAAGGTTACATTATGCTGTTATTTTTGTATTGAGGATTATTCTGAATCGACTTAGAATTTACGGTAATAACTGGTTAACAAAGAAATACGGTAGACCAACTGATGTTCGGCATGACTTAACTTTGCGGCGTTCACACATATATAAAACGGGATTCAGTCCACTTTGGATCTGTTATATATAGGATCCTACATGAGTGTTCATTTCATTTGATATTTTATGAAACGGGTTTTAGGAATTTTTATTTTTGCGAGCCTTAGCGTAATCTCGAGCCTCGTAATCCTCGTCATTTTTCCTGGCATCATTTTATTGTTTCTGTCTTACGTCATAATGAATTTCCAGCCAATGAAAATCATGAAATCACTGGATATCAGGCGGATTATGTGATAGATATGTATACGTATTATTTCCTGGGAGAGAACTCAAATAGGCATTGTCCGATGTTCAATCCTTTTTCAGTTATTGAAATAAAATTTTGCTGAAATTGAATCATTTTCGTGGGGCGTTTTATTTTGGCGATTTCTCAGCGAAGAAATCGAAATTCAACCGCACACAAAATAATCTGGCTTTCATAGGATGAGAAGAGAATGAAAAATATTTGTTTCGGTAAGTAGATCTAATCCAGAATTTACGGCATGCATACTTCTCTAATGTGCAATGGCACAAAATTTATTTTGATCAAACAAAATGCAATATGGGTTAACAAATTGTATAAGAAAATCGATAGGCCTCCATAGTTATATATAGGAAACATTATGTAAATATAAAGGCAATCAAAAGGAAGTGTTCATCGTCAATACGTGGCAATCCATGGATCTCGGTACAAATAACAATGGGGTTATGTGTATATGTCATTATCCAAATGATGTAGAAAATGTAAATAGATAATTTTAATTTATAAAGAAACCGTGAAAATCAATATTCTAAAAGGTGAAAGTTTGTTGAAAATATAGCTAATACAATGAAATATGCATGAAAAGATTATTATTTTATTTTCGAACGCGGTTTCTGGTTCATTGAGGAATATGTTCATAAAATATGTTAAAGTCATGCCCTCTTTTCAGGGAGATGTACCCGACACATAGGGATATAAATTTTTTTATTATACCGAACAAAATTAAAATAAATCCATATATTTGTTTTTCAATATCAACAAGCTATTCTTAATTTCTTTCAAAAGAACTCGTGAAGATATTTTCCCAACAAAAGATAAATTCGTCTGGCTGCAAACAAATAAGCAAACAGCGTTGCCATGGATGCTTAACGTTGCAGATGACGTCAACTTCCGGTCACATGCGGAGCTTCAAAAGATTATTTCCCTGGGGTTATTTCCCTAGTCTTTCATATTCCAGTGAAATATCCAACTTATTCAATGTCATGTGATCAAGTTTAATACAATTAAAACATTCTAAGTGAGGTATAATAAAAGAGGATATCCTAGACATTCGAGTGGTTTCTGTGGTAACATCCATTCCCTGACAGATGAGAAGGTAGTTTGGTCCTTTGATTTACATCAAAAATATCTAAAACATTATATTGTGGCTGATTTTGTGGCTTATGAAATTGGGCGTCACTCTCTGTAATCTTCACTGAAGAGTCTGCTGGCCTGTGATTGGTCAATTTATTTTTCTCATGAACATAACGATAGTGAAAGTAAACCCTGGATTATCGAGGGTGACGCTAGAATACAGGGTATAGTTAACAGACTTTGTACCAATGAACGCATGGTTTGTAAATAATGCGATTTATGCTTCTCGTCATGCTGCCTGTGTCTCTATACTTATTCATTGTTTTCCTGTAGGGAACATATTGCCGGTAAGTTTTCTCCGGCTTCCATTCACCTTCTGAATCTGTCGCAATCCAATTAAAGCCATCTGTCACGTGCAATTTGCCTGGCAACGTAGACAACGATCAAGAAATGATTTTAATCAGATTGAACACGACCATAGATGATCCTTGCTGATGATAAAACGTGAAACAAAATTTTGTTGTCTCCAGTAGTCAATATTTGTCAGTTGGGGATTCAAATATATGCCAAATAATACCAAATCGACTTGACCATGTAAAAACTGTTAATGTGGAAAGCAGAACTGGTTTTGTTATTTTTTTATTGAATGAATAAAATCCCATCATTAAGATTAGAATATTTAAAGGTATTTCGAGTTTTTGTACATCATCCAACAATTTACGTAATACTGCAGAAACAAAACAAGAACAAAAACAACAACACTTCGGCGATACTCTTTATAATTTATAGTATGGGTTTACTTTACAATTTAAAATTCCAGATCGATGGAATCCTTCAAAGAAGCGATGCTGCTTTTGTAAAAAGAAAACGTAATTGATTTTCTTTTCGTGTAATCTTGCTATATATAAAGCAGCAACATTTCTAATGAATAGGAAAACGCCGACGAACAGGCTTAGTTTTCATTAGCATTACCGCACAAAGCCTAAGTACTGATTTAAGATATGACCCGGCAGGCTGATCTATGTTGATATTTTCTAATTTTGGATTATCGATTACCATATCCAATTGCATACCATTAGCTATTAGTGTTTTATAGATCTTTTAACATCAGACACTGGCACACATGCATAACAATGTCTCAGGAATTGTTCAAAGACGTAAGCCATCAGTTTGGATCCTGATGTTTCGTACGCCATCAGTTTGGACCTTGATGTTTCGTACGCCATCAGTTTGGACCTTGATGTTTCGTACGCCATCAGTTTGGACCTTGATGTTTCGTACGCCATCAGTTTGGATCCTGATGTTTCGTACGCCATCAGTTTGGATCCTGATGTTTCGTACGCCATCAGTTTGGATCCTGATGTTTCGTACGCCATCAGTTTGGACCTTGATTATATGATTTAACGATTTAATAGCGATTTAACTAAAAACGAGATTTTTTAATTTCAGCGGTTTTTAATGTTCATGATTTTGACTTTAGAATAAGTCAACATTTGTCAATATTTCGCGTAGCAAATTTTCGTTATCATGTACCGCGAAAGTGAAAAAAAAAAATCCACGAAAGTAACTAGCTATACGTTTTATTTATTATTATTTTTTTTTATTTTTTTTTTATATCAAGTTTTATTACATGACTGTTATTGATATTAATTTTCCAGATCTAAATTCTGCCTTTTAATAATATGTCTGTAAAATGTAATGAAACCGATTTATTGGATTTCTCTCACTAGAAAAAAACCTACAAATTCTGCGTCTCTAAATATTCAATATTCTACTACTGGAGACAATGCATCCTGTTAAGATCGATTGAAAAAAAAAAACTATATATAATGCATCAACTATATCCAAATCACAATCCTAACCAAAACTCCATTAAACATGGTCAAATTTAAAGAGAATATATAAAACGAAAGTTTGGCATGGTTTATTCATGATGTACTCATTGTTTATTTACAATAAACATAATTTCATAGCATTCATTTCGGTTCATTTAATAACTGATCTTCGTTTTGGACTGTATATGCGGTACATGTAAGGCACATTGCATTGTTGGTAAGCTTGTAAATGTACAAGAATCGACTTTGAATGACATTACTACTGATACCCAAAATTGCACACATTTGTAATGATATAAGTGTAAGCAACGACTCTGAAAGGAATGGCTGCTAAACGCGATGGTTGTGCCAGTCACCAGGTATCAGTTATCGTATTAGAAGACTCTGTAACCTTATTATAGAGCCCGTAGTTGTCGGTAAGCTAACACAATAAAGTTACATCAGTATGTATGCATCTGTAAACGACATTGGTGTCGATTGTCTTATAGAAATGTGTTTTTTTTCTTCTTCCTTTGCTTCTCTCCTCTAGGGACACATGGCAGTAAAGACACCAAAATAGCTCTGTTGTCCTGACTTTAACATTTCTCGTGTTTTTATTTGTGTTATCTGTACTGTCTCTGCTTCCTACTCTCGCGATATCTCCCCAGACAACCATTTGTGTGAGACAATGACTATTCTGTGGATGTTAAAGCGTATAAAGCCGAAAATGAGTGATTTAGATGTGATTCTATATTCCAAAGGCTCCACGTAAAACTCTCTCTCTCTGGTAGAACCTTCCATAGCCACTTCGATTTAACAAGATACATCTCATCTTAGATTTTGGAAATCAAAACAACATAATGGTGTTATTGCTAGCAAAAGTTAAAATATTTTACTACTTTTTATTTAATATCGGCAATCTATAAGAGAAAAACCTTTGGTTATTATGGAGAAAATTAGAATATCTAAAAACTAAAATACTTTCCACTTTATGTTTTACCCACAAACTGGGTTTCCTTGTATGTTCAATTTCTTTCGACAGCAGTAAGAGCCCAGTTGTTTATATTATCAATTTTAAAACTTTGACTCATATTATAAATAGGTTGAAAATATTATTGTCTTTGTATAATACTGTTAAAGATGCTCCACCGCTGACAAATGGTATTTTTTCACTATCAAAAAGAGGAGCAGACGATTTAGTATTTTTCTTCAGTTACAAATGTTACTTACTTTACACCATTACCACCATTGAAATGTTTGAACTTCTAATTTTATTTTAAGTTAAAAATATAAAAAAATTATTAATTGCATCCCGAAAAAATTCCGTGGCACTATATCCTATATGGAATGAAGTACTGATTGCCCATGCAACAAAGGCAAAATAAATTATATTATATTAATTTTTGTTTTAATTAGACATATATAAACATGATTAAACAACAATTATTGTTCAAATGATTAATAGCATTTATGCTCTGTCGGCGGTGGAGCATCTTTAAAAGGCCCGCTACTTTTTCTTAAAAACAATAATAACATAAGAAAATAAACATAAGATAAGGTTACAACACCAAACAGAAGGTAATGTAAGTTTAGTATTTACGTTCAGCTAATAACTTTTGAGGCTTCACAAAATTATCAATCTTGTTTTACATCCAAAAAAATCAAAAGCTTTTTCGGAAAGGTAGTAGGTCTTTAACGCCAAACGAGGAACAAGTATTTATGATTAAAAACTCGCACTGTGAACGAAGGCTGCTTTATGTAAAACGTCCGTTTTTTAGTTTTTGCAAACGTGTGTTGATTAAGATCTCAATAGTCAAGCAATCACAGTGTAAGAGGTGGGCATCACTGAAAGTAACAGAATGCATCCTTTCTACCGACGGCTAAAGTCATTTGCGTCGTACATAAATGTGGTTAGAATATTGTGTAAACCACTTCGTTTCTTTTTTTTATAATTCTTTTATTTTTAAATCATATTGGTATTATAATTAATCATCTATATTTAATATAATTTAATTCAATATGGTTTTTTTATGCGATCACCTTTTCACACATACCTTTGTATATCTACACATACACGATCATACATATACCTATATCCTTACATACACACACAGATACACATACATACACATACATACATACACACACACCTACATATATACACACATGTATACATACATACATACATACATACATACATACATACATACATACATACATACATACATACATAAACACACAATCAATCACACCCTTACATACATTATATATACCAAAACATACATGTACAAGGTAAATACATAATTTACATTTTAATATAGTTTTACATACATTTATAAGAGGCATCACTCCATAGGCACATACACACACACATACACACACAAACACCCTCACACATAAAACTTTTAGAGTAAATACTTGTGATTCCATGCATAAACATACTCATACACACAGCCTAGCACACTCACAGTTATAATAATTCTCTTGACAAAACAATGAAAATAAATTTTTAATTCTAGAAAATTTAGAAAAAGAAGAAGAAGAAAAAAGAAAAAAAAAGAAAATAAGAAAGTAAAAGGATGAGGAAAATGAGAAGTAGAGAAAATAGAGGAAAGATGCAGAGGAAAGTGGTTAGAAATGTATTTGTTTGAGATGTGACTAGTAACATCACAGTTGCTTCGGATATAAAATTATAAAGGAACTGTCAGATAGCTTTGACAATCATATGTCAAGGTGGATAAGATTTATCCACTTACTCCAGGTATTGGCAAATTTTGTTTTTAAACTGTCATTCTGTCCATTTGATATATATTTTAGTATGTTGTAATACTCTTTTATATTGTTTACCAATGCATGAACATTTAAAGATTTATTAAAACATCTGGTCCTATAAATATATTGTTTAATAATAAGAATTATAACATTATCAACAGCAGTATTTATACCATTGTTCGTAAGTCCAAAGATAAAAGACGGCTTATTTACTGCAAACGGAATGTAAAGTACATCTAAAAGAGTCTCAAATTTTTGTAACATATTTTGCACCTCTTGGCACTCCCACATTAAGCACAACACCATATTTAAATAAACTAGAGTTTGTAGTAAGAATATAGTGGGATGGACGATATTGGAGCCATTGAAGTTTCGTATTTTTAGTTATTTTATACGGAATATTGAAAATTTTGCTCCATTCTCCGTCAGGAAATTCAAATTGTTCTTGCCATTTGAGTTTACCTGTGGCTACAGTGGTTGTTTTATTAAAAACATTATAAAAGAGTTTAGAGTCCTTAAAACTTTGGAGTACAGGTACTATGTTTGGAGGTAAAAATGGACGAACAACTGATGGAGTATTAAGGGGCAATGGATTTGGCAAACATTTCCGAACTGCTGATGTTAATCCTTGAACTTGGAGGAAGTTTGTACGGAGTGAATATAGCTGTGAAAGCTCTTCTAATGTATAGAAGGAAAATATATCAGAATTCTTTACAAGATCTGCGACAGAATGAATTCCTGATTTATACCAAGTTTTGTAAAAAATGGGTTTACCTGCTATAGTTATATCCTTATAATGCCAAATGCATTTTGTTAAAAATGAATTTTTCTGCAACTCTAGCATTTCCTTAGCATTATTAAATTTATACCAGGTATTCAAAACATCTTTCCAAAAACTGTTCTTGCATAAATTACTACACTGCAATATATATTCACCACCAATATTTAGTAATATATCAATATCAATATTTTCTTTCAAAATCAATTTCCATTTCCCTTCCTTCTTGTACAGTCTTCTAATCCATCCTAATTTCAAAGAATTTATGAAAGCATATAAATTAATCATTTTTAACCCCCGTTACAATAATCTTGGACAACAATATTTCTTTTTACTTTGTCAGTTTTACTATTCCATAGAAATTCAAATAGAAGTGTGTTTATTTCCTTTATCACCTTTTCACTTGGATTTGGAAGAGATATAAACAAATGGTTAAATTGAGATAACATTAATGATTTGATAATGTGAACCTTACCAAAAGGTGTTAGTTTCCTTTTCTTCCATATATCAATTAAACTTTTTAATTTCACAATTTTCTTGTCAAAGTTCATCTTAGGCATGTTATCTAGATTTACATCAAAGTCAATCCCAAGTAATGTGAATTTAGTGTTTCCCCAATTGAGATGGAACTCTGGGAGCATAGTCTCGTTACTGTACTTCATACTTCCTATCCATATTATTTCAGTTTTATCTACATTAATTTTTAAACCTGATATATGTTTGAAGGAAATTAATTCTGTTAAACTCTCACTAAGTGACTTTTCTGATCCGTCTAATGTAAGAAATGTATCATCTGTAAGAATATCAGTGTCATTTGTTTTAATTCCTTTTATATTAATGTTTTTCCTTAAACGAATTGCCAAAACTTCAGCACATAGTATAAAAATGTATGGAGCTATTGGATCGCCTTGACGACAAGATATTTTGACTTCAAAAAAAGAAGATAAATTCCCACCTTGATTAATTGTAGATGTGACATTATTGTGTAAAGTATTAAACCATCTTAGAATGTCATTGCCAAATCCAAAAAAATTCAAGACTTTTCTAATATAATTCCAAGATACAGAGTCAAAGGCTTTTTCGAAGTCTACCATCAGGATCATCCCAGGAATATCATTATCTTCTGTAAATTTCATAGTATCATAAAGTAAACGTGTGTTCTCGCCTATATACCTCCCTGATAAAAAACCTGTCTGATCATGATTTATAAGTTTATTTAAAACACTTTTCATTCCGTACGATATCACACCAGAAGCAATTTTATAAGTTATGTTCAGTAATGAGATTGGACGCCAATTCTTCAAAAAATGTCGAGGCTTATCACCTTTTGGTATACAAGTAATTACACCCTGACGCTGGGTAACTGATAATTCTTCTTTTGAGAAACCAAAATTCAAAGAACGTACTACAAATTTACCAATATTCATCCAGAAAAATTTAAAAAACTCAACCGTAAAGCCATCAGACCCAGGGCTTTTGTTATTTTTCATACTTTTTAGGAAGTTACTAGTTTCTTTATAAGTGATTTTACCTTCTAGAGACTGAGACTCTGTAACAGTAAGTTTGGGTATATCGTTAAAATTCAAGTATGTATTAAGATCGATGTCATGTAAATGTATGTTCTCTTTATACAAGTCTTCATAAAAATGTCTGATGTTTTCCAAAATATCTTCTTGTTTCTCTATTATGGTTCCATCGTCTCTTTGAATTTTGGGAATAATTTTGGAGGTAAAGTTTCGATTCTCTAGACCAAAAAAATAACTGGTAGGTTTTTCTCCATCTTTTTCCCATTGCGCTCTAGACCTTATTATACTTCCTCGTAATTTATGTAATCGAATGGCTTCTAATTCTTTTTTTTTCCTCTCAATTTCTGTAATATTAATAATTTCACTGTTTTCCAAATTGTGTATGGACTTAATCAATTCGTTTTCCTTCAAGTTTCTTTGTTTTTTCTTATAAGAGGCATAAGATATTGTTTTACCTCTAATGTTCATTAACAGAGTTTCAAGGAATAACTGATCATCAATGTTAAACTGTAAAACCATCTCGTCAATGTTATTCATATTGTTAAGATTATATATAGGTAGACAGTATTCTTTTTTTGTGTCTGCAATGACATCTTTAATTAATTTAGCATATTCTGTATCATAAAGAAGAGAATTGTTGAATTTCCATAGACCCCTTCCTTTTTTAAATGTATTAAATTTTAAAACTAGTGTAGTGATAGAGTGATCTGACCTATAGCTCGGTTCAATATTGGAAGAGCTAACATTAGGTAATAAACAATCACTTATTAGAAAAAAATCTAACCTAGATTGCTTAAGAGGATTTATTTTTCACCACGAGTATCTTTTAAGATTTGGATGGTATTCTCTAAAAATGTCTATCAGATTATACTCATCTATCATGTTAAGCACCTTCTCCCTGGCATGTGGATTATTTATGTGTTTGTAAGACCTATCATAATCAATTTGTGGGTTAAGGACCAGGTTAAAATCACCACAAATAATAGACTTTTCATTTCCAAATTCCTCTATTGTTTTAGATATAATATTGAAGAAATCAGGCTCATCTTTATTGGGACCATATATTGTTATTAAATTCAAATTTACAGACTCAATTTCAATCTCTAAAGCTAAAAAATTGCCTGAATTATCTTTTTTAATCTTCTTAAATTTAAACTCAAAATTGTTATTGTTACTTCGTTTCTTATATATTTGTTACATCAAAAGCAACCTGATTTTTTCATAAAATGTTATTAGGCAGTACTTTATTCATCTTTTGTATCAATATGATCTTCGTATATACGTATTACAGAGTTATCGATGCGTATAAGAAGTTATCGGTTGTGATTTCAGTATTCTGTGATGTGGTTGGTTTTATTACTTTAACTTCCTATCAACAGCCAGGGTCATGTAAGGACGTGCAAGGTTTGATGGTGGAAGAAAGCCGGACACCGACCAGCGGTCAATACCTGGTAACTGCCCCACAGGGAATTCGAACCCGCATCCCAGAGGTGGAGGGCTTGTGGTAATATGTCGGGACATCTTAATCACTCGGCTACCGCGGCCCCTTTATTCTGTGAGCAAAACTGACATCTTTTTCATTGTTGCGCTCATACATGACATAACAATCACTATCTCCCGGAAAGGCCAGATAACTATTAATCTATTAATGCTTAATACGGAATTTTTTTCTGACAAAGGAGACAATACTACGAGAAAAGAAAACAAAATACTGTGCTAAAATAGAAGTCATTTTATTGGTGAGAAAAAATAAAGATGAACAACACAGATATAAGGGCACTTTCACATTTACAAGAACAATCGACCAGGGAGATAATTATTTCAAGCACGATTCATTCATATCAGGGCATCTTTCATTCAATGGATACCACAATGTATCCCTTCATCGAAACTTCAATATGACTAATTCACGTACCACGTGATACCTGATAACGTGTTTGCCTGACTATTATTTCTATTGGTGATGGAATGACGTCAGAAGAGCGGGAAGATTTCCAAGGCTTACGTTCCATCGCCACTGGAGATACTAACCCCGCACAAACGTTACATGTATCGGGTATCACGTGGTACGTGAATTTAGTCCCATTGAAACATACAGTCAAATGCGTGTTAGCGACCACCTCTATATATAGATCACCTGCTTAATATGACCACTTTAATAGGGTCCAAATGGTCGTTTTCAACACAATTTGACCTGTGTATATAAACCGTTTGGCAATAAAGATTTTTTTCCCTTGGCTGGTCTTGAAAGGCAGGTTTGACTGTAAATATGTCACATTCCATGAGAAACACACATCACCTGGATATTTCAGTTTTCAGCTTACAAACATATTTCATTTATAACACCATCTGAACAATGATATATAATATACATCACCATGGTAATACACCAGAACATATACACTTCAAGTATGCACTATATTAGCTGACTGATATCATTTATAGAGTCAAAAATGAATCTTAATTTAATTTTTACTCTCACCAGATATTTCTGGGAAAGTGTTAGAAAACACAAGTATTACATACTTTAAGAGAAACTAATTCTTTAAACCTACACAATGGCTATTAAACCATCTTGCATTGTCACAAATTATACATCATTGTGCAAGGGCTTATTCCGTCTGCAGATTGATAGACCTTTCACTTTGCATTAGTTCGTCTAAACCTAGTTTTAACTAATGTTCATAAATTTATACAGTACAAGCAAATATTAAAATTCAAGTTGACACATTGCATGCTAACGTTTTTGTACCAACATCCTTTTGGTATCGGGATGAAAACCAATAGTATTGAATAACCGACATAGCACTGTAAACATCTTACATATCGGTGACTTATTCTTTATGACTAATGAATGTTTCACGGCCATCTAATACCACGATTTATACTTCCTGATTATATTTTACCTGTGCGTGAAACCTTTTTCGCGGCGATTGCTTTTCACTCGGGAAATACGCGAAATCAGATTGTCACAGTAATTGGCAGTAAACTTGTGTAACAGCATTCATGTTAAAACATAATCACTCAAAATCTAAAATCTAGTTGGAATAAAATAAACATAAGTATCAAACTTTATTTTCTTTTCAGTAATATAGACCTCAAATTATTTTCAACACATTTTTGTTATAGTCACGCTTAGAGTCTAAAAGATTACAAATGTTGGATAAAACCTTCTCAAAATTCCGAAACATATGTAGAAAATGTCTACAGAATTTAAACATATACTTGCTAGATTTAACATTACATTATATGACATTAAGTTTTCGCTATAGCTAAGCCTAAGCACCGGCCACAGACATTTTCTGCGATGGGCGGGTCTTATGCAAATGAATCGTTATGGCTAGTACTTTGCCATCGTGATTGCTTTGCATAAAAAGACATCTTCTCTACCCCTTCCCCATTGCAAAATGTCCTCATGTATCAACAATCACACAAACAATTTTTGTTATGCATGTGGTGAAATGCTTGTCAAGTATATAAATAATACCAGATTATCCTTAACTATTATTTTTCATAGAATGACGATAAAATGTATTATGTTGTTGTTGATTAATTAGAAGATTATGAACAATTGAAATACAATATCTGATATTAGGTTTCTTTGGTGCATGTTTATAAATAATATGATGCATCACAAGACAGCAACGTCATCAAAATTGTTGACAAAATTGATGCAACGATGTCGTCAAAAACTTTGGTTAATTTCACTCACGTATGATTATTATTTTCTTTAATTTAGACTATATACACGCTATTTATGGGTTATACCCTTATAACATATTAAAATAGACAATAATGACATCAATTCTTAAACGAATCGAGTTCTGTAAACACAACGATAATGGAAAATGAACTCACGAAACAAGTATCAATATCAAGTATATTTTAATTAGCTACGTAGCTTAAGCTCTGTCATAAGGCGTTCTAAGGTTAAAACATGTTTTGGTAAAACAAAATTGGCAGCATTAATAAACCCTTCTATAAACTAAAAGAAATATTACCACAAACTTTCTTAAATAGACAGGCAGTTGATGACTTCGTTTGAAAATAATTAATGACATCTTGTATCAGATATACCAATTCCACGGATACCAACTATGAAAACGTGATATCAGGAAAGATAAGTAGCATTATGATAATCAGTAGAGTAGGAATGATTCATGAAATGAATGTATTACAGATTTCCAATGAAAGAAACAAAGAATAAATAAAGGACAATGACAATTATGTACGGATGATGAATTCAGGGTCCCAACCTTAGCAGTGTCTGGGGAAATCTTGTGAATTCATAATTGCAAATTTTACATGTCAATCAAGAACCTTTGTTTGTTAAGATCCTTAAATTTTATGCTAGATATATAGTGTATTTGGCATTTGGCAAAACTTTTCTCTGATATACATGTTCAGTACACAAAAAACGTTTGCGAAATGACGTTCACAAAGAAATATTGACTAGGTGATTCTAAAAATGGAAACCCCGAGACGATATGCTTTATATGGAACTCGACGTGACCATATATAAGCCAATTAGAATCGTGGAAGATAAAAGCATATCTAATATAAGAAAATATCTCGTACCAAATTGATGGTATAAAGGAACCAAATAAAACATGAAAACTATATCTTTGAAAATGAGGATCATATTCAATCTTCATTTTTACAGTACTACAATGTATACAAGTCAGCATTTGCCATATTTTTGTTGAGCATAATAAAACGAAACACAAATTCACATTGTCGTAGTTAGTTAGAAGCAAAGATATTGATTCTGCTGTCCAATAATGTCATTTTTGCAAACCGAGGGAATTGAATAAGAGACACTCCCTAGAATAAGGTGAGTTTAAGATCTAATACCCCTGGCTGGCAAAAATATATACCCTAATTTGATCTGTAGTGAGATGTTAGGAAACTTTGTAAATTCTTATCGATCAGAACTACATTGTTAGACAAGAAAAACATTTTTCATATAGTAATACGGTTTTGTAAAAGACAAATGATTTCGCGAATTGACATTGACACATAAGAACATTATCAGTCGCTTCAATCATATTATGTCTCAGTAAATATTGCAATTTCTCTGATGATAAGCCATTCCTTCTGGGCCTTTGTTAACTCTATGGAGATGCATCCTACATTAAGTAGAGGCATAGTCATATTTTGCGCTGAGGTGTCAAAGTCACCAGTGCGATTGAAAGTTCCAAACAATTCCCTGTCGTCGCAAGCTTCTTGTGCACCATGAGTTGAATTACTGACCCGTGATATTTTTAAAGCGGCATTGTACAAAATATCCTTAGGGTTTTTAGGGAAACCCGAGTGGACGTAGATACGACTAATGTTCACTGGTTTATGGAAAGATATTCTGTAATAGTCTCCTAGGTTAGGGCTTAGCCCCCAGAAATACTTGTTACTGAGATCGTAGGCAAACTCAGGCCTTAGATTGTCATACACTTCTATAGATGTGAATATGTCTGCAGGAGGATTTTTCTGATAAAACTTTTTTCTATCATTACCAGTTCTGTCTCGGAAACTCTTATCAACAAGGAACTGTTTTTTGTCTTTGAGCGATGATATCACACCTCGATGTTGAAACAATGATGGCTTCATTAAGATGTCCTTGAATTGCGTCTTTATTCTTTTCATATAATTAATCAACAAATCACCAGGCTGTTCTGAGTAAAACATAAGAAGAAATTCTCCTATTGACTGTAAGTCGGAAGCTTGAAACATCTTGCCGATGAATCCTAAATGAGAGAATTGAATGCAAAACCATTTTATCTTTGGTGGTCTGGATTTAACAAACCGCTTCACTTGAGTTAGATATGATTTCGCTGTAAGTACATCATCCTCAAGCTGCATATAGTACTGCGATAGATTTTTACTATACAGGAACATGTATGCGTAATCGATATTCTGTTTACTTCTCCATGCGACGCGCGCTTCTGAATCATTAAAATTCCGGTCGAGTTTACTAAAATCAGGATAGTACTGATGGTCCGGGTGGGCGATCTGGATGAATCCTGAATCTACATGCTCCCTGTAGGATTCGTAGAGTTTCTTGGCTCTTTTTGTCACCACATCGTGGTCCTGGTCGGCCAGAAACACCAGGAGAATGACTTCCTTTCTCTCCTTGACCTGTGTATTCTTTACCAGGGAATTTAGTGTATCCTCCAGGTAGTCCACTCCGTCTCTCAGCACGGAGGGTATACCGATCGTTAGGTAACCTGAAATAAATAAACACAAATGGTATTACCAACAGAACTTCTATTTACTATTTAACACTATAAACAAATATCAATAAACAGTCAAACTTGTTAATGAAGACCTTATAAGGATGAATTGGACTTTATAGCAAAGTGGTACATATACACAGGTGAAATTGTGTTAAAATTGCTAATTGTGGAATCCATGAAAGTAGCTATACTTAACAACTGGTCACTATACAAAGGTGGTCGATAGGAAATGTTTAGTTGTATTAATCACTCATGTAGGTTGATAATGTACTATATTATAGTATATAGATTGTATAAAAGTCATTATGTAAGAGGCAATTAGAGCAAAAACATTTTGGTCGGGGAGGTTATTCCTCCCAATCTGCTAGTTAAACTGCGACATTCATGGTTAAACACAAGATATATCAGAGTTAGTCCCCTTTATTTCACTGGGTCAAACAGTAATGGCGGAGTGAAACGAAGGGAAGAAACTCTGATAGATTAGAATGCATATTATATAACCATACTTTCTAAACAAGTTTAAAGGGTCAGTCTTAGTTGTCTTTAAGGAGATCTAATTTCTTTTATCACATTTTGCTAAATATGGAGTGATGCCTTCGACATCAATGTCTGCACGGACGTCGTATAAAGTATCATTTACTGGTCACATATTAATACATACATATAAAGTAGCCAAGTCAAAATCATATCTATTAGACTATACATGATATCATCCTGGTATGAGATCGATTACCAATACCGATACCGATACTGGAGCTCTGAAGACAGTTATTTTATATTATGTTCTTGTCGTACCAATTGTCATATGTTAACGTGATTTTTGTAATATGTCATCATTGGTGAAATGCGGGACTAACCAACGGTATATCTCACTTTACCCACGTCATTTGTTATCTCTAAACCCCCTTCATTAATTTCATTAATGTTAAGAATCACACACCTTCCGTTTGGTTTCAGAACCAGCTAATATTTTCTGAGAAGGTCTGTCATCAGTGATAATAGACAAACTGATCATGATCAGGTTCATGTCTGCGACCAATATGTTTTTTAATAAACTTAATAATAACTGGGAAGCTGAATGAATAATTTCAAGTGAAGCTTTTATACCCAACCAAACAAAGAAGTGCATTTTTGTAAGCATTTTTAACACCACGTTAAGACATTTTTACCAGTCAATTATAAAATTACCAATTATATCGTATAAACAAGTTTTTTTTTAAATTTTCTTATTTGTCATCGACAAGGAGAATCAGCGCGTCTTATCATTGGGGATGAACAAAACATTCTTAGTTGTGAAACTTCTATTGCAAGAGACACATTTTCGTGTAGCGAATGAAACATAGTGATTTTCATCAATGGTGTTTTGAGAGAGATATTATGTGTGTCTTAACACAGCATACAAACGCACCAGAGACCATGTTGAATTATGTAAATAACAACATAAACATCAAAAGCATTGCTTCAAAAGAGATGTAATATCAGAAACATAATGATAATATCGGTCGTAAATAATATTGCATGCATGCAAAATAGTCTGTCAGATAATTCGTTGTGTTAATGTTCATTTTCACGCGAAACCTTTTAGTAAATTGATTTTGAAACAAAATAACAATGGTTATCATATGAATAAAAAAATATCGGAAAAATTCAGTCACGATTGCATTGGAAAATAATTACAGCTCCGCCTTAATGATATTCTGACGACGCGTATATCGATGGCTAGTCTAAAATAAATCCTTCGTCATATACTTCAAATTATATCCAGGACAAAAGGCAACAAAAGATAATTTGACTAAGTTTCATTGCAAATTAGATGTACAATTACTCGAGTATATTTTGACCAGTGTTTGAGCCAGTTGTAATGAGCTTATTTATGGCCATTACCTAAAATATCGTTAATATTTTTTATGTTGCTTTTTCCTCAGTTAAAAAGCTTTAGTTCAATAAATCAAATTTAAATAGGTTATTGAAAAAATATGACAAACAACGATTTTCGACATATTGATAATTTTCTTTTGTGTTTCAGAGAACTGAATGATAAGATACATTTCGCATACATACAAGAACTGTTCTGACATTTCAACACGTGAAAACTTTTACTCAGGTCTTTTTCATTGAATTGGTTCTCAAAACTTTGTTCAGAATTTTAAAATGCTCATTTAGAGCAACATTTAATTTACATACATGTCTTACTTCATGCTATCATTCTTAACAATATAAAAGCTTGGATTGATATTTACATCGTTCAAATGCGTCCATAGGCTCTTTCATAGTACACGGTATTGGTATGAAAAATTAACACACATTTAAAGTTGACTTACAGTCGTTTATTAACTGGGCCAAGATCGGTATGCATGAATAGGGAGTTTATGATGTATCAATGCCAATATTTATACTCATCCATATAAAGGACATATAATAGCATTCTGTTTGCATGCTACTTGTCAAACATAGCGATAGTTTTGTCAATTCGACTCAGTAAAATGTCACTGAGATGAAGAATACCGGCTTCTTACAGCACTAAATTTGATACGACAGTGCCAAATGGAAATGTTTGCTGAATTAATTTCGTTTCGTGTTGATTTACATTGTACGTAGTTTTTCTCTCTCAAAATATAGTTGGGCTAATAATATTTATCTGCAGAATACTATATTCGGCTTTATTTTTGCATATACAATATTTTGTGTTTCTTATGTATTAGCAAATACCGAGGTCTCATACTGACAATTGTACATATACATAACGTTTTACGTATAATAACTTTCCGAGGTCTCTTAATGACAATTTTACATATACGTAACGTTTTACGTGTAATAACTTTCCGAGGTCTCTTAATGACAATTGTACATACACGTAACGTTTTACGTGTAATAACTTTCCGAGGTCTCTTAATGACAATTGTACATAAACCTAACGTTTTACGTGTAATAACTTTCCGAGGTGTCTTAATGACAATTGTACATACACGTAACGTTTTACGTGTAATAACTTTCCGAGGTCTCTTATAGACAATTGTACATAAACGTAACGTTTTACGTGTAATAACTTTCCGAGGTCTCTTAATGACAATTGTACATATACGTAACGTTTTACGTATAATAACTTTCCAAGGTCTCATACTGACAATTGTACATATACGTAACGTTTTACGTGTAATAACTTTCCGAGGTCTCTTAATGACAATTTTACATATACGTAACGTTTTTACGTGAAATGACTTTCCGAGGTCTCTTATAGACAATTGTACATATACGTAACGTTTTACGTGTAATAACTTTCCGAGGTCTCTTATAGACAATTGTACATATACGTAACGTTTTACGTGTAATAACTTTCCGAGGTCTCTTAATGACAATTGTACATACACGTAACGTTTTACGTGTAATAACTTTCCGAGGTCTCTTATAGACAATTGTACATATACGTAACGTTTTACGTGTAATAACTTTCCGAGGTGTCTTAATGACAATTGTACATACACGTAACGTTTTACGTGTAATAACTTTCCGAGGTCTCTTATAGACAATTGTACATATACGTAACGTTTTACGTGTAATAACTTTCCGAGGTCTCTTATAATTGACAATTGTACATAAACGTAACGTTTTACGTGAAATGACTTTCCGAGGTCTCTTAATGACAAATGTACATACACGTAACGTTTTACGTGTAATAACTTTGCGAGGTCTCTTATAGACAATTGTACATATACGTAACGTTTTACGTATAATAACTTTCCGAGGTCTCTTATAGACAATTGTACATAAACCTAACGTTTTACGTGTAATAACTTTCCGAGGTCTCTTAATGACAATTGTACATAAACGTAACGTTTTACGTGTAATAACTTTCCGAGGTGTCTTAATGACAATTGTACATATACGTAAAGTTTTACGTGTAATAACTTTCCGAGGTGTCTTATAGACAATTGTACATATACGTAACGTTTTACGTATAATAACTTTCCGAGGTCTCTTATAGACAATTGTACATATACGTAACGTTTTACGTGTAATAACTTTCCGAGGTCTCTTAATGACAATTGTACATATACGTAACGTTTTACGTGTAATAACTTTCCGAGGTCGCTTATAGACAATTGTACATATACGTAACGTTTTACGTGTAATAACTTTCCGAGGTCTCTTAATGACAATTGTACATAAACGTAACGTTTTACGTGTAATAACTTTCCGAGGTGTCTTAATGACAATTGTACATACACGTAACGTTTTACGTGTAATAACTTTCCGAGGTCTCTTATAGACAATTTACGTGTAATAACTTTCCTTATCAAAGTATTCCATAAAAAAAGTACATAAAAATGTCTACAATTCCGTAATGGCCTAGGAAATGTTTGAGGAAATGTTAATACGACATAGATGAAGGAAATAACGATATGAATTTTAACACAATGGTACAGTATAGCTCTATAAACTCTTGGTTCAGCAGGCCATGAAACGCAATCTATCGCTGTTATCATCTACCCAAAAGATGTTAAAATAAAATTACATATTGTAAAATAAATAATGTACGCACCACTATACCACACATCCCCTGGTGGAGAAAATAGTCAATATACGCGATATACGCTTCATCAATTATTTTCAGTCCGAAAATTAATATATTTCAGAAATACGTTGCTTTCATGTTTAATGAAAATATATTTATGTATAATACAACTGCTTGATCAAAATATATAATTAATGTTTGTTCAAAGACATTTCTGACTGTAAGATTAAATATTGTTTTCGGATGAATTTAAAGACACACCACGAAAATTATAATGAACTGGGGATTTGTTTTCACATCATAAACCGCAGTAGATTGCAGACATAGTATCATAATGCAGCAATCTTAATCATAACCTATCAATATTAATCCAAATATCATATCGCCTTAGCTCCTCTACTTCTGTGAATTTATCCAGATTTGACCTAGCTCTAACGATTTGTACAATAGGTGTTATTGATACAGTAGATGACGCATGTTCTCCTGGAGAAGTTAGTCTGGTTAATCCTGTATATACTGGGTAAAGTGGATTATTCGCTATATGGGAAATCCTCATTTATTTTGCTTTCGACAAAATTTCAATAGATTTTCCATTCTCCATGAATATCAATATAACCGGCTTCCACTGCGGTTTATATTGTTCCCTGAATTTAAAATCTGAAGTATTAAGGTTGACGTAGTGAACAAAAATCACCTGAGTGTGAATTTGCATCTATTTTGTTTCATGTATTTCGATATTGCTCAGTAATATAGTCGCTTGTAACTAAGTTTTACCGTCGTTATCAATTCCAACGATTCTACTGAAATTGTCTAAATCTCTCCCAGAAATGACTTCTCTGTCCCCGTGCTGCTCGTATGGCGTCAACTAAAGCAGTAATGCAATTGTTACGAGGAAATCTGTCTGTATTAAATACTGTCCAAGATATCTCTAGGGACCTGATTTTTAACAAGTCAGCCTATTTAGGAAACTTTTGAATTTCCTATCAAATAAATCCCCAATCATAGAGCAAAGGAAACGATTTTCTCGGGGGAGGGGGGATGGGGGGGTCGTCATTGGAATTAAGTAACGGAATTATTGTGTACAGAGCGCGGAGTGACGCATTTTAAATCGCCATACACCTCCCGATTAAGGGTCAAAGATTCCCTGAGCTAATTTAATCAATTCAATAAAAAATAATTCCTGAGCATGCCGATGAATAATCCATTTCGTGAAATCGATTTCCTGTTGCACATGGCCGTACGTCCATATGGAAACCCATTATCTTGATTGAGTTATATATTATTTAATGTTATAAATAAAAATCGAATGTAATTTTGTAACATAATGGAATGATGGAGTGCGAAACCGACATATAACATGTTCTCATGACGCGGACCTTAATCAGCAGAATCAAACTATGCATTGACGAATATCTATTGCTTTTGGATGCTGTGATATCCCATCCCTAAAACACTTCAGTGTCGAATGAAGGATGAGACGAAGTTAATTATTTTGTACACTAGTCAACGGATACCGAGATCATAGCTTGGCATTAGGGAGTGACATATCATGAATTGGACTAAATTTTCTTTTGATACTCAACATAACAATGGTATGGTGGCAAGATAAACAGAATGTCACGGAATAGAAAATCATTCGTGTATGAAAGAGGTAGTTTAACTTCCTGGTATGCAGTTTCAAATTGCAATATTCCTACAAAACTACCGAGTCGTAACCTTAAACACAAACGTGAAAAGGTTTCCGTCCCATTTACGCTTAGTCTACCATGTATCCGATAAGGGTGTATACTCAGGTCTGTTTTGTTGTTGTATTGTTATAAAGCAATTGACGTTTGTTTCATTACTTTATTCGGTCATTATATTGTGGTTTAGTGAATTATCCACCAGGTGCTATTCACAAAGTTGATACTTGTGTTTTTAGCATGAAAATCGAAACGCTGTGTAACAGGGTGAGATTAGTGTGCTGCCAGCCAGGATCAAACTCGTGACTACGACTAACTGGTCCAAAGCTGCACCGACTGAGTTAAAGGAAATTCTCCATAACGCCAAGCTAAAAAGCAACCTATCACTATTTACAACTTAAACCTGCTACACTACTCCCCACTTTCAAGATGAAATTCAGAATGTGTTTTCAAGATGCCGGCTGTGACGTTCATCTTGGATTTCGGATTAACCCGAAAAATAACAACACTTTGTAGGGACCATGTCAGGATCATTTCATGAAAGTTTCAGCCAAATCGCACTTGTAGAACTTCAGAAGAAGTTAAAAATGTGTTTTCAAGATGGCGGCTGTAGCGGATTGCCCCGAAAAATAAAAAACACATTGTCAGGACCATAAGAGGATAATTTTATGCATTTTTCAGCTAAATCGCACCGGTAGAACTTCAGAAGAATTTTAAAATATGTTTTCAAAATGGTGGCTGTGGGGGTCATCTTGGATTTCGGAGGATCGACCCGAAAAATAACAACACTTTGTCGGGACTATATTAGGATCATTTCATGAAAGTTTCAGCCAAAATCGCACCAGAAGAACTGGAGAAGAAGTTCAAAATGTGAAAAGTTAACGCACGGCGGACGGCGCACGGCGCACGACGACGGACGAAACATGACGACTATAGGTCATCCTGACCGTTCGGGTCAGATGACCTATAAACATTTAGCCATAAATTATTTGGAAAAAAAATACCACTTAATCATACACTATTTGGAACTAAAATTGACAGAATACCACTTAATCCAACGATAAATTATTTGTCAATAGTGACATCAGAAGAAAAACATTTAGTCCGATATATTACAAATTGACCGACTTCCGGTACAGTCAAGATAGCCGCCATTGCGTTTGGCAAATAGTGTGGAATTGTGGGACAACAGTAACCGTTTTTCAATAGAATGTAACCTAACATAAATGTTCATCACACAGTTTTGTCAATAATGAGTTACCTACCATCACTATCTTAACCAGATGTTACTTGACTGGAACAATGAATCATTTACCTTCAACATGTTTCTAATCGTGACTTTTCAAAATTTACCAATAAAACGATACCTCATATCGATGCGTTAAGAAATACTAGTTTTAGTTGAGGGCTATCAGGATATATAATTTATGAGGATAACTCCATGCTAAATCAATAAAATCTTGAGACAAACATGTGTCTGTTTTCGTTAATATGAAATAGAGTCGGCCCCTTCACATGGCAATTTCCTCTCAAAATACATATACATGGGAGTCACTGGCCGTGTTCCATGCACTTAATCGTATCTGATGATATCGTGTGTCACTACGCCATAACCGTCACACAAACGGGATGCATCTTCAGTACGTACAGTTGCATCAATAACATGTTACGTAGGCCGATTCCGAGGGCCATCATGAAAACGTAAAACTGTTTAGCTTAGTCATCGTTTCGTATTTAGATATGATTAGTGTAAATCTGTGTGAATTGTGGGAATTTAGAATGTTTTGTAAATCAAACTTTTTGAAATTGCAATGAATGTTTGATGATGTGAAGCTAACAAAAATGTTCATGGCGATCAGTAACTTAGTTTTGTATTTAAAATTTCAATAATAAAGTGTAAATCCTAAACATTAAATAAACATATTTCATACTAGGTAATCATTTCACGTCTATGTTTAGCTCAAAATCTTCTAGTTTTGTTTTATTTATTGGGACATTTCCATTGTTGTATATATGCACACATGATGCTTTACAATAGCTTCGATTGACTATAAGTGTGTGTATATAGAACTAAGGGTATCATTGATAACACACCAATGTTTAAACTAAGTATTATCCTATAACAGAATTCATTAGGTGAGAATGATACATCGCTACTCAGCAATGGTGAGAGTGATGGCGCTTCAACTCAATCAAGCAAAGTGGTTATCGTCATCACACAGTGGTCAAAACCAAATCATTGGATAAAAAGGGAACATTTCGTGCGATTTAGGTGTTACATAGCTGGCTCGTGAAATGTTCAGTAGTGAGAAAAATGCGATTTCCATGAGCATTGCGAATGCTGATAGACTAGAGCCAGTCAAACCAGCTTCCAGATCAAATAGGCTCGCCTGGAAGGCAGAGATAAGGACGCTTGGATCCCCCATATGTAATATTGACATTTGCCGCGCACATTGCCTCTGGAAAAGTATACTTTTAAGTTGGGTGTAATATATACGTGTGTATGATAGATCTAGCGTTGCTATTTTATGACACAGACAACACACTTTGTCAAATCCATAGTGACGGAGACCGTTTATCGATAAGAAATATAAACAGAACATATATATAAATGTACATAACTGTAGAGGTTACATAACGAGTGGTTGTTGGATATGGAAGGTACGTCAAAGGAGCGAGTAAATTTTTTTGATTTACAAAAAGTGAGTGTCTTTTGTAACTTTAAAAAAATATCTTACGAATGTTAAATAAATTTCATATCCAGTAACTCCGAGTTGTTTGACCCGTTTTTATTACAATTAAATCGTCTAAAAGAAGGCAGCCATATTAAAAAATAACGTGTATTACCGACATATTTATACAAAAAAGTTGCAGTGATATCTTCAGAAGCAAAACGGTACTCATTAACATTAAAAAATCCTAATAAAAGACAGAATTGATAACAGATGATTTAAGTTATGAATAACTTTTCCACGCATTCCTACTTACTGAACGTCTTTTAGAATTTAGATTTATATAGGTACATGAACAATAAACTACTCGTTGTTGTAGTATATGTTTCCAATAAAGTGTCATCTACTTCCCGTCAAATAATCATCAAAATGTTGTAATCAAGGTCAAGCCAATGCTTCTGCGTTATGTTTTACCAAAATCACCCCAGGTTCTTCGTGAGGCAAGACATAACGCAGTCTTACGGCTGAAAGACAATTATGAATTATGAGTCGATTGTTAATGCTGCGGATGGGATAGCAGAAGGATACCGACGCCGCCACAAATTCGGTTTGTTCTGCATGCAGCAATCGGAGTACAACAGTATGACGTCATTCAAGTATTGATGACGGTAACAATTCGTAACGTGAGATTGGGAAAAAGAAGTTCGGGTCAAAGTTAAAAAAAAACTCGACCAATTTCAAGTTCGGAAGGTCAATATCGATATCTTAAATAAAATTCCATACCTGCGTCATCATGTTTCGAAGAGATCCTTTTCAGTTTCAAATGTTAATTGCAGCGAAGTTCGTTAATTTATTTATTTTGGTTTGTTCCTTTGCCTTCTTTTTATTTTGCTCTAGCCTTACGCTCTCTCATGATGAAGGAAACATCATGTAATTAGCGACCGTCGATCAGTACCTACATGTAACGAACCTCCCAGTTCGACGTCAAACAGTCTGTCCATACTTACTTGTGAAGTTCCGAAAGTGACCAAACAGTAGCGCCTCCTGCTGGTTTATCCGCATGGGGATAGATGGATTGATCTGAAATCTATCGAAACTAGATTGTCGACTGCTGTGGGTATTGCCCTGAAAAAGAACCCATAAAAACATAATAAGCATATGCAGGTACAAAACACGAGTTGATATGGTATTGTCATTGCCAGAAATGTTCCGAATTCAAGATGAATAACTGAATAATTTCAATTCAGCAACTTAACACAATAACATAATCGTTATGTTATCCTTCTATCATATGTTAGCCAGAAATTTCCAGAGCAACTTGTCTCGAAAAGCGTGCGCTATTAGTTTCTGGGGATTGCTTACTCTAGGAAATATACCAACCTGCAAAGTTGTCTTTTTATTCCAGCCCCGTGTGATGCCAAATCCCACAAATGCATCTGTAGATTACAAAGAGAAAGGTGGTTAATATTCACACAGAAAATACTTTACGTAAAATACATAAAACATTCCCTTTTCAATTTTACTGTATATCTGATGTATGGAATACAACAAACTGTAATTAAAATATATTTCAATATGGCAAGCCATGTTTTTGTAGAAGTGAATGTGCCCATTTGTTGAGAGTACTAACAAATCATTTGGCAAAACGATAACTTAATAATAAGCAAAGCATTTTCGGTATAGCTATATGATTCTCTCTTTAAGTTATTGGTTGTTTTTTTTTTTATTTCAAGGGGTTAAATATAAAATATGGCGACTGCAATTCCGAACGCAGGACTAGCATAGTTTAGAGACAGAAAAAAGGCTGATCAGACATGGGAAAGGGGGACAAGATAAGTACTTTCCATTTATATATTAATTACACTCAAAGGTGTTTTTTTACAATTTGTTAAGATCACCATACAACGCTTTAGTACAGTTGACCTTATCTTCGAATATACTCGAGATGTGGATGCAGAAGTTATGAATATTTGTATCTTAAATATAAATATTTCCTTACGAGCAGCAACATCTCAGGATGTAGCTGTCCGTGAATATTGTTTTATTTGATAGTTTCCAATACCACCATTTTTGTAAAATATTTTAAGAACGCGATGATCTCTCTCAACTGTGTCTTACTGAATAAACAAACGAGCGACCGAATCGAACCAGCGAAATATGTATTTGATAACGGATAAATACATGAATCGATCAACTAATCGATAAATCATTAAATTGATCGAATCATGACAGTATGTTTATTGCCTCTTATAAACACAAATTAAGGCGTGCCACTTAACATTGCTTCTGAACAGCGATATTGATCCCTCGTCCT
Organism: Argopecten irradians; assembly: GCF_041381155.1. Lineage (NCBI taxonomy): Eukaryota > Metazoa > Mollusca > Bivalvia > Pectinida > Pectinidae > Argopecten > Argopecten irradians. The sequence goes on from NC_091141.1 coordinate 5,685,613, forward strand.
TTTATCAAAATGTAGCCTTTAATATGTTTATGCCCCATGTGAAACAACATATTTAAAAAATCGACATTTTCATGGATAAAGCCATTTTCAATAGTTATAGAACTTGACAAACGCTGCACGTTAAGCCTTTTATACTTGGTCAACTACAAACGGCAATAGCCATAATGTAAAACCAACATAATTGTCGATTTTATCCTTTTTTCATAGAGACTCTAAAGCATTGCCCAATAAAAGATTGATTCTTCTTTGGTGTATGTACAAGAACATAAGTGGTCATAACAGTTACAAGTGTCAACTTTCTGTGCTATCTCCAATAATATGCATAGATTTTTCAAAATTCGTATAACACTCCTGAATACGAAACTAAACATCTGTTGATCCTAAACGGCTCTCGTCAGTCATATAGAAAGTTTGTCAAAACAGAGTTATTATTTTATATCAAAACCCCCTCTTCTTCAGCAGTCTTCTTTTAGAAGCCTTTATTAAGTTTTATTTATTGTTAAAAATATTAAGAATCAAAAAGGTATAACAAACGAAAATATAATAAAATTTAATCTTTTTTTAATCAAAACTTAATTCAAATAATCCAATTTTTAACCAGAAAACAATTTTCAGTAGAAATGTCAGTAAATCAGTGTTATATGACGATGCTACTTTATATATAGGGATTGAATGTATTTTTCTAATTTTCATAGCGGCAACGAATAGCAGAAACTATCTACACATCCCGTGGAGCACGTTAGCGCTCCTCGGAAGATATGTAGATAGCTTCTGCTAATCATAGCCTCTATGAAAATTAGAAAAAATTCATTCAATCAATATATTTACATTACAATAATTTATGAAAAGAAATATTATTGAAAGTTTATTATATTACATTTTAAATTATGACGCCCTTATACGACGAGAAACGAGATTAATGGAACAACTGGATCACAAAGTCGTTCCACAATGTTGCGTTTTCAAACTTCCGCTTTGCGGTCGACTTTTTTTGAAATTGTTAAAATAAGTTTTGATTGACTAATTACAGTAAATTAATTGATTCTATATCAAGAAACAACACATTGAATATTGTACATTAAAATATTGTGGGCACTATTTTTATTGATATGAAACTGGTATTATGTTTGAAATTAGCTGATCGATGCACGAGAATCGTTGTATTCATAGTGTTTTCATGGGCAAATGTTTGTATATATATATATTCATATAGTAACGAAACACTCAGAATATAAATATATGAATATGATTGTCTCTTTTATAATTTTCTGCATTTCTTGGCAATCCTCGGACACATGGAATTGGGGCAATCATTTCGATGTTTGAAAACATAGACTAAATAATTATATCAATGGGAGGGTTATTATTTGGATCGTTTTCCAGCCAACAAATGATAAGCCAAAATTTTCTCCATGAAGATATATCATGAAGGGGGTACTAAGATAGACTGTATATGACAGTATAACGAGGTATGGAGCCTTATCATTTGATGCTCTTTCTATGACAGTATAACGAGGTATCGAAACTCTTGACATTGCTATGTGATAAAAAGTTTCGACAATGTAGCGATTGACGCAGGCTTATAAATTGGCATTGATGTGGAAAAAATCGTTCATGTTTATGACAGAATAACAAGCTGGCCTTATCTATGACCTTTAGAAATGATGAATGCCGGGAAAAGCGATAAGGATAAATGGCAGGATTAATCAGCATCTTTGTGTATCTCGTCATATCGATTTCCTGATACTGAAGCAGTCATGCTTGCATTTTAAAACGTACTAGGCGAATACTCGAAGGCCATCAGCGTTTGCATTAGTGTACCAATGTAAAATTTCCTGATGTAATACTTATCGGAGTAGTTGTTTCAGGTTCCTAACATTACCACAACAATCAGCTTTTATCTATCACAAACTCACTATTAAAAAATCGTATACACTTTGATATGCAAAATAGACACAATGTATGGTACATTCATGAAGGAGAGAACTTAGCATTGCCTTTTATTTAATCCTATTTTGATTTATAATTGAAATGATATTTTGTTGAAATTGGAATCTATGAACAAATTTGTATATCTCTATAAGGAAACAAGATCCCAGATTTAGATAGCACCAAGGGAGATTAATTCAGTCAGTTTCACCATATCTTTACAATCTATTGCTGAATCCCACACGGGGTTCGATTTTTTGTATGTGTATCGCAACGTAATTCTCTACTGATTGATCATGCGCGGATTTTATCGTGGTAACAGCACCAGAAATCAAGACCCAGTTGACATAGAAACCGAGCGATGTCGCTTTCGTTTCCGGTTTGTTGTATACGACCGTCCAATGTCACGTGTTTTTCTATTAGAGGCATGGAAAGTGTATCTGATCATATGCCAAACGTGGTGTGTATCTGTAGATATATAGTATTACAACACACAGAAAGTATATACTATGGTGCATGATGCATCGACAATAAGTCACTGTATACATTTTGGGGTTATGTTTACTTTGTGGTCAATGTTTATGCTGTGCCTGAAATGCACATATACATAATAGATATACATTGGAATAAACCATTAGAAAACATTCTTACCAGGCGGAATATTTATTGTATATATCTCTGGGTCTTTTATGGCATATTGTATTGTATGTAGGTTACACGCGTCCTTTTGAACATATTGTATAGCTACAGTGATTTTATAACATATAATAAAATGTCCATCTAGCTTTCCTCCGTCTCGCTTTTATTTGCTTGATGATGTCCAACGTTCCTTGAGTTTTAAAATATGATTTATTGCGGACTCCGGGATTAATGCATCTTTGCATGTCACAAATCTCTAGCCATAATCAGATCTTGCGTCGTAAACACCAAACTTTTAAAATACTTGACCGATTTAACGTTATTGGTCGATAAAGTGATTAGGCTTACTATCCTATGATCAGCTGAGGTCATTTAAGGACAATTTCCCTTTTATGCAATGTTTTGTGTGTGTATGCCTGTATTTTGGAAGGTTGCAGTATATTTGTCGTGTGTCTCCTTGTGATAGCAGAACGTACACCGTTTTTGTAGTGTTAACTCACTGAATCATACCGATGATGAATCCAAACAATATCAATAAATTCTTTCGGTACAACTATGAAATACAGAGCTGAATACTTACACATTACGGAAATAATATCCGTGCCATGGTCGTTTGAGAATTTCTTTGATTTTCATATATTTATGAATTATAGGATAAAACTGTTATTTCCAACATAAATGTTTTACCTATCCGAACGTTACATTACGATACTAAACAAAATTGTTTTGATCTCCAGGGGACCCTTGATGCTGCAAAATTGTGAACATGCGCTTAAACATAAACAAAAAGGCGCCAGTTGAACATTGTAGGCGTAGAACAATTGTCTGTGGAAATTGACCAAGCAGCGTCGAGATTAACGGTTGTATCTCTCTAGAGCCTTGATGAAGTAGTTTTCTATGTCCATCAATAAACGTGCCTGGTCAGTCCGTCTCAATCAAGCGAGGCTGTCGTGCTCATCACAACTTATGTCTATCATATTGCCTTATCGATTTTAACAAAGCAATTTCCTTCTCTGGACCTGCAGATAGACCTTATCCCACTGATGCGCAAGATTGCATAAACTGTGATAGACTGTTATAGAGGGGCATTCAATTTTCTGAATCATCCAAAAGCTGTTGTAAACGGAAAATAGACATATATTACACAGAATCTATGAATAGTTTGGGAACTTTAGTTGTACTTAAATAACACTAACCCATCAAGATTCCTGTAAAGCATTGAGAACAACAAATTAAATTAAAGTAGACCTTCGAAGGTACCCAATGATTGAGTCCCGGATAGATTTTTTCAGAGCCTCTGGTTGGTTGGTTAAATACGAATTTCAACAGTAAAAACTATTTTCTGACAGGTAATTATCCCAAGGTATCAAATTTAACAATGATATAAAGGTTTAGGTATCAATTTTGACAATGAAAAGCTGCTAACAATATCGAAATTTTCACTGCTGAATATATCTTATTTCAAAATGGCCATCCTGGAGAGAGATTGAGCTGAAGGGCCCGACTTTTTATCTATCTAATGTTAAATGAGAATATTAATTGTAGGACACGACCAATGACTTAGATTCAACAGTTGTAATAGTATATACCAATATTTGCACACTGTGGTCTATGGAAAATCTTTTAACATCTAAATGTCTGAAACTTCCATCGGTACTGAAAATATGCCTATTTCTTAAATTTGAATAGATAAGGGTTGGTTAGCATTGTATTCAATAGCATCTAGACCTTAATTGCATTGGTAACATTTATCATGTTGCTATTTTCACTACGAGTCAGCATTTTAACTATTCTGTACTGTTGTATATATAATTATTTACTTGTTAAAGTTTGATCTTTAAATAACAAGTAAAATATGCGAAATTTTCAATGCCACGAAAAATTCCACTTTTCCAGTATATTGCTAAACGGATATTACATGATTTAACGTGATATAACGTGATTTCAGGAAATATCACGTGAGTAAGACGAAACGGAAATGAGAACGTTTGTTGACAAGAAATGATACTATTACATGTTCGACTAATGCATATTAGCATGGGACTAATGGAACTCAGACAAACACTAAACGAACCTGATACGGACGAAAACAACTCGCATCAATCTGTATAATTTTGTCATTACTTCAAATTGGCCTGATTATTTGTCACTAGTCTATCGATCCCAATAGTCGTTTTTGGCGTACGTCTGTCTCACATTTTCCAAGTGATGGTCCCGTGGGAGGGGATGGAGAATGAGCTGATTACCGCCCTACTCACAGCCTGTCCGAGTATGATATTACATTATTCCACTATTCACAACGTTGCATAATTGTTATAATAAAAAATATGAATATAGTGGGGAAAAGAAAAGGGAGGACAAATAGGAAGAATATATCAATTATGTTTTAACAATTAGCCTCTTACAAAAAACTTAAACTGGTGGTAGTCGGTGATGACGACGAGCAGGAAAGGACGATGACACCGACGAGGAGGAAGAGGAGGAGGAGGCAGAGGAGACGAAATTGCTTACTTTGGCAATGACGTAACATTTTCTATCTAAATAATATCGATGGGGTAGAAACAAGAGTAAAAAAGAAATGTAAGGGACGAGTGCGAGGAGAAGAGGTCAACAGAATCATTACTACAAAGAATGAACGAACCACGGGGAAATGTGAAAGAAAAATTGTTATATGTGTTGAAAGGTATTGAAAAAGAATGCTTCCGTATTTGGGAAACTTAGGATTTTGTTCTTTCGCCATAAAGACTTTAAATGATTTTTGATTTATTTCACGTTCCCTAATCAAACATACTTAACACCACATACCATGGCTATGAACAAATTAGCTGTGAGGCGCAGCTACCCATGGAAGTAAGTAAATGTTGTTGTTGTTTTTTCTTGATCAATCTCATAAGAAGTGTAGGACGATGCCGTATAGCACATTCAAAAATTAATAAAATATACAAGTATATGGCATTTATGGCTTATTTCAACCACACGTTATGATGTATATAGTTTTCTGTCTAATAAAATGTTGTTATGAATTTTCATCAAAAGCTTCAATTCTTTGATGCATAGATTTCACAAATGAATGTGTAAATGTTGTCGATCAAAAGAAAACAAATATGAAAAAGATCAATATTTGAAAGTACTGGAGGTATTCGTAACCAAAATAAGATGTATTTCAGTACAGGGACCATTAGCAGTCATTTGAAGTTTTACAGTATAATGTATGAAGCTAACTTACTTATCTTGCCTGACGTCATTTTTCAGACAGGACTTCATGCATCAATATAAACTGAAACACTCTATTAGCTAGTTGGTGTTGGATAAGTTAATAGATGACTTTACAGAATTTAAAAACAGTGAATACCGCAAAAGGAACACCTATTTTGTATTTCTTAGGCGACAGTGGTAACATAAATACAGTATTGATTTTAGGGGATTACTAAAAGGATCAAGGGGCTTAAACCTAGCGTTCCGGAAGTGTAAGCGTCTCGGATTCAGTCATTGTTGATTCAGTGTCAATCAAACAGCGAAATCAGCTTACATTTCCTTAATTTTAACTGCTGTCTTATAACAGATGATTCTGTGCTTTCGTGCGATAACACAGAGAAAAACGGCCAAACTTCACTATTAAAACGTCACAAGACAAATACACAGCAGCTTCCCAGCATATACATGTACAGACATCCAAACCCTCATCACAGTGCAGACAAGAGGTCAACCTTAAATGACCCTAGATATTAATAGTATGTTACACCTAGTCAACCAACCAATCATAAACAAATTATCCATATTGATGACGTGAGACACATGCTTCTTATTAAATTGCTATTTGTGATATGAAATGTCATGAATAGAACCTACCAAAACACTTACCTGAGATGACATCGAATCGATATCAAGGTGGAATCTTTTGCGTGATCAATATTGATCTTGGTAAACTTAATTAAATATAAGGACAAGATCGCGTGTTAACGAGGTTCTACTGAAACATACCTCATCGACTTGGCATCAGTTAAACAGAAGTCTCTTGAAATAAGAAAGAACCTTCACAGACAGACTTTGTTTGAAACAAAGTTTTTTTTATCTTTCGCATTTTCACCTTAGCCAGCAAATGTTATTGCATCATCAATTCTTAATACGAAGTTTCTTAATTCAGAGCTTTGTTCAGTTTAAGACTTACTGCAGATTTGACCTATATTTGTGTGGGCGATATATGAACAGAGGACGCTGACTTTATCGCACCATCTGGTTCTATCCTATCGTACTGGTAGTCTAGTACCAATGATATCATCACCATTGGTAGTAAGGTCAACTAGTGATGTCGATGGCAGGCAATACAAACTTAGTAAATAACATGGAAGTTGCTGTTGGCAATATTGGTTAAAATATTGTGACAATAGTATCATTGGTACACACGAATGGTTGGGTACTGATGATTTTAATTTCAAGCTGAGAGAAATATAAATTTTGTGATGATACACGGCATCATTTTAACTTCAAATGCTGTATTATCATTGCTGTATGTTGCTGAGAACAGTCACACTAGTAAGATGATGCTTCATATCACTCTAAATTCAAAAATAAATCTATTTTAGTTACCCAACACTCGAAAAAAGTAATATTGAATATAAAATTTCATAATTCGACTTTACTAAACAAATACGGGTATTTTCGTAATATAATCACACGTTTATGTCTCCCTATCAACCCCTCTCAACCCATTTGCGCCGCCATGTTTGTTATTTACCATCACAACCACCCCTCTAGTTTTTCCACAACAGTATCTGCCATTGGTAGATTAGAGTGGTACTATTATCTTGTCGTTTACAAATGGTAAGTAAATATTGAATGTCGATGATAGTTTTCTGAACATACCGTGCTTTTTATTGTTTCCTTAAGTCTTTTTTTCGGACTGTGTAATATTATTAATACAATATGCATAGCAATCGGAACTCCTCGGATCTAAAACATATTGTACAATGTACGACAGTTACATCCGATGAGTTCAGATTGATATGTAAAGAATGAGTGGATGTTTCATGTCATTGTGTACTGAATGAAATCCCCTGTGTTTATAGACAGTTGTTTATATTTGAGAAAGCTGATACGAAGGTCCTAACCTTTGCAGCCTTTAAAAGCATAAACTTTCCTAAGGCATTATTTAGCTGTATGTTATTAATAAACCGACAATTATAATCGCTAATAAATCCCTATTTTGTCTTCAACAATTTATGCCAATGACTGATTTGAGAGGTACCACTGACTTGACATCGTTATTTTTTAACCAGTGGCAACCATCGATTGTGAATGACAGTACTCTGAATTAAATTAAATCTCTTTTCGAACTTTGGCGACTGCCCACCATTTATTCGTATCTATAATATATCTGACCTGCTGTTACGTTGCGTTTATATTTACATTACGTAATAGCTAGATGTTATTTGATGTTTGCGATGTCCTAACATACAAATAAAAATCCATCTTCAATACATCAGTACCAGGTGTTACATCTGGCTTAGAAGATATTTACACTGAATGACTTAAATATTTGATGTGCTGTCAATAAACCGACGATCGCAACTCTGTAAACATATGTTTTACATTGAATAAATATCATTGATTGACGCCATAACATAGTTTATGTCATATCAACCAGGAAGCGACAACATTATACCTTAATGTCGATAATAGTGTCTGTTCAAATTTCATCACTGTTTATTTCTCCTACTGTGTGAAAACAGTATATACCGATGTATTTTTCTCCGTTGTTCTCGCTTTAGCTTCACTAAACCCATTAGCAAAATACAAAACAATGTCTGGGCTGAGTTGAAATACATATTTTGTATTGAAGTACATTTAAGCAGTACTATAACAAATCTGCGTTGAAGCTTGAATTTCAATAGGAGTTAGAGAAAATGTTTCTGAATAATTTATGGCAACCGGTTCGTAAGCAGAATGTTGTATCACTATGGTAACGGGATCCGGCCCCGGTTGTTTGGTATCTACTTCCGGAAAAATCGTACCCAAAAAAATGATAGGGGTACATGCTAAATCGCTTCAAAAACTCGAGATAATTTCATTTGTTTATCGAAACCTATCAAAAATTAGAACTGTGAAAGCATAAAATTTAATTTTTTTTTTGATATCGGATGCATTTCATGAAGATAAGATGTTGAATGAAGAATTAGGATAAAACAAAAACGATCTACCACTTTAAATTTATCATAAATACATCCTTTGTGCCATAATTGATGATCTTTAGTGAGCATTTATAACTATAGTGTACATGTACGTGTTTGGTACGCACAAAATTCTGGTTTGGTATTCATTGGTATACGGTTTGGTAATACCAACCTGGTTAAAAATTTGAATCACAAATAAAAACGTAGGACAACTTAGTGACAGTTTTATCCTTTCGCGCAGTCAAATTAACACAGCAAGAGCCGATACATAATAACCATCATAGAAAACAATTACATTTGTATACATGTCAGTTTGCAACCCTGATGTTTAGGTAGCTGTTATATAAAGCTTCGTTATATCAAAGTATTCATTTTTATATTAAACAGCTTATATCCAATTCTCCATAATTTACTGACCTGTGGTGTCATTTCGCATTTCGGTTGTTCAACTAAACATATTTTAAACATTGGAATTTATCAGGATATTCCGCTCAGGGATCCGCTGCTGGGCCCACTACTGTCCGTAATATTCGTGAACGATCTACCGGAAATCGTTATCTTTAAATGTATGTTCAAAATTATAAAACAAAAAGCGGGAAAACGAAATAATAAGTATATTTGATCGCGATCAAAGCACTCTGTTACGCGAAATTAAATTTCTCCCTTCTTGTAATAGGGGTCTCCTCTCTATAATCGGGGGTTTGGGGACAAGGGTAGGTGAATAATATGAATGTACATTTAAACAGAACTAATTCTGGACTTCGTTAAACAGCATTGCACTTTTTAAAATTGTATAATTCAATGGTTATGTTACATCTGTCTGCCCTTCAAGCATCTTAGATATCAAGCTGAGGCCAATGGGTACCCGTTCTATCCTAATTCTTCATTCAACATCTTATCTTCATGAAATGCATCCGATATCTTGAAATATTTTCATGTTTTCACGCATTTTCTCAGTTTTGTACGGAAATACGATCCAGGTTACATGTTTGTATACAAAAGACGATACTTTGTTCTCATTTTCACATACTATTGTGGGACATATTAAAATTTTACGCTTTTACTGTGGGTAGGCATTGGTTGCGAAGTCGTATTGACGTCGTCCATCTTTGCATGTTACAGAGTAATGCTACCTCCATTTTGGTAGGTATCCATTGTGACGTGATTTTTTCAACTCTCGTCGTTTTCTCTGAAAAGTATGACTTGAAACCCCTCAAACATTTGACATCACAATAAATACTTATGCTCAAGTGCAGATAACTCTGTTATATGCAAATACGGAATACGAGCGTGACGCCATATTTATTTAGAGAAACAACATGAGGTTCGCTCACAAAATAATGACGTCACAATCTCAATACCTTTCCTCACGGAAATGATTCTGTAAAATGCAAAGACAGAATTGCAAAGTTTCCCCTTAATGCTCGTTGTATTTGTACTCACCTCTCCTGGTAACTTTGAGGTTGTCATGGAAATGAACGTTGGACGAGTTAAGGAGCTGTACGACTACACTAGTTGTTACCAGAAACAGGCACGTGTACAGAATTTGTTTTCTGAGTGGTCTTCTCACTCGGCACCAGGCCATGTCCCACGCATAGTTTAAACAACTTCCAATCTGTAAAGGTAAAAGTGTCGCAATAACTTACACAACTCCCAAACTGTAAAGGTAAAAAAGGCAAAATAACGTCTAAAAATATCTGATACAACTCCCAATATGATAAAGAAGAAAGATTAAAATAGTTCATACAACTCCCAATATGAAATGGAACAGAAAACTTCAAATTAATATGGATACAATATCCAATCTCTGCATTGAAATCTCCAAATACACTTTAAAATTGTTCATACAATTTCTAATCACACACTTTACTAGTTTCGTGAAAAGGTCTCCACAACTTTCCTATCTGAAATGAAACAGAAGAAACTTACTGCCATGTGAACTGATTCCATCTCATATCTTTGATTTGGGGTCAAAACGTTTCTTTTAAAAGCTAACTTTCAAATCTAAAAATGTAGAATGATTTAGCGACAAGTCTTGAAATCGGGTCATTTTTTCTCAGTGTTGAGATTCTTGCCTGGAACTTCAGATACATTGTAATAATTACATGAGACTGTTAGAGAAACTGGCCTTGTGTAAAGAAGGCTAGCAGTTGTACAAGGTATGCCAAATGGAAGCTGGACAAACGACAGAAGGTTTAGTCTTACATTGGAAGTTTCAAAGAGAATGTAATTAAAGTAAAGTAATGAGATGTAACTTCGTTTATGAAACTATTCATCCTAGAAACTGGCAAAGAATACAGAAGGTTGGTTCTTGTCATATGATAATCCTATCCTGAGGTATGCCGCCAGAGACAAAACAAGGACATTCCACCCGGCAGTACAGCCAAGATTTCAAGATTTCATTTATTCATTCAGACACACAAAATAGTATATACGATCAGACTTTTTAAAGTGAATAGACGGGCAAAAAACCAGTCTAAATGCGTTCATTGGCCTTCCAAAAGTTCTCACATATTAATACGACGGTAAAGTTCTGCTTAGTTTCCCAGTTCTGACCATTAAAGTAAAAGTTGAAAGCATTGAAAGCGAGGCTGCGTGGAAATGTAACCACGGACATAGTCAGCCGGGAGGACGTTTTAGGATTACTATACTTTAAATTAATTTCTTCGTACGCAGACAGATTTTGGCGAGAGATTTTTATTTTTCTATTTCATAAGAAATTATACTGGATACATTCACACCATTTTTACCGACTTGAGCCATCCTTGCCCGACTGTTCACTTTAAACAGAATGGATGCATGACAGACAAAATACAACAGCATTCGCAGAGGAGCCATAACATAAATAATGTACTGATACACATACATATCCTTAATCTGCCGGATTTATCACATGTAATCCGTAACGATATCTCACAAGGCTTCGCTCCCTGTATTAGTCTATATTGGTGGACATTACTTTTATCATACATGTACCAGTGTACATTCACAGTATATATCAATAATACTCGGGGTATTACCTCAGGGTGTTTAACCTATATTGGTCATTTTGAAATGTCTGTGCAGAATCGATAATCACCGTAATATACGCTCTATTATAGGACTCAGTGATTTCCACCGATGTGGTTGATGGCCGTGATGGGAATGATGTTTACCAAGTAATGTTGGCCATTAGAGCACAGTAATCCTATTGTTTGGGAGTGATGTACCCGGGCATGTGACATAAAATGACTGAAGCTTAAGTGCCACGACGATTGTACATATATTTATTTAATGTATTGAGTGCCAGTAAATTGGTGGGGGCGATTTGATTCATACAATGATGAAATGATGGAATCTCTGGTTTAGTTTTCATTTAGTTCAATAAACAGCTTTGATCATTCATTTTTATTTACTTTACAAATCGATAACCCAGATGTCAGTTCGCGTGGGGTCTTAGAAAAGGAGTCAACCGAAGTACTCGGAGAAAGCCCACGACCGACGGGTGACTTCTGACCCTTTGCTTGGTAAGATTTGAAACAGAGGTACATTTAGTTCTGTGTTTTGACTTTGTTTTTTAAGAAGCTAAGACTACCCATAATATTTTGGAAGACTGTGGCCCATATGTTTTCAGTTTGTTTATTGCCAAAGGTCAAATATCCCCTGAATGCAATGTAATTACTTGTGGCGAGTGATGGTATGGTTTGGGAGACTGCGCTACTGTCATGTTTAATTTTGGCTAGATTTACAATGTTCAAGATAGCGCATGCCATTTAAGTAGGCCTCCCAGTGCAATGAGTTAATTTTGTATGCTGATCGCGTTTTTATGTGGAGACAACAGTACATTAAAAATGTGGTTACGTTTCCATTGTTGAGCGTCCCATGGAACACAAGTTTAAAGATGGGCCCCTCTTAATGCAATATTTTTGGGACTGTTGCATTATCTTCAATGAAATCATATGCTAACAACAGTAGGATATGCCTCGTGGTAAACATTGCAATACCAGCTGGAGTATCATCACACTAACTATCCTATGTGATGAGTGTTGAGCACTGTAATGTCATTGATACAGAAGAGGGGACAGAATACAAGAGAGGAAAACGTTCAACCAATGACCAAGACGGGTTTTAGAGATGTAATATACAAACTAGATCTGATTGACCCGGCAGCGATATCACTACTCCGGCAGGAATGTCACGTACACTTAAGCCATGGTTCAAAATAGCAAAAAGAAAAATTCTTCAGATAAATCCTAAAGGCGATATTTTAAATCAAACTGGGCTAATCAATACAGAATGATAGAATAAAATATGAAATATTTTACACAAAATTTAAAATACAAGATAAATCACTGAACATAAGTCAAATGGCTGATGTTAACATTCAAACTTCAGTCACAATAAACGTACGTATCGTCAAATCCTCAGAGATAAGGATATTGGTCCTACAATAACAAATGTCCTGCGAAAATCATTTCAGCGTAGATTTGAACGCATTTCATACACTTAGTTTCAGGATACATGTGAAGTCATGTGTGTAGTCATTTTATAAAAAAATATTTCGTTGAAATAATCTTTTTAAGTATGTTTTCTTTTTATAGCGACAAGAATGTACAATAAGAAGGTGGTTATCAACGAGGGATATCTGTACTAATATACAGGGTACCCCAAAAAGCATGTCCCGTCTTTGGTAGGTAACAACTTTGGCAATACTAAACCTTTTTTCGAAATTCAAAATGCTTTTGAGGGCAGGAGTATCCTAATTTATCTTCATTTGGTACACGAGTACTGATTACAATCACAATAACGTGTGATGACGTCATGATAGAAATGATGACGTCATCTATGTTGTCACGATTCAGTGACTTTCCATCAACATGTAGATTCAGGCTAGCATTATTGAACTCTACTATGCGACCAAAATATCTTCTACTGTAGTGAATGTAATCTTACAGAAATGACACCCAGTATGTAGCTGTCCATTTCCGGACGTAAATTCAAAGAATTGTATCAAGTCTTGAATTTAAGGGACTGAATTCCGAATGCTATAAAAAAGGTGTGGACACCCCAAACACATTCTTTAACTTAAAGTTATCAAATTTCTGAACAATTCGCAAAATTAGCGAAATATGAATTTCTCATTAATTTCGACGCAAGTGATACGAAAAAAGATAATTGGCCACATTATTGCTTATAAGTAAATAACGCGTATGTCATCAGCTTAAGTTGGCAGATTCACCCATGATATATAAACTACTGAACCTTTTCCGTTAAAATCCACATCATAAAGCAAGTCATTGGTGAAAACAAAAACACATTCTTATATATTTACGGATAAAGAATCACACTGTAAGATCACAGATTCCATGATTACACTTTCCGACATAAAACTATTCAAGATACCATTACTGGTCAAGCGAAAATCAGTCCAACCTGCCTTAGCGACCACATCTGTACTAACACCACCAGATATAGGTTAATAGAACGAGTTAAACCTTACCTTGCCATATAGAATTGAAAGCCTTATGCTATCTAGAAAAGCAACGAGTACATCTGATCTATCGCCCAGGTGCAATGCATAAGCTATATAGATCTTTTCCAATGTGCTAATTTGTTTCTATTGGGGAAAGTTCGTGATTCTGAATCTGAACTCAAACTGAAGACAACAGTGTCTCAAAAACTCTTTATGAATATTGAAATTAACGTTATAGCCCTATAACTGTTTGCGTGGTCTTTTGGTGACCGATTGCCTTTACTGAGTGTCTATTTTACTTTATGATAAGATCGGATAAAGAAGTGACTGTTAACAGTATTTGGTGTTCTCAATCACAAGGCTAGCGGGACTGTAGAATCAAACCAAAAATAGATTCCTTGAAATCCCCTTGCTCAATCACAAGGCTAGCGGGACTGTAGAATCAAACCAAAATTAGATTCCTGGAAAGCCCCTTGCTCAATCACAAGGCTAGAGGGACCGCAGAATCAAACCAAACCTAGATTCCTGGAAATCCCCTTGCTCAATCACAAGGCTAGATGGACCACAGAATCAAACCAAAATTAGATTCCTGGAAAGCCCCTTGCTCAATCACAAGGCTAGAGGGACCACAGAATCAAACCAAAATTAGATTCCTGGAAAGCCCCTTGCTCAATCACAAGGCTAGAGGGACCGCAGAATCAAACCAAACCTAGATTCCTGGAAATCCCCTTGCTCAATCACAAGGCTAGAGGGACCACAGAATCAAACCAAAATTAGATTCCTGGAAATCCCCTTTTGGGCACAAGATTTCATAGAGAGGTGAATGTTTCGGAGCCTGCTGATTGGGTATTCAGGGCGCATCAGTTTCAAATGTTTAATGTGTGGGTTGAGCAATACATGTAGATGTAAAATATGTAAAGAAATTTTAAAATTCTGTCAAGTGTGTGTCTGACAGGGGGAGGTAATCAATATTGGACTTTCATGAATATTTTGGTTAATTTTTGGTGCGGAATTCAACATAAGATGACACCCCCACATAAAAGTTTGGCAAGATGGTAGATATTAATTTCTTTTTATTCACAGGTATGCGAGATGCCATTCTTCAAAATTAGTGACAGGTGACCAGACTTGAAAACTTCATTTAACCTGGACAGTGGCAAACGTTAATATATCGTATATAGCGAAATCATTTGGTTCTGCGGTCTCTATAGACTTCTCATATTTAGATATATCAGAAACCTGTCTCTGCTTAGAAAGAAACCTTTGTCGGTTTTTATTTCGTTGAACGATCCATAATGTCTCCACAACATAGTACAAAATGAGGAGCGGTCAAAATCTCTATGGACTATACGTTAATGTAGTGTTTACATTTTCTGTCCTTCTGATAGTAAACAATGCCCTATTTAAGCTGCTTGGGGATATTAATATTACTGACCTTTACCTTCTGTAGTATTTATAATACACGTGTTTACACGAATAAATGGTTGTAACATTGATATTACACATGTGAATGTATATACCATGTATATCCAGCATTAGATTTGTGACACATATGTATTTTAACCTGTCTATAAAGGACACAAAGCGGACAAAGCAAATTGTCCTTTATAGACAGGTGTCTTTTATACAGAGGTCGGTAATATATTCAACTGTACCAAATGGGATTGATAACGGCGAGTTTGTCCTTTATAGACAGGTGTCCTTTATGTAGAGGTCAGTTATATATCCAACTGTACCAAAATGGGATTGATGATGACGAGTTTGTCCTTTATAGACAGGTGTCCTTTATGTAGAGGTCAGTTATATAATCAACTGTACCAAAATGGGATTGATGACGACGAGTTTGTCCTTTATAGACAGGTGTCCTTTATGTAGAGGTCAGTTATATAATCAACTGTACCAAAACGGGATTGATGATGACGAGTTTGTCCTTTATAGACAGGTGTCCTTTATGTAGAGGTGGGTAATATATTCAACTGTACCAAATGGGATTAATGACGACGAGTTTGTCCTTAATGTAGACAAGTGTCCTTTATGTAGAGGTCAGTTATGTATCCAACTGTACGAAAACAGGATTTGATGATGACGAGTTTGTCCTTTATAGACAAGTGTCCTTTATGTAGAGGTCAGTTATATATCCAACTGTACCAAAACGGGATTGATGACGACGAGTTTGTCCTTTATATACAGGTGTCCTTTATGTAGAGGTCAGTCATATAACCAACTGTACCAAATGGGATTGATGACGACGAGTTTGTCATTTATAGACAGGTGTCCTTTATGTAGAGGTCAGTTATATAATCAACTGTGCCAAATGGGATTGATGACAACGAGTTTGTCCTTTATAGACAGGTGTCCTTTATGTAGAGGTGGGTAATATATTCAACTGTACCAAATGGGATTGATGACGACGAGTTTGTCCTATATGTGTTTATATTTTTATATATGTCGTTAATATATAGAAGTCGGTTTAATAATTAATAGCACGGGTTGATGAGTCAGTCCTTTGTAGACAGGTGTCCTTTATACTGAGGTGTCCTTTATAGAGAGGTGTCCTTTATAGAGAGGTGTCCTTTATACAGATATTTTTGACTGTATACATGTACTTTATAATCATTTATATATTATGAAAGCGCATGAATGATTAATGTCATACATAACTATCTCATGATCAAACTTAACTGTTACATTTCGGTACTCACTTATTTTTGGAGCATCCGAATTCATGTCAATACTTTTCCGACTTTCGGACCATTACAATATACCTATAACACGATGTATCAATAATAGAACAATGTGGGGTAAGCCCTTGGAGAACACATTAATCCAGTTAGCTAGTTTGAACAGACACACGATGCAAATCTATGCTCAAAGAAATAAAATAATTGAACTATTTCACAAAATGTGTCAATATCTGAAATTGCCAAGCTGAAAAAAATATTTGACGGTGTTCACTTGATCCGGTTAATTACACAGTGATTGATAATCCCTTCATGTTAGAACGCGTAAGAGTACAATACCCTGTTAAACGAACGTTAAATATTGACACGCGTGATTTCGGTGTCAAGGTAATAGCGTGGTGAATTCCTGTACAATCCGTGCTCTATTGACAAACATATATTATAAGTGTAGTTGTAAGGATTTAAAACCCCAGAAATTAGCTAAATAGAATTTATGCTGTTTAAAACTGATACATATATACATTGTACATGTATGTGTATGTTTTTGTCATAAAGAGCCTTGATTTAGCCTACAAACACGGATTTATTTCTGTTTATTTCTTAAGTTTAGATATTATTTACCTATTTTATCATTCCAATCCTTGTAATTTAGTTCTCTTCTCTGTTCTTATAATTACAAATCGTACTAATCCTTATTAACCCGACCTAAATAGTGACTCACAATAAAGAAATCGTGTATAATAATATTTATATGTACAGACCGACAACGTAAAGGACCTACATCTTACACAAAGGAACGGGGAAAGAAAACACGGGTAAATGAACTTGATACCCCTACACGAATGACCTATACCCAAAGAATGTTGTCTCACAAACACGAAGAATTTATAACACAGGAAACAGCGACACATGTTACCCGTATACACTAGTATCTCCGCAGACGACTCGTATTTTACTAATATTAAACTGCCACTCGTTCAATATGATTTAAAGACTACTTCAGTTCGGTTCAGCCATTTATTGTGTATCTTATGCGTTTACTTTCCTTACTTCTCATTATGGTGTTTAATTATTGGTGATTATCTACGCATGTATATGCATATAAATAACCCATTGTTGTAATTAAATATATAAACCTAATAGAAAAATCACGGAAGTGGTTCAATATACTGTATATGTTCTGTATTGTGTCTATTTCCATCGTCTTGGCATACATGATAGATTCACGTTAAAGCTTATCAATGTCAATCGAAAGCAGCGACAGTAAAACGCATCAACCGTAACGCGAGCATTAACTGTTAAGCATTTACCATGGAATTGCATATAAAAATAAAAGCCAAGTTAAAATAACTGACGTTGAACTTACCTTATAATAAGGAAGTATGAGAGACAGAACTACTCTGTGGGTACTCGTTAAATACCTCTCTGTCCGACACTTAATGCAACAAAATACACAGGTGGGATCCACACAGGTATATAGGGAAAATACAACAGTGACTATCCCAAGCACGTGTTCTAGAATAGACTACGGCGGCCGAACTACAGCAGATATATATACACACAAGAGATCGATATATTCATTGTACGATGTCTGCCTAGCTAGCTATGGTATATGTCTGTGTATCACCATGCGTGACGATGCGGAGTCCATCTAATCAAGGATTTATGAGTTTTAGCAGTTACGAAGGAGGTTCATTATCAGACCACAGTTCAGTTTTACCACACTGACCAACCGTGATAACATATATTATGACGTTGTTTTTATCAGTCGAAATTAATTATTGATATGTTCATAGATAATTATTACCGATAAAACACGGTTCCTCGCAAATATTGATTGGATTTGACAGTATTAGTATTTCCTAAACAGATTCATTGCTTTTTTGCTATGTATTTTTCATTGATATGAATACCTATATACAAAGCATCGGAACTACTCATTGTACCAGCTGTGTATGATGTGCAGTGTACAGTATAATAGGTAGCTCCAAAATAATGTACAGTTTTAGTGGGGAAGACAATTCTGGGTCCACTTGTACAAAACTTTTGACGACTCCCTTACCTATTCTCCCAAAAATGCATTTCCCATAGGCTTTGACTACAGTCATAGTGTATGTAGCTAAATATCTTACATAATACTTATTGACCGCCAAAACAAGAACATTGTTTTCGAAATCCTAATAATCGAAAATCATGTTTTAGTCTCCTCAGCATTTCATCTGCTAGCATCCTATCTTATAATTTCTCATTCTGATCATGGGAGCATTACTAACGGATTGAGACGAAGGAAAGTGACGGTGATAGTAAGATACCATGATGATTCATACTATAAACACAATATAGTGGGCCTCTCAGCAATTTCCACCTTTATACATACAGTTTTATCACATAACTACACAAAACAATTATCACTTCGCTCGTAACAAATTGGATGACTAATTACATTAATCTCAGATTACATCTAAGTATAGTCATGCCTACATGACTGTATCAATAATAGAGAATTATTGACCAATGAAATGTAAGCAAGACCAAATTTTACCCATGAAAAATACGTGTACATAAAATCAGGTATCCCAGCATAGCCAATCAAAGGTCCGATATGAAGACCAGGTTTCCGCACAGGAGTAAAATGAGTTGTGATGAACGCTAAAGAAACCCTCACAGGTAAAAGAACATTTTTAAATGAGCTAACGACACTTACTAGAACAATTTCTTATTTATCTTTATCAGCACTCATTTCTCGCGTGTTGCCGTGGGCTCCTGACGCCTGCCATGAGAATCGCGATAATGAAACAAATGCCTTTTGGATGTCGAACCAACATGTGAATACCTACAGTCTACGAAGATGTCAAATTAATATTTGATGTTGAAGACACTTGCACGTGTTTGCATGTGGAAAACTTTTAATGTTTTATGTCTTACGGATATAAATCTGAAAGCAAAATGATGACTTAGGTACATGCGCTTATCAAGAAGAGGATAAGACTAGCCTACAGCAAATAATTAGCTATCAAACGACATCTTAAGCATAATCAAAACGGCCAAAAACTGAGGAAAAATTTGTGGAAAAACCCCCACTGTCAAATATGTACTTAACTAAGTTTTCTAAAGAACCGGCAATATTGTTACATATGACAAAGGATTATATTCAACAGGTCAAGAAGTACGTATGTACTCTTCAAAAGACAGAAAGACAAATTACCAATAATTTGTCTGCTGCATCAGTTACCACACATTATGCAAACCGAGAGGTAGCTGATAGGAGACTTCCATTACGCATGCATGGAGGCATGTCTTACCGTTGGTGTACAAAAATGCAGCTTTGAGGATATGCTACAAAGAGACAATGCTGGATTAAGATAGCTTTGTCTGCAATGTAACAACATTTTAGATGATCACTAAAGTTATCTTTAAATAGAATTGTTCATGTGAACGTTTTTCTTTGTCCACAGTGTAATGTGACACCCAGTCGTTCGCCTTTGTGAGTCGAACCTAACTCTCCTACCCGGTCGAGATGTTCATCACTTTATAACAATGAGAAGGATTGTCCAACTAGTTTTTGCCGTTGTCTATAAAATACCCGTGTGGAATGAGGTTTTACTTGTCTGTCTAAATGAAAAAAAAGACCTTCGAAATGGCCCCTGTGTATACAGATTGAGCCCAAAATGAAAGTAAACAAGTTTTATGGCAGATGATTATTCCTAGATAACCATGATACGAATTTAGAGATTCAGATTGAAATACAAGTTAAAAATATCAGTATAGATACTGGATAGGTAGATGAAAACTTCATGATTTTTCAGTGCTGAAAGAATTTCATCTGAATGACCCCCCTCCCTTTATTTTCTATCTTTTGTTATATGAGAACGTATACTTTAAATATAGAACCACAGGGATCTGAGAATTAGTTACAGATTATATAATCATGGACCCATCAGAGTGCCCTAAGACCATTTTTAGACATTTTACAGGTCTAGATTAAAAACGATAAAGATTATACTCTAAATGGTATATAGCACCATGTAGAGAATGATTTTTATTGGTTTTTAATCTAGACCTCTAAAATGTCTAAAAACGTTCTTAGGGCACTCTGGTTGGTCCATGATTATATAATTTGTAACTTATTCTCCGATCCCTGTGTATAGAACATGGTGGCTTATCAGATTTTAGTAGTGTTAGAAGTATATGCCAAACGTTAACACTGTAGTCTATGGAAGAGCATTCAGTTGGTTGTTCTCTCTAGGCAAGGTATCATTCGGGATGGATTCAATATCGCCTGTCCTTAAATGACCTTTGATGTTGATTTGACGTTAAACAAAATAGAAACCTAAGCACAATCTGCGTCGACTTCAACTTTTGGTTAAATCAAAGCGTACTATCAATTTTGAAGAATACAGAAACGCAATAGGTAATTGACTTGTACACACACACTTTGATTTTGAAACTTCCCGAACAGATTTCAGAGATTTTGAATTTATTTGATAAATCCTTTGTAAACATCTGATAACGTGAAATATTCATTTAAGATTTGCTAATAGTATGAATTTTTAAGAAAATCTTCTGTTTGTACGTAATATTATGTCCATTTTTCGTACTGAAAGTGAATAAAGAAATTAATTGATTAAGTATCCTGTATCAGTATTTTACCGTGATGAGTTATCCCCCTTACCTGTATGAAGCAGGAACTACATGGATCTATATGTATCTTCTTTACTCTGATCTTCGTACTGGGCTGTACACCATGTTTTCGTCCTTCCTTGCTCTTTTGTCTGGGCCCACTACTGACGTCAGCACTACTCCCCGGCTTCTCCATGGCAGATCCACACAGAAACGCACTTTCTTGAATTAAATGGCGTAGAAATAGTATTATATACAAATAAAATGTATACAATAATTCTTTATTTGACGCTAGACCCGGAAGATTTTACTGGTGCAATTTTAAAATTAACATAACAAAACAATCATGAAATATATTTGTGAATTTCATTTAACAAAGTATATACACATGTATGACTATCAGATTATCAGTAATATTAATCAAAAAGGTCTATACTCATTTCACGATTGACTGAAAGTTGTATTTTATCAATCTTAAATTAAATATAATCCCGGAAGAACCTTCAATACAATAACACACATTTTATTTCTAAAGGTGATCAAAATATGTCGTAAACACCACGGTCCTCCTCAATATCACGTAAACCAGGGAAGAATGGTTCTATAAACACATACCCAGTAAAGATCTTCACGAATACCTGCAGATAAATCAAGGGAATGTTATCGATAGCACGACAAACTATTTTTTACATCCAGCGGCTATTTTGAAACAACATTTTAAATAATAGCATTGCTTTCCATTAAATCCCACGTGTCGTATGTTGCACCTTTGGAACCCATTTGTTTGTACATTTAGATCCGATAACTAAACAGGGTGAGTTCAGAATAGTGTCCGTCGACATTGTCCTGGGTATATTTCGACGTCCATTACCCGAGTACAAAGAACCGTAAGAGTTACTGGTATTGCAGTGACCCAGATACCCGAAACCTTTTCCACATATCCACTAAATAACTCCCTTTACGTTTAAACACCATCCAAGGTTAAGATCGCGACACTACTAGAAGATATAACCACACAACACTGCAACAGTTGTAACCTATGTCTTGTAATGTTCAAATTGTCAGAAGAACAAGAACGCCACACGATCTTGTAAACCTTTGTTAGATTAACGGACTATTATTGCAGCCGTTTTAGAGAAACACTACACATCTTTAATTTACTTCTCATTCATTTTATTGCTTGTGCTTTTTCCTGTTTTGATCCCATTGCAGTTTTATACATCAATTAAGTTCGAAACTGTTTAAATATTGATATTTTACGAAACATAAACACCACATAGAACCTAACCATACTTTGACTACAAGTCATTCTGTAGACGACAATAGATATATCAAAACGTTGTCCAATCAAACCTGTATACACATGTAAAATATCTTGTAGGGTTCTACTTCGACCGTTATCCGAAATCTACGTTCACGCCAAGATAATTAGAATGTTCTACATGACAAGGTAGGAGGAAATAAATGTTTGATATCATGATGGGATCTAAAATTGCTGGAAAATAAAAAAGCGAATTTTATAATGATTAAATTGACTTTTGGTCAAGTTAATACATCATATTTAACCATTCGGAATTCAACGTTAAAGTTATTTTAAGCCCAATTCAGATAACACAGGATTAATGTTTCATCATTGTATAATGTGCTTATTTTAAATCCACAATATTACAAAATATCCTTTGACTCGAAAACAACAAGGTTCGTTACATTAGGATAGTGCAAACTTCGTCACAAATATGATATTGACTAAATTATCTAAAAGTAGTAACAAATGTATGGTTAAAATTTCAGTATATCGACCTCAATGTTTTCCTGTTTCGTGATCTACTGATAATATACTACACACACGTTTTCTTGTGTGATTGAATTTAGTGTCAAGAGGTGAATATGTATAATGTCTTGCTGCGACTATAGTACTAGATACAAACAATTGAATTTCAATGAGTTAGAAGAACTCGCCGAATTTCCCATGGTGCGGTATCAAACGGAAGTGAAGAAATGTGTTAGTTTACAGTAATATAAGAAGCGACACGATTTTTAGTTCTTTGACTTATTTATAGTTTGAATGAATTGCCATGGGAACAATAATATATATGTATATATATCAGTCTATTGACATAGAATTCTTTTTCTAAAACAGATGACAATATTAACATTAAACTACGCATTTTCTAGATATGAATTTATGTTAAAACAAATTACATTATACAATGCAATAATATATCAAATGCACTTTGACCTGGTTCCTGTAATGTTAATGTTTGTTATAGTTTCATTTGACAATTGAAGTATTGTCTAGTGATCGTTGCTGAGAAGATAATAGCTACAACAAGAATAAAGATAACAGACATCGCCTATATAAGCCCCTCCCCTGTACAGTCAGCTCTAACCTCTGTATTCATGTCACCTGTTTGTTTCTAAACTGTTGCTCGTATCATTCTTACAAGACTACTGCATAGTTGCTAATATTCGCAGGATTTCAATTTCGCACAACTTTCGAACCATAAAATCCTATCAATCCAACGATACTATATGGCAATATTGTGAAATGAATAGCATTTCGCAATACCATATATTAAAAAGAAAATATACTTTTTTTCTTACAATGTGGGATGTTAAATAAGAGCCTATCAAAACATGAAATGAATTACAGAAGCAATTGACGAAATCCCAATATACTACAAAGAAACAATATATTTTGCTTTCAACATGACTTAGAACTGAAAAACAGTAATGTCATTTCACACAAGGCTGTATAAATATGTATACTTATTCACTCATACTGACTAGACTCATGATAGAGCAGACCATACAGTCACGAAGTAAGAAAACAAAACAAATCGTGAACAAATGCAGTAGATTTTATAGGAAGCTCCAAAGATAATTAAAGCCTTTTTCAAATATTCTATTGATAGCTGTCATACTTCCAAATTCGTTCTGTTTAGATGTTTATTGCTGGTGACGTTTAACGAGGATCGCCTAAGATTATACGTTTTCGATACTGTCGATACGATCTGGCAAAAAACAGTTTTCTATGAGTATATTAGCTAGCATGTACGTGGTTCGTTCTTTTTCTACATTTAAAAGACTCAATACATGCACTCTATTCAGACAATTATGGAATTAATTTACCGAAGACTTCCCTAGAAGTAAGGTCAGGGACTACCTTACGTTAAATATTACAAACCTGAATAGATTTACGTCGGGTGCTGAGCGACCACAATACGTCTCAAAGAACATTATATATCCTAGCCCTTCAGTACGTCTATAGATTGTGATAATGGAAATCAATTGAACATAGACTTATTTACTTCCTTTAAGTAGGTCTCAATATAACGTAGAAATTTTATTTACTTTCTGTAAGTAGGACTCGGTACTACTGTAACTTGGTATAGGTTTAAAGGTTATTGGATATCTAGTCAACAATGTACATTTACGTATGGCGAGTTGTCCAAAGGTAAAGTTTTCTTGGGGGTAACATTGTACTTGATAGATCTGAAGTTAAGATTATATCTATTGGCATGACTTTTCAAATTTGTTTTATTCAATGCTTCTTCTAAACTTAGTATTCATAAATCCCCCAAAAAATATACCAACCAACCAAACAAAATAAACAAAACAACCCCTATCTTAGCATTGCCCATCTTTGAAATTCCCATTATGTTTATATATTTGAAAAATTATAAATAAAATTGATTGTAATTTTAGTTCAAAGTTGATTGTCATAGCCATGTCTTAAACTACATGTATGCTTTCGACTTCATAAAAGAAACAGAATAAAAGAGTGCAATAAAGAAAAAACGAATGAAAGGATATCATTTTGCCATGTTTTACGACCACTCAGTGATAAGCAAAGTACTTTGAATGAAGATATCGAGGATCAGCTGCATATACATGTAGTATGCTATTCCAACCATTCGATTTTTCCGGGCTCGTTGTTATTTTAGATTTAACGTTAAATGGGTAAAAGGATGTTTTCATCGTTTGAGTCCTAATTAATTAAATATTAGAGTAGAAATTATTGTTATGAGTTTTTGTGAATTCAGTTAAAAAATGAAAAAAAAAATGAAGAAGTTTGTCAGAGTAACCTAATTCAGCATATGGTCTATAATAGAAGAATCTTAAAAAATCCGGGCAAAATGTTTAGATTTGTCAATTGAAGAAATGTCTATATAACGATTCTTCCTTTAAATCATTACTTGAGACACTTAAGAAATAATCAAAAGTAATCGGCCTAGAAATTTATTTAAATACATAAATATCATAAGCTTAGTCAAAAACTCTTTACTACACAGCCTGTTAAGTTATCGTAACCGTGTCTATGTTCATAGGCGATCACGCAGACGTATTTTAGACGCTATATGTATTCTATAAAATTGAACACTATTTAACGTTGTCTGACAAATCTTAAAATATCTGCGAAAGAGAAAACTATTTTTAGCGTATAAGGTCATCAAACTTCTCTTTTACCTTAGGCAGCTGATATGTAGAAGAGTACAAAGCCAGTTCAGTAATGAAAAAATGCCTATAAGAAAGTCTTTCATTAGTATCAGCAAGAAGGTCTTTCATTAGGATCTTTAGGTACAGACACCCTTGACAGGACGTTTCTGATGTGTATCATTCATGCTGTTTTCTTTTTCTTAGATATATCTATACATGCTTGATATGAGCTGAATGGTTTCGTTTTGTTCCTTTTAGGGCTTGACCGTGGTGTTTATATGAAATATGAAAACATCAAAGTCAAAAGAGAACAGATGAATGGGAAGCAATCACAAAAGACAAATATTGCAAGTTTTGCATAACATGAGCTACCTTACTATATCACCTTACACGAATAATATGCTTCTTGGAAATCTTGAATATTTCGAAAACTGTTGCTGTCTCAGATATCAGGTTCCCAGGTCATGAAACAATCTTAGACTTAAGCTTTGACTTAGCCGATCATGTATGGCATACCTTTTTGTAACGTCATATTTGATTGGCTAATCTAAAATTAAGACAGTTTGGGAGTTTTTAAAGTCTGTTTCATGATCATGAAGTCAGCTATCGTTGTACTTGCATATTTCTACTGGGTCACAAAGAGTGTGTTAAAGATAAGAAGCGTATCTCATTTGCCTATTAATATTAATAAATCTTGAACCACGTACATGTATACCAGATTTTTACAAAAAGATAAAATAGATAAATCTATTAATAAAATCCGAATGCAAGGGAAGACGAAAAACAGCGTATACCATGTATTCACAAAAAAAAAAAAAAACCCAAAAAAACACTCTGTATGTGAAGGACATTTTTTTACACATTTTATAGTATTATATTTGCAATAAATGTAGACTAGAATACATACCACATTTCAATGGCCTTGCCCATTGTGCTGTTAGAGTATCAGATGTATACACGAATCTTCAATCTATATAGCTTCCTATTCAATTGTTTTCTTCTGCGAAGTCGGGCCTTGTGTAAACTACAGAAGTAAATACACAGTAATCATTCCCATTCTGCTGTCTCCATCTATAGGTTAGACATGACGATGCTATTTTTGTACATTAGCAATAAATAATAAACGATTTTTGGTACAATACACGTCAGTCAAAAAGGGAAATAGCTCAGCCGACATGTTCGACAGATTGTCACAACAACCACTGCCCAATGACCAGTCATTCTTGTGGTGGTGTTTCAGGTGAGTGCATAAATAATTGTGTACACATACGACCATATTTGCGTTCAACAACCAATATACGTTCCTCTAATTTAGTGTAGTGTAATTGGAAGTAAACAAACGGACTTATTATTTGCTTCATTTGAAACTAGGTCAGCGACATAAAACACATAAAACAATAAAAGTAAACATTGTCTTTTAACATATACATTGTATATCTAATATTTTTATTATAAAAAACAACGCTATGGCTTCTTAAGAATTTAAAGGTAGTTCAATCAATGCTTAATTCATATATGAAAGGATGTCCTCGCATACACAGTCAATAATATATAAAGTTTAATCAAAGTTATGATTAAACACTTTCAAAAACGAATCTGGAAAATGTCTGTCAAGTGAATGTCGTAATAGGCGTCCAATTTCTATTTTATTCGTTTGATTATTTCCATGTTATAAGTCAGAAATTGGTTTTGTGCTTGGTTTTAGTAGTGTACATATGTAAACAACGTCAACAAACAGAGTTTTAACATTTCATTGCATGTCAGACCTATTCGGTAGGTCTGTCACAAAATTGGATCATTATTTATATAACACATTAGAACCTGATTCTCATTTCAAGATTTAAGTTGATTTCAGATGGGCGATAAATTGTTTTATTCTTGACAGGATTTCAGTGAAGATCATGCTCAGATCGTCATAAATCAACTAAAAGAAAGAATCCATATTAGATAAACGTTTTTGATATTTGAAGATTTGGTGAACTAGTTTAGGAACATGTAAATTAAGTCATCCTAGGCTTTTGGCGTTCACATATCTAAGCTCATACATGTTCCAATCAAAGTTTATGACGGACGCCTTGCAGATTCCCAGACAAGTTTGAAATATTTTTAAAATAATCCGATGCAGTTAAGAAATAACATCAATGCTTATAATTCACTCTTGAGACGTCTAAATGAAAACGAGAGAGGACAAAAAAAAAAAATGAAAGATAAATCAAAATAAAAGAAAATGAAAATAAAAAAAATAATAGAAAAATTAAATGTACGATTACATTGATTCACCAATGAATTATTTCATTCAAAACCAGTAACAAAACAGAGTGTTGTGTTCTACATAAAAACAAATATTTTAAAATTAGATAAGATTCAATAAGATTATTTAAAGCATTGATGTCACCATTTTGATTTTCCATTTCATCGTGTTATAAAACAATGTCTTTGTAAACTGTGTACAAACACATACTGGCATCAATCTTTATACTCAATTTCGAAGACAACTCTACGAAATATAATCCTTTTAAGGTTCTATTCCATTGATCTATGAATGATTTTTTTCCCAAATTAATAACTGATATCTATTGTGATTTACGGTATTGTTGCCTCATCGCGCAATTATCAAAGGAGGAGTGTCAATTTGGGCCCTCTGTTGGCCATGACCGATAAGCACTATTTTTTGTTTTTAGATACCCGGGGGTTAGGACATCACGATAATACGTATGATTAAGGTCAGGCCGGAGTCCCTTGTCAGTTATGGGGGGTTAAACAAGAGGGACAATCTTCTGTTTTGTCAAGTTTTGTTGGAACCAAATTATATTTCTAAATGATTTTTATGAAATATAAAGCATTTATATGTTAAAAATAGAACACTTTGGAAAATATAACTTAGTGTCATATGTCATATCTACCCCCTCTGTAAACAAAATATAAGGCTTATCGGCTATGGCCACCAGAGAGTCCAAATTAACACTCCTCCTTTGTTAAAGACATGCGAATCAAATAATGCTGTATCGTGCATTCAAACGAGGAAACTTAATGCAAGTATATTGTCCAGACAAAACCCATTTTTCATTGTTTTAGCACTTATCGTTTAAATCGATCGCCATCGCCATGAAAGGATGAAGGATTACAACCAGATTATGTTACACAGTCACTTCGATTTAAACTTGAGCGAAATGTTTTCGTAACGACATAAATATTGTCGTGGGTGATTTAACAGCAGTGATGCGGGTTGTAAGAACGATTATGAATTTTAAATTACTATTATTGATTGTTGGCAATGGTATTGCTCATGAATGAGTTCCGTATGTATACTTTATAATAGATTCATTGTCTCTCGATAACCTGATACAAACGGACACATGCTTCGGTTCACGATCAACTCAAATGATGTGGATATCGGGAAAACAGAAAAACACACGTCAATATCAACACCAAATATCTACATAATTGAATTTGTATTAAAATTCCGTGTAGGGGGTTGTGGATATTTCGGTATTTTAAATCTGACAATGAAAATATAAAACCATTGATGTTGACATGAAAAAATATTGCTTCTATACCAACCCTGGGACCTAAGTGGCCTAAAAGAAAAAAAGGCCGCTACCTTTCTTTAAAACGTTTTAAAGAGGTCATTTACAAACCATTTAAAAAGATATGTTTTTATCTCAACTCAAATATTTCAACTTTTCAGCTTTAAAAAATATAACTAAATATCCATATAAAATTATCTTCTATTTGTTTTCCTTGTGTTCAATACATTTCATATAGGATTATATTCCTTTGCCAATTTTACCTATTTTAAACTAAGTATTATGAAAATGCCACCTGATCACGGCTATTGCTCGGGCGGAATGACATAGAGCTAAATATTGACAGTAAATAGATTTGATTTACTCAATATCGTAAATCTTAAGAGAAAGAATTAATTTTAAATTTTCTATAGAATGAAAAAAAACTTCCCATGAACTTTTCAATGCTATCCTATTGGAAATTTTGACGTTCAATAATTTACTTAAAGTTAAGAAATATTACTGGTCTTATTGGTATGACTTGTAGAGTCATTTCTTCTACTATAAATTGAGATTAATTTGAAGTAGCTATGTTTTGGCTATTTTGGCGTTTGGCATAAAAGCGCCAAAATATAGCTCTCCAGCATTGAGCATTTTTTGTTTGTTTATAAAGATCAATACATCTACACGCTATTTATTACTCAATCACGTTTCGTAAACATACATTTAAGGTATGTTCTGTTAAAAACAGATAAAAACACCGTTACTGTAAATAATGCGTTTCGAGACTTCGATGATGTTTGATAATCGTCTCACACACTCTTTGATTGTCTGGAATTTGTTGTTATTGTTTCTTTGACAACAACCGTCCCGATAAGGGTATTGCCTGTTGCGATGGCGATTAATAGTCATCAATAGCTCGCTCCGGATTTTGCCCAAGGGGATAATTTGAAGCGCAAAAATTCAGATATCTTTTTTATATTGAATTTTCATATCATTTGGCATAAAATATGTGAATTTTCCTATTTTTCTGATCTTGTGATAGGCGATAAAACATTTTCCTAAATTTGGATCCAATAGCTTTTTTCTTGTTATAACACTGAGAACTGCTAATTCACTAAGCAAATAAAACATGTTCTACTGGAATGATGTCTTACTTAGGCTTTTCCAATGTTTTTTTTCCCACTAAGTTGACTATATACTTATTGTCACTTCGACAGCTATTTGATATAATTATATTTTATATAAAATATTATATTTTATATAGTTTATTGCATTGATGTACAAGTTTAATTCAACAAATGTTGAAGCATATAAAAAGCGACTACGCAAACAAAAGAATCAAAATGCAAGTTGACGCAAACGGTATAAATGAGCCATTATAGGCACTAAGCAAGTTACAAGTTACATTATGTAATTATAGATTCTTTTGAAAGTGTTGCACTTAAAGGATGGTAGTACCAGGTAAGTATTTCAGTTGCGTAAGAGAAAGATGCTTTAATATCTAAAATTAATATATTGGGAATATCAGCTAAATTGAATGTTTCTGACAGTGTGTAAGGGAAGTTAACTCTCACATACTCAATATCGAATCACAATATTTTGAAAAAATCATACGACAATATCGTTAACGAAAAGTAACAGATTGGCTATAGTAGTGTTAAATTATTGTATGCTACTATGATGGGCTCTGACAAATAAAACTCACATCAAACACACATGTTATTGGATTATACTACATTGTATATCCACTGATCAGAGAGGTAGGTGGAAGTGTAGTTCATTCCTTGTTATGTTTTTATTGTTCATTTTTTCGTCCTCGATATTCCAGGGGTTACTATCACTGTTGTTACAAATCCGAAGGTTATGTGTGCGATAAAAGATGTTAGACGGGTAATTTGTCCCTCTGATATATAACAAAAGATTCAAATACATGTACGATATGGCTTCGAAGTTATCGTTCTCTGTAATTTTTCTAAGAAAGTCACTGTTGACCTGTGATTTGTAAGTCAGTGGTTTTCACCTCCCGAAACACCTTCAATTTTGCTATAAAACAGCCCAGGCGTTGATATAACGACAGTGATAATAACCCCTGGAATATCGATGATGTAGGTAATGTGACATTGGTACTGTGTCTTATTTTGTTAATCAATGTTTTTACTGTGTGCACTCTGTGAATATGTTTTGCTGTTTGAAATATCTAAAACTCTATCTGAATTAAATGAAAGTTTACTTACAGGCTGTATATATATTCCCCCTGAGAATTCTAGGTATTCTCCAGATAATGCATTTACAGAAATTGAAGACGAGTTGATAATGCTATCACAAGGAAACAAAAATATAAATGCTTGTCGGCGATTTTAACTCAAGAACTTCTGACGCAATAGATTATATCATACCAGATGAAAAATTGCATGATATACTAGATATAGCTGATAATAACCATGCTACCGACAATATGAATTCTTTTGAGCGATTAGCTCAATATGACATCCCTCTTGCTCGATCTTCTCAAGATAAAGGACTTATAAATAAATATGGGTCAAAATTGATTGAAATGTGTAAACGGAGATCTTTATTTATCGCGAATCGACGAGTCTCGTGCGACAAGTATCTCGGGAAAACTACATGTATACATTGTATGTATGTGTTTTATTGATGCCAGATTTATTTCCGTTCATAAAATATTTTGAAATAATTGATTTTAATCCATTGTTTTCAGATGTGCATTTCCGGAAAAAAAGATGTCCGAGATGAAACAAGTTTTGCTGATAGAGATTATGTGAGATGGAATCCCTTGAAATCGTCAGATTTTGCACGAGAAGTTAAAACAACTTGAATAATATTAATGTGAATTTAAATAATATATCACTTTAGTGACACTCTCACAAGTTATCAAGTGAATGGTCTAGTGACAGACATATGTACAGTACTAACAAATTGCGCTACAAACACGATAGGAGTGACTCACCACCATAAAACAAATAATATAAATTTAAACAAAACTTGGTTTAACAAGGATTGTAAACTTGCCAGGAAATCTTTTAGTAAATATAAAATAAGGTACAAATTTAACAAATCAACAGAAACTAAGCACACGATGAATATTAAAGGGAGAGAATACAGACAACAACTGAGAAAGAACTACAAAAAAATATCAAGCGAAATGCACAAAAGAATTAAGGGAGAACGCGAAACGAAGCCCAAAACAGTTCTGGAAAACGCTTAATAAAATTTCACAAAAGAAGAAAACAGAAACAAACATACCCATAGACGTTTTACATGATTATTTAAAAAAAAACTTAACACATCTGAAGAAGAAAATAATAATGTTATGGATGAAATTGACAACCTTGATGTTAACGATAATGACGCCAATAATACACTGAATCAACCGATTAACGAGATAGAAATACAGAAAGCTATTCGATTACTAAAAAATAACAAAGCGTCCGGCCCAGATCGTATTTTGAACGAATATTTGAAAAATTCTCCTCTGGAGATGCTCCCTGTTTATGGTAAATTGTTCAATATAATTTTATTCCGGATACTTGGAGTGTCGGTATCATCAAACCTATATACAAAAATAAAGGTAGTCCGGAAGACCCAGATAATTATAGAGCTATCACATTAACAAGTTGTATTGGCAAATTATTCACTTCAATAATAAATAATCGCCTTAATGAATATGAAAAACAAATTAACTTAATATCCCGAAACCAGACAGGCTTTAGGAAAGGTCATTCAAATATAGATAACGTTTTCGTTTTGCATATTCCCATATTTATATCTTTCAAGTGGAAAAACTATACTGTACCTTCATAGACTTCAAAAAGGCATTTGATACCGTATGGAGAGCAGGCCTTTGGCAAAAATTACATAATAGTAATGTAAATGGCAAATGTTTCAAAGTTATTTTTAACATGTATGATAATATTAAATCATGTGTTCAATTCATTTCCAGAACGTATGATTTCTTTACGTGCTTAATTGAAGTCAGACAAGGAGAAAACCTATCTCTATTTCTCTTGTCCGTGTTCCTTAATGACAGAAAGTTATTTTGCCTATTTAGGTAGTCATCCACGAACTTCACATTTTTGTTGAAATCTTTGTTCTTTTATACGCCGATGATACTGTGTTATTCTCAGAAAGTCCAGAAGGTCTTCAAAGTGCTTTAAATGTATATCAGATTTATTGTGAAACTTTGAAACTTAAAATTAATGTAAATAAAACAAAAGTTATGGTATTTTGTAAGAAAAATAAGTAAACAGAATCATGTACTTATATTGCAAAACGAAACTTTAGAAAATGCAGATAATTTTACTTATTTAGGAATTACTTTTAATTACAATGACAACTTTGTCAACGCGAGACGTAGACTAGTCGATCAGGCACAAAAGTCAATATTTTCTATATATAAAAAAATCAGGAATCTTTCTCTTCCGATAAATATACAAATAAAACTTTTTGATTCTTTAGTAGAGCCTATTCTATTGTATGGGTCAGAGGTATGGGTATTCGAAAATTTGAAAATAATTGAACAGATTCATCTTAAGTTTTGCAAAAGAATCCTGAAAATGAGGTCTACTACTCCATATTTTATGATTTATGGTGAGCTAGGTCATGTGCCGTTAGAAATAAATGTTAAATTAAGATTAGTAGGTTTTTGGAATAGATTGCTAAGTAATGATAACAAACTAAGTAGTATTTTATTGTAATTGGCCTTACAATTGCAAAATGATGCTAAGTTTTCTTTTAAATGGATTAAATGTTTACAAAGTATTTTTAACGAAACTGGATTTTCTTTTATATTCGTTAATAAAATACTGATGCCTGATAGATGTTTTGAAACAACGTCTGATTGATCAGTTTATACAAAGATGGTTTTCCGACTGTGCTAACTCATCTCGTGGATAATTATGTTCTGTATTTAAAACAGAATTTTGTATGGAAAAATATTTATTAAATTTGTCAGAACATGCCAGAATACAAATAACAAAACTGCGTACTTCTAATATTAAATTTCCTATAGAAACGGGTAGATGGTATAATATCCCAAAAGTGAATCGTGTATGTAATTTATGCGCCGAAAGCATTGGTGATGATTTTTATTATTTGTTTATATGCAACAATATTACTTAATCGACTCTAAGAAATAAATATATACCTCGCTATTATTATAAAAACCCAGATATTGATAAGTTTAAAGGTTTTTATTATCAATATGCAACCAACAAGTTCCGACAGGTTTATCTTTTTTCCTAACCAAAATGTCCCCTCTTTTGTAATTAATTCCTGTGCAGTTGTTTATCTGTTTGTTCTGATTGAAATATTAAGTTATTTATATGTACACATTTATACATATAATGTGGATTTACAAGGTGCGTGTGCGAGCGCGTGATTCATGCTCATGTACATGTGTGAGAATATTAGGTTTTTGATCGTCTGAATTGTGTGTTTGGCAGTTTATACATCTACACACGTAAATGTATGAGGATAATATGGTTGAACGTATACATTGTATGTATGTGTTTGGCTGGTGTTATTATACACATATGTATGTATATATAACTGTTAATTACCAAATTTATCTGTCCATTCTGTCAATTATATGTATATGCCTCCTCATGTTACACATATCTTATGTGTCTGAGTGTTAAAAATAAAATCTTGAAATCTTGTGTAGTCTGTCATTCTAAAAATTTAAATTGCTTCTGTAAACTTGTCACAACAAGTGAATTGATTCTTGTCTATATTACACAATGATCCAACGCTTCGTCACTCAAGTGAAACGAGAAAGGTATCAAATGTAACGAACACAAAACTCAAGGACATATGAAATGACCTTCGCGTTTTCCCTTTGTTGAGTCACCTTCAATGAGGGAACTCCGTACGACAAACATCAACCTGCCGACAAGCTTCTTACATTAACTTAAATTTCATAAAGATTGTATCAATGATATCCACGTATGACATGTTTAACTTATCATATCATACAGAAATCCATACCAAATGCTTACTTATCCGATTTCCGTCAGTTGTTGTCTCTATACACAAGTAAAGGAAATGTCGCACTAAGAAAACTTTTTACAGGATGCTGTGTGATTGTGACGCCGTACAAAATACACCATTTTCAGCCATTTTTGCCAAATTGAACCCTTTTTAGAAACAGTTGTGGTATCAAACTTTTGTTAATATTTTGCATATCAATAGGGAATGGGTTGTTCTTTCTAAATTAGGCAGAAAAATGGGGGGTCAGTGTGCTTACTTTTTTGCCCCATTTGAATATGTGTTATTTTTCAGTATTTTAGAGTAAAAAATAAAAGTGCTCAAATTACCATTAAATGTAAAAATAAAGTGACAAAAGCGTATCACTTCACGCAATAATGCTCAATATTTTAATAAACACGAACCTAGTAAAGATTAACAGCAAACATTAGCTCGATACAGCTAAAAATACTGGTGCAGTAATGATTTAAGTAAAAACAATTTCAGTAAAAAATGGTTTAACTATGGCTCTACTCAAAGAGGAAAAAGACACAATTTCAAAATGGCCGCCATTCTCTACAAAGAAATCTACTGAAAATAGAAATGTAATTTTTTGACAAAATTTGCATCTGGCAACTTGCTACAGATATTGATAAAATGTATTTGAAAATCTCATAACTTCTTTGATCTTTGTCGAAACGAGACTTCAACGGGACTGAAACCTCAGAAGAATACATCCTTAATACTACATTTAGAAAATAATAAAGTCAAAAATTCATTCAGTTATTTAAACATTGGTGGAGAAGGTTTAAGGGCAAACAATTTCAGAAAAAAAAGGTTACAATAAATCTGAAATGTGGTTTTACAATTAATCTGAAATGGGTTTATTAAGTGTTTTTGGCGGCCATCTTGAAAAATGGCCGCCAGTGACGGCGTATTAATGTCTGTAAATTCTTTTTATTTAGAAACTTAAGTGTTATTAATTCATTTTCAACATTTTTGTATCATTAACGAAAGAAAAAGTATAAAAAATGAATAAATCCTCTAAAAATCAATCTATTACAGGGTTTTAATCAATGTTGGCAGCCATCTTGGAAAATGGCCTCCATTGATATCATCAGAAAATGTCGATAAATAATATCTTTAAAAAATAATAAAGTCAATAATTCATTCGATCATTTTAACATTGTTTGAGAAGGATTAAGGGCAAAAAAATCATAAAAAAGACCTACAATTAATCTGAAATGGAGTTTTAAAGTGTTTTTGGCGGCCATATTGGAAAATGGCCGCCAGTGACGTCATATGGCTAATTCGCGATAGAGGCCAAATTTTTTTTCTTTTGGCCTAAACTTCATTTGTGCCAAGTTTCATGCTTTTATCATAATGTGCACGAAACATGCACTTATCTGCCCCACTATAAGTGGATATATAGATTTACATTATTGTGTGAGGTATATAAGGGATTATTAAAAACATTGCTGATTTCATCGACAACAATGACATTTTAGGTTGTATGGTAGTTTTATTAGATTTTTAAACTATTTAAATGTAGTGTTTATTTCAGTCGTGTGATTATACGTGCATGTCTGTGTTCAAAGATGCGGAAGATGCATAATTCTCCCATTAGCACCCCTTTTTTGCAGTATATGGTAAGTTGAAAGGACTGACACGCCTTTGTCTGGCCGAAACTCACATGCAGCGAAAGAATTTTTTTTACATTTATATTTATCTTTTACATGCCGAGGTAGGACCACAGTGGAAAAATAAATGAAAAATAAAAATCTTCATAACTTTCATTGTTATGATGTTGACACACCAGATGTGAATCATAACACAGGCTACGTTAGACATCATAACAACAGAAAGTCTTGATAGTAATGGTTAAACTTCATAAAGGACAAATTCAAATTTCTTCAAACTAGCAGATTTGTTTGTCATTTCATCTAAGTATCATTAAAACAAATGTATTCTTTTGCAGCTTGGTGCTTAATTATTTGAGGTCGTCTTTCAACAGCAACATTGGAGAATATAATGAGTGTTTACAAGGATTGAAAAAAAGAGGTTGATGACAATATTCATGTCATCACGTTACCATGATGTACTGGGTGTGATGTTCCGCTCATAACTACTGAAACAGGTATATCCTGATTATTGTTGTTATCCCTTGATTGGTCATACTCGTGTTGTACCTGACACAGTTATCATAGTCATGACACTTTGTATATACACAATAACATGATAAAACGGTATGGAAGTCACGTATCGATGGAACGGGAAATACTGCTAATAACAGTTCAGATTTCTTGAAATGTTTCAACATTCTGTGAAATCAAGATTTCAATTTAGACTCTTTTGAAGATCAACTACCCAAAGTTTATGTCATAACTTCATTTTTTCAGTTTCATATTTGTTTTTGTTTGCATAACATGCAATGATGTGGAGTAATTGATTTCTTGGTTTGGATATATCAAAATTAACTTGATAGAAATGTTCTATGGATTGTCAATGAAATTTATTTATAAAACAAATTTTGTATATATCATGTTTGTATTTTTTTTTTAAATGAAATCGCATTATATTGGAGAACTGATATAAAGTACTGTGATAGTATAGCTTATTTTGAATTGCTGCAATAAGAAATCTTATCATTACCTTCATGTGGTTTTCTCAAAGTGTAGATAGTCCTGATTCCATAAGCAGATGTTGTTTATTCATTAATAACGATATAAAAAGAGCGAGTCGGTGTGGTTTGTACATAGTATTAAATACGGCCTCTGTCAATCGGCTGATGGAGCATGCTTCTTTGGCTCAGTCGGTAGAGTCGTATATTTCTACGCCGGAGACCCGGGTTCGATTCCTGGTCGGGGCACTCGGTAGGAATATGTATTTTCCCTGTTCTTCTACAGATGGTCCAACGTCATACTTTTTCAGAGAAAACGTCGTGAATATCCTTCACAAAGGTTAATTTTTGACCACATAATGGATACCTACTCACATGGGAGATAACTCTGTAATTTGCAAAGACGGAACATAAAGACATATCTTACGAATATCTTTACTGTATAATTTCAGATAAAAGTTTCAAGAATGTCTGAAAGGCGTGTCAATCATGGATACCTGGAGACAGATATAGATGACGTCTTAGAGGACACGCCCATTAAAACCAAACCAACCCACAATGGTGACAACAAGACTCCATGGTGGACATAGCAAATATAAACAAAATTAAACACACCACGAATCACGTTATAAACATGTTAATATTTTGTGTCTTTTTTGCCTATACAACTTTCAAACTGTTTGGGGATATGCATGTTTTTGCGCTCCGCTTAAATAGTGAAATAATCCACTTTTTTATTCTGTATATGTCATTGAACTAAAAGCAAAACAGGCCAAAGTTGCCATATAATAAATAATTCCACTTCACATTAACTAATTATACACATAACACCTACGCATGAACGTGATCCTAAACGCATAAAACTAATTATTATATTTTCCCAGGTTAAAGGTTGGACAAAGGATGGCTTCAGCAAGGAAAAGAGTAAACGTGAGATCCTAACGGTTGGTATTTTCATGCCATTTATTTTCCTTTTCCTATAAGTAACATTCATAATTGTCGCGTTCTGGGAGCCAGCCAACCTTGCAAAGTTTTGTAATGACAGACTTGGATACACAATTCAAGCGTGTCAGGATCAGTATAATATTGTTAGGTAGAATCAACAGTAACACATAACCTTACATGTTAAATCTTGTCCATGTAAATATTATTTATTTTTATCGCATTTATTTGAATGAATAAATCAGGTCTTATAAGCTATAATGATAATTGATTTTATATTTGATTTATGATGCTGCATAAGAAAAACATTTAAGCATGGATGAGCCATTGAAAAATTAAACATTCGCAGCTCTGGGCGCAAAATATAAATATGGCTTACATTAAAGCCACACATATCAAAAGATTGCCGACCAAATTGTCACTTAAGGATAAAGCACGAGGTTAATTGCGTAAACGCGAATCGTTTACGTACAAATTCCCGAGTCGACTGTTCCATTGAGTTTATCATTTCATAAACTAAACAAAGAGGTAAATCATTATATTTACATGTACAAAATTTTCTTTGAACAATAAAATCTACCACGTCAGATACAATCAATTACTGTCTGTTATTCATCGTCAAAATTATACTGTCGTCATATATATCCGTGCACAACAGCCATTTAGAGAAAGGGCGACGTTGACTGCAGCTTAAACCCATACATTTCATGTAACACACCTTTTTGGTGAATAAAATAGGTTACAAGATTTTATAATAAGTAATTATGGGGGGGAGGGTGTTAAGAATTTCCGTGTTTAAGTATATACGCTCTTCATTCGTTATTGTAGTGCAATCAAAAGGGGTGATAACTCTTAGAAAGAAGAGCGGTTACCATGGGCATCGGGACAGTATTTTTACAATGAAAATCACAAAAGATCACTATAAATTAAGCTACAAATTTTTCATGGATACCACGCAATTAATCAAGTTAAATTAAGTAGAATTTATGTTTTGAATATTGATTGCATGACACCCAACATGTCATTAAGAGGTAGTTTAAAAAGTTCTAACCTTGTGGTTTTGCGATGAATTTTAGCTAATTATATATATAAATGCATGAAAAATGAGCAAATACACCAATAACCTCGAGCTCCCCTTTCCCATCCCAGGTGAAAATCTTGTTTTCTACCTGCAATTTTAAGCTAAACACACAATGATTGCCTAATATTTGTCCCTGTAATTCATCAATTTTGGTCACTTATTAGGACGCACTGGTTATTTAGAAGTAGAAAAGGATGAAGTAGCTTGTTTGTGGCTGTCAATAAGGTTGCAGAGTGGTAATGATGTCTCGACATATTTACCACAAGCCCTCTACCTTTGGGTTACAAGTTTGAATCCCATTTGGGACAAGTGCCAGGTACTTTTTTTTAGATCTATTCCCAAAAGTTATTGTTTACAATAATTATATTGTTTTTCTGGAATTGGCTGGGAGACCGAGACATTTTTTTAGACAAACTGTCATGATCAGACTCGGTAATGCAGAAGGCATACGAAAAACCATCAAAAAAACAACAGCAACCTCAAATATTAGATAGCGGATAATACTAACATCCGCCAATGGTGATAGCTTAAACAAGTAAAATACATAACTAGATCTACTTACCTGATATTGCCGATTGTAACTTGTAAAAAGAGGCGGCTTTCGACATCAATCCGAACCGGTTCAAACCGGATACACAAGTGACACAACTCTGTTATCGTACCTTTCGTCTCTCATTTCATATAAATTGATAACTCTTTTGAGCATGACGTTGTAATTTGTAATTTTAATTTGTCCAATGTGATAAATAATGTTGTTGTCGAACACCGTGTTTAACATTCTAATGTATACTGTTTTAATAGTTTGTTCACTTTATTGACCATACCCGCATGCCATTCTATGTAAAACAATTAGCTATTGGTAACTCAAGAGTAGATATGATTCATTTTCAGAATTTAAAAACAACTTTACATTAACAAAGGTTTATGCCTAAAGGCCATGGCTACATGAGAA
Organism: Argopecten irradians; assembly: GCF_041381155.1. Classification (NCBI taxonomy): domain Eukaryota; kingdom Metazoa; phylum Mollusca; class Bivalvia; order Pectinida; family Pectinidae; genus Argopecten; species Argopecten irradians. The sequence goes on from NC_091141.1 coordinate 5,726,633, forward strand.
TAATGCAAATACAAGTAACAAGTAACAGGTGTTATTGTCATGCAACCCTTTTAATAATAACTAAATCAGAGGGACATAATGCTAAGGTAACAGAATGGCTTCCTCTCTCTCTCTCTCTCTCTCTCTCTCTCTTATCCCTGTATTCTGCTTTTCTATCAAATATGTTGCTACCATTGCAGCTAGATAGATGATAGAACAAGTTTCATTTTAATTATGTAAGATGCAGCTTTCCTTTCACTGAGTTTTTATGGTACGAGTAACACTAGCAATCCGACCCTGAATAGTATTAAAGAAGCTCTAGTTCATTGTGAAGTAGGCTAAACGTGTCTTCTCCACAGATTACAATGGTATGTCGATGTGTGTCGTATCCTTCCTTCCCGGAGGTAATTTCCTCATCTTCTACCATGGCTGTTTCAGTGTTATTTGACTAGGTCTGATTACCAAAGGAACTTGGTAATAAAAAAACTGGTATGAAAACCTAGTCTTTCTGATTGTGCATCCTGAATTCATGTCATTATGTCAGGTGTTATTATCCTTAAGAGATATCACTTATGATGCTAAACCCCTTATTTAGTATCTGATTTCGAAACAAGTCATGAGTTATTTATGACGGTTAGCGAGGCTGGCAGTCAAACTATATATATCATACATGTGCGTCGTCTGCTAATTTTTGATCTGGGCTTCTGACATGTTTTATTATATCCATTAAAACAACAAAACAGAATGCTGACAATATCACTGCTCCGGCTCCAATCGCGATCAGATCCTGGGTATCCAGCACATAAAAATCTGGAAAAATATCGGTAGCGTTTAGGCAAACATTTACTATCATAGCTTAAGCAAGTCAACACAAGTTACTTCCCTTTAAGTAGAATACATAGGATATATTTCTATTATATATCTCTCTTCGAATGCAGTATACATAAAACTGATTCAGAAAAACGATGCATAAATTTTATAATCAATACAGAAAGTCAATGTTCCTAGTGTGACTTTTCCCCGTTTCTGTTGTGAGAAATCTCAGGATTTTCATAACCGATCAAAGTGGGGGAAACTAATAAGTTTGCTTTAATGTATTAAAAAAGTTGGATATGATGAAGATGAAAGAAAAAAAAACTTTTCCGCGCTATTTGCGATTTTGTTTTCATTGAGATATGCAAATTGATTAATGTTTAAAGATTTTGAAAACACTTTTATTTGTCTTTCCCTCTCGTGTTTTGCTTCAAATTTGCATTAGAACAACATAATAATAATAATTGGTCAGCAGACCTTCATGTTTACAATTTGAACAGTGGTAAATACATTTCAGAGCGTCTGGCGTTTTCTATGAAGGATGATTAGATTTGTGTTAAATGGAGGTCTCATTACTCATATTTTTCTTGATACTTTAATTTCTGGTGGCACTGCAGACTGATTGCTAATTCTGTTTCTCAAAGAAATGTGTGTTTTGTCGGCATAGCTTTAGGATAAACTGCATTTGAATTTTGCTTTTACATTTTTTACTTGACACAAAAACCAGACGTTCATTTTAACTAATGCGTTGACCATTTTATATTAAAGGCACACTATACGAAACGTTTCAGTTTTTTTTGTAATCACAAACATTATAAGAAAATTACCACGTTTTCTCTGCATAAAATAATGACTAAAACAAGGTAAGATGTTACTGAGACCAACTGTGACGTTTCGAAAAAAAAAAAATTATTGTGTCCCACAATAAATACAAACCGAAAGGATACGGAGGCGTTCACGAAGCCCTCGATTTCCGGTAGATATCACGTGACCCGATCGACCATGTTAGCGTTAAAACAAACTACGATTCTATCGACTATATTAACCTGATATAATCTTAATGTTATAAAGTAGGCCGAACGATTGCAAGCAATTCTTCTGGAGAAGTAAGTATTGTTTTATGAATAAAGAAACATATTTATTGTGGTTTCATTTTGTAAAATATTGTTAAAATAAGTACTGTTTGGCTTCACTAACTATGTACATTTTGTAGAAAAAGACGAATTGCAAAGACCCTAGAAACGCCCGATCTGTCTTAACTTTTACTTGTATTCTGCCCGCTTGAACTCACGTTCCGGTTTTTGTAGTAACCAGCCGCCATATTTAAAAGTAGGTCAAAAGGTTAAGGAAATGATACTATTTTTATGAGGCTTCAAGTCATGGTTTTACTTCATAAATGGGATAATTATTACCTAAATTGTAAGTACACATCGATATTATCCGTGTTAATACATATTGATATTATTATTGCTTCATCCGACGTCGGAAGCTGCATCAAAGTAATAGGCATTCGGAAATGAGAGTCGACAGTCAGCAAAGTAACGTACGATAAAAATACGACAGACCAGTCGACTCTCATGTTATGGGAGTACGGTGATCAGCTACATGTAGCTCAGCAGTAGAATATTCGGCTAGTGTTCGGAGTTCCCAGGTTCAAATCCCGGTCTCTCAGCTACATTTCTCCTCTCCTGTTTCTTAAGCATTAATTTCACTATTTTTTCAATTTCATGGGGATATGAAAGAATCTGTATTTATTTCATAACCCGATGAAATTAAGTATTAGTAACATACTTGCTTACATAATTAATATACGTTTTAACGTAAGATTCCTTTGATTTCCAAGGGATCCTCCCTAATGATTTTTTCCCAAATCATTACGTTACGTCAATGCTTCTATTGTGACGTCACGATTACGTCGGGTTATTTGGCCAATCAGAAAGCCAGACTTGGTATGAAAAGAAAAAAAAATCAAATATTTAGTAATTACTTATTTAAGCACTTTTTCAATATATTTTTGGGTCACTTTTACATAAAAAAACCGGAAAGACATTCTTCATAGACGTGAATTGTCTATGAAAAAGAATGTCCGTCCGATTTTTGTCTATGACTTAATTCATACCCCCAAATGATATTGAGAATAATGCTCATACTTTTTAAAATTCCCCGCGAAACCGCATTGTATATATAATGCCATACTATACACTTGACGTGCAATTCTTTCGGTATATGGAAAATATACCTCAAAAATCTAACTAATAGAGATGAGTGTAACCTATGAAATCAAATTATATGAAAGAGGAAATATAACATCAACAGTGTTTCTTATTACTTATACCCATTGAGAAATGTTTTATATGTTTAATTTATGTAATAGAATGGCTGATAAATAGTGAATAAAAAACTTTGTGCCATCCAGTATAGCCGACATATATGTAGTAAACATGGCTTTTAAAATCATTAAGATATATTATAAACACAAAATATACATGTATTACTAATTACTTAAATAATTGATTGCTCGCTTATAAATCATACTTTGAGTTACTTTACAATTCAGACCCAATATTTTTTCCGTATTAGGTCACTTACAAACTGTGAAACGAATTTATCCCGTCGAAGGCACTTTCAATGTAGTAACTGCAAAATGTATTATGTACGGAGTATGGAAAACAAAACGACTCAAAACTTTTCACCTCATTGAAGACTCGAATGCGCTGACATGGTCCATTTCTGTTAAACAAACCTAAATAAGTATTGCCGATTTCGGTTTGCCTTAAAAGTGGTCATTAGCGCTATCATTCAAACATTTTGTCTCCATCTCTTTGAGTGCCGTCGTCGCGAAGCGTTACTTGACCGTCATTTTGTTGCTATTTGACGTTAGGTGCAAAGAACGATAACACTATTGTCCAAACCTGATACGATTTCTACTAACGTGATACGACTCTATCTTGGATATCACGTGATGTCATTTTAACCAATAGGAATACAAGATTCTTGTCTGAGGCTGGATAAATGTATATATTGAGAGATATACAAATATACGTATATACATACAACGTAGGCATACTCAATAACACGACATATACTTTGAGCTCGGCCTGTCCATAGGTTTATGTTTGTATATTATCGCAATACTTGATTCAATGATTTGACTGACTAATTTACTTAAAAACAGCTAGTATTGTATATTAACGAATTTCGGCACATACCTACAGATCAGGTTTAAATAGTCGATAAACGTAATTACCAACTTGATAACTTTTAGTAAACTTACTTTGAAAGAAGTGGATTGCATACTACATCAACGTGTAACGATAGGCCTAATTGTCGTTGTGGCAATGACGACTGTTCGAAGATGGCAGGTTTGTTTACAAGACGATTTTTCGACTGCTCGATATCATAGGTTTATCTTCACGTTCTAATGTTAAATATACGTCTATCATCTTTATTCTAGGTACAATGTTCGATCATTGTATATGTTTGTGATTACAAAAAAAAATGAAAAGTTACTTTTAGTGTGCCTTTAATTCGTAGAGAAGACACTAGGCCTAGTGCAAAATATTAACTGATGAAAATACAAAGAAATGGTATTGTACTTTAAACCATTATGGCCCTTTGTTCATAGAAAGAATAACCGGAATCTATAAGAGTTACATGGATGCTGATGAAAAATATTAAATATGCACTTTTGTATTTAGAGTTATTTGCCCTTGATTGTAGATTTCAATTGTTATGACATGTGTTTATGAGTGTAAAGTCAAGTCGTTCAGAGATAGTGACGTAGTTTTAACTCAAAAGCTGATAATGTCACAATCGATACCTACCCGCAAGGGCAGATAACTCTGTCAAATGGAAAGACGGAATTAATGTACTTACCTTTCGAAAACAGCTTGTTCGTAGAATCGTTTAAATTATATTCACAGAGAACAGATATTTTCTCATGACATTTACATTCTTGTCTTGTTATATTCCAATATGGCTCCAGCTTTATAAACTCGCACCTTTCCTCTTCATCTGTCGTTCTTTTACTTATAATTCTTTCATTTCTTTCGTGTTGTTCCCTCGTCCAAAATTGAACTGATGAGTTAGAGAATTTTGAAAATAGATATTGAAAAGCTGACGTCACGTCAACATCTGTGTCCATATGTGGAATGTTGCTTCCATCTCGCGTGCAAAGCTGTTGAGCACGTGCAAAATCATGGAATTCTGGGTAAAATCTAAAGCATTTCCGGCGCGACGTATCTAGCGACCAATGCGATGAAGGGCAGTCACCTGTAACGAAACAATAAATATCTATTTTGAAATAGGTGTGTAAATTCCAAACAACAAAGATTTCACCGAAGAATTACTATTAGAATCGTTAACACGTGTTACTTAAAGCTCAAGTATTGCATCTTTGAACATAATACGCTATCAAAGGATCGTACTCCTAACTGACATCCAAGTAAAACAACCCAATTAACATTTCGTTCATCTTTGAATTATAATAGAACTATTATAAGAGAAACCTCAAATATGTGTTTCATATTTCACACTAAACAAACAACTGGTACGTAATATTTCGGTAGAGGTGTTAAACACATTCCCCTACAGGTACCTTTACAAATTACAATCTGTTTCATACTTGATTTATCAATCTATTGAAAATGAAGGGAAAACATTTAGACCACATCATCACTGAATACCAACCTCGATGTTTCAGAATCGTCTCTTTTGTTTCTTACATCGAATTAATTATCTCCCATAGTAGTACCACTACGCTGACTTAGTCACTGGATATATCGCTTCAATACCCTAAACGTGTATTTACTACCCATTTCAAAATACCATCCTCAATGTTTCAGAGTCATCAGTTGGAAAAAACATATATTCCCTTTTGTTTTTTACTTCAAATTAAATAATTATTTAATTCATTAATCTACACTAGGTAACACTGCGCTGACTTACTCAATAAGTTACTGGATACGTCACTGCAAATGTAATAACCTAGTCTATTTACTACCGATTTCAAAACGATTGTTGACTATAAATAGTTATTAATCTTCGCTACACAAGCTGTCGATTCCTTTCTCAGACAATATGTTATGCTATTGCAATCACATATTTTGTTTTTAAGTGAAATCGCTGTGCGAAAGTGAAGTACATAACCATTTTCTTACAAGCTGTTTGACCTATAGTAATTAGTTTATTCATCGTACTCCGTGTAGCACTCCCAAATCCTCGTATAGGTATTTTTGTACAAACCTCACAACGGAACGGCATTGAAAGCATAACGTTTACGATCGCGATTTTGATCGTTTTGAAGAGTAGGGTCCTTCTCAAATACGTGCTATAAAGCGTTCGGAAGCGTTACTAGGTAACCTTGTCAAAATAACTGAAGAAAAGTATTGTCATTTAGAAATATGTTCCTAATATCTTAATAACTCATCATTCTCATTCAAATGGCACGAAGAGAGTTATTTCAATTTTTAAGATGTATTTCCGTGTTTTGGGGGTATTTTTCCTTCTCCGCCAATATATTTCAGTTTGTCGAATTTTCCTAAGGTAGGAAATTTTACCTGCAATATACATAACTTGTAGAAACTGGTAAGCTGGTGAGAAGTAATAGACTTTAAATAACTTTTTTAATGTATTCTGGGTTTGAAACAATGCCGAACAAGGAGTATATTTACTCTTAACGCCAAGCTCATAACTAAAATAAAGAAAAAAATATTTTTGAAATATGATAAATTTTGTCATGCCTGTTTAACCCAATCTTCATGACATTTGGTACAAAAAGTTTAAAGATTATGTCTTCTTCCTTTTATTTACTGTTTCTAGTGACATTACTCAAGAACTCTCCATAGTGTAGTCAAGGCACGATACATATGCAAGTCTTTGTCTATCTCAAACCATTTAAATGGCCATAAATTTACTATTCAAGCAAAAATCACAAAGACACTGCATAAAGCTTCATTTCTTTTGTAGGTAATCAAATTATCTAGGAATGCTTGCGAACGCTTTATAGCTGTTAAAACGACCAAAGGGGGACCAAGTACGACAAATACAACACCGAAGTAGAACAATGCACCATAAGGAACAAAAAGTGTATTCTATGGACTCTCAAAACATCCTTAATGGGTATGGAATATCACACACAGTCACAGTCGTATGTTTGGTGTATTTGGAGAAAAATGAACAAACCAAACTTCCATTTCACATCGAATCAACAAACTACGTGATAGCCAAATGATTTCAACTATTGTGTTTATGGAATGGTTTAAACAAAAGGTGGCTTTTGAAATAGAAATATTTAGCTGTTTTCTGCAGAACTTAGTGTTTTCCATTTCCAAAATGAGAAAGTCCGTCTGTAAATCTGACAGCTGGGTTCAATGAATCATAATAAATGCATCACATAATGGCGACGTCACAATATATTCGTCAATACCTGTGTCCAAGGCAATGGAGTATATATATATAGAAATTGATAACGAATAAGACCAGCCCCATATTAATTCTGTAAAATTAGAACAAAAGAAACAAATACGTTAGTAAATGCAACAAGTTTGTTATGAAGCTTTAAAGGCCCACTACCTATCCAGAGCAAAATTTAAAGGTTTCTGAAAAAAGCATTAATAGCATTAGAAAATATGGCCTATTTGGCCTAAGATGAGGTTACCACACAAAACATATGCAAGATTTCATGCGTGATATATGACATCAGTGAAGATTCATTTCTCTGTTTTGCCTTATGGTGCATTGATATTCAACTATCGCGCGGTATTTAGGACGACGGCAGGAACATAAGACGACCCGCGTTATGAAAATTAACATTTTAATTATTTATTTATTTTAATTCAATTGTTAAGAAGGAGTTGATAAGTGTAGTATTAACGGTAAGTTAATATTTTTTGCGACTCTATAAAATTATCAATTTCGTTGTACATTCCCATTTAAAAAATAAAAAAGTCCTTTCGGAAAGGTAGTGGGCCTTTAATTAACTTCTAACGTGCATTCAAGGAGCAAATCTTAAATATCACTCCTACTGCATCTCAGTCGTAATCATTTCCTACCAGCCAGAGTGGTGATGACGAATTGCTATTCTGTTCAAACGTTTATTGTGGGATACGTGCGACATGACAGGCGTCAGTTTTCTGCAGACCTATCATTTATACCGCTGTATCAATAAAGATCAATGGCAGAGTACGGAGGTTAGCAAACATCATGGTAGTAATGACTTCAAAAAACGACGTGTCTAGACATGAGCATCAGTATTTGAAAGAGACTAATAATATCTGCTGATGGATGGAATCAAGCGTTGTAAGGCTTATCTTTTTATTTATAATTTTTCAGTGTTCTCGTATGTCATATATCATGGTTGCCATGGAAACTTGCTCATTACATTTAACATGCATTGTTGATATATTAGCCGAAAAGCATTGATAACTTGCTATAAATCTAGTTAAACTAGATGTTATTATTAAACAAATATAATTAATATAGATATTTTAATGTTGTTTAGAACAATCATCAACATTTTATTAAAATTTCATTATAGGCTCCTCATGATGTATTACACTGATTAATCGACATACAGACATTTAGATGTTCGAACAATAAAAAGGGCATTCAACATCAAATGGACGACACCCAAGTTGACAATACTAGATTGTATCCTGAACCTTTGGTGATGACGACACCCGATGTAAAAGTAAAGGCATTATTGTCACACAGGGATATGTATAATAACACTAGCACGTGCTCTATACATGCTTCCATCATAAATACAGACATATTACCACATAGACACCAAATAAATCAATTAAAAGCAGTGACATGCTATACAGATATAGAGATGGTCGTGTATTTCTACACATAAAGCCATTCTACCTCAGACATGGCGACACACGTTGCTATGGGTAACTATGATGGGGATTGATGAAATTAGATCCTGCTTTTATTATTAATAAATACAATCACGCATTGTGCTTGTGTTGTATGTTGGTCTGAAACTGAGAAAGACTGAGAAAGAAAATTTAAACAAACAACACAATTTTTACTAAGTTAGCATCAATGTTTGATAGGTATGTGTGTTAAATCGTTCACGCCACTAAACATTGGTATCAAACTACGTTTGAAAACATGATTTAGAAAATCATGCCAAATATGGCATATGCAACCTTAATTAAATTAAACATGTGTACACTACTAGTGTGCAGTAATACAGGCATTATCCTTAGTATAATTTCACCAGAAAAGACTTTTTATTCAATCTTTGCATATCACAGAGTTAGCTCCCTTTCGGATAGATATCGATTGTTACGTTATTATTTTGTGAGCGTAAAAAATCGAAAATATATATGATGTTACGTTCGCAAACACATGTCGTCACAATCAATACCTACCCGCAAGGGCAGATAACTCTGTAACATGCAAATACAGAATAGGATGGGTTTAAGGTATGATTGCATAAAAACTACATACTGTCTAACATGAAATATTGGTTGTGTAGAAATGTTCTCTGTTTTCATGGTTGGTGTCGAATCACGAATATAAAAAAAACGAATTTATTTTAAGGTTATTTGGATTGCTGTCATTATGACCTACCATGAATATGTATACTCACGAAATACTTTGGAAATTTCACACAACGAAATAAAGTACCCACAAACATCTTATGAAATATATATACTTTGTCGAATTATGGTGTTTTCTTAGCTTCAGATCAAAAACCAGAATCTACACAATTGTCTCTTGTACCACATTTTTGGAGTTCAAACAAGAAAAACCACGGTCTATATCATGTTTATATTTTCTTACTTTTTTTTCGGAAATGAAGGGAAAGAATAAATGCTGTTTGCGACCATCTCTTTAAATCTTACTCGGTGACATTTGCACCAGATTTTCAATTATTTGAAATATTATGAAATGTTTCCTGATTTCAATATTATAAGTGTATTGTTTACGTTTAACATAATTTTGTGTGATTTGTGTAGACACATATACACAATTCACACAAAATTCTGTTTAACGTAAACAATACACTTATAATACTGAATTCAGGAAACAAGACACTTATATGATTTATAAACCCGAACGGCAAATCAGTCGAGAGGTGATGTCCCCATGTGGGTTATAATATACAGAAATATATATAGATATGATTAACCTTAGTTGTCTAGAATTAACAATACAAAAAGTACGATATAAAATATACAAACATTATAAGCAATACAACGGTACCTTGCAAACTAGTCTAGGTATTAATAGAATCAAGCAGAAAAATTGCTTCTGCTGTAAAATATCTATTTACAACATAATATCCAAAAGTTCATTTAAAGATACTTTGAATAAGAAGGAAAGACACAATGTGATGAAGTGGCTAGCACTTTAATTAACTACATTTTTTAAATAAAACAATATTAATAAATTAACTTTATATAAAACATATCTGAATATTTACTTCAATGAAATAACTTTTTTTAAATTATTATTCATAAGCACGTACCTTGTCTTCCATAATTGCCAGACGTTGTCAAAAAGAAATTACACAGGTGTAAAACAGGGATTAAAATGTTCTTTTCCATGTCCAGTGATTTCAGTTGAGCTGTTTCTCTTCTCTAATGGCTCTATCATACTAGACAGGCTCTAATCGTGTACTTTCATTCTCGCGCTTAAAAAATAAACATTTGCGAAAGGAAAAGGAACCCACGCATTTGTTTTATCAGACAGCGAAGGCCGTCACGCCCACAAATGTTAAACCCCAGTGAAATTCAGATCCTGTTTCGTAACATTTAAATTATCGCACATTAACCCACAGTTACTATAATGATGGACCTGTGGTTAATATGGCCAGTCACATATGTGTGTGGAAGTCTCTCTATACATATTAGTCCGAATCACTTCCGCCATTCATATACTCGTCATCGTATCTAATTATCGCTCACTCTGTTAGATAAACACAACACATGTCAGCATCAGTACCTATATCTTAAGGTACGTGGCTATGACGCGCGTTAGCCAGCTTACATAACAGCCATGTGGGTGGGAGTGTACCCTCCTCCCTCCCCCGATTGATTTGCACTCTGGCCTTTGTAACATTGAAGTGTAAACCTCTCTTGATAAATTCACTTTTAATGAATACACGACTTTTAGGGTTATGAATCATTCACATTCTCCTCTTCAATATCAACGACTAAGCTTGTCATCATCATAGCGGTATACGCGATTGGGTACAACGCGAGCGATCTATGGGTAAAGATTATAAGACTCTTTCATATGTGGATATGAAGGATAGGGATAGTCTACCCGAGGGTCACAAAATGTAGTAAAACCCGAGGCTTGCCGAGGGTTTTGCAACATTTTGTGATCCCGAGGGTAGAATATCCCTATCCTTCATATCCACTTATGAAAGAGTATTTTTCTTTCATACCACGACGTTTTACTGCAATTTTACAACTATAATATCCCGCCATTTTGAAATAAATTCGAAGAAATCCACGACTGGAAGTCAATTTCCATACATGAAAAATTACGTGATATTTTCAACACAAATTCCGTTGCTTGCATCTTTTATAGTAAAACCAGTCAATTTTGTGGAAAAAAAATGTTAAAATTTTACTGAGGAAATAGAGATTTTGTTGACGCCGTGACGTCACGAGGCTTTATTGCATGGGTAGCCATGCAATACAGCCTCAGGCGACATGAGTGTATTGCCCTAGACCAGCCAGTATTACACGTGCAGGTATGAAAGAAAAACATATTTGTATTTTCAATTTTATTTTACGCTGCTTTCGTTTACTTCAGAGCTATGGTGTACTCTGCTGTAGACTTCAGCCTGAAACCCACCAAACAATCACCTTCTTAATAGTAATTCCAATTACAGTGTAGCCACCTTGTCTTAAACATTGAAGATTCTTTAGTCAAATATATACTCAGTAAGTTCTGCATCAAACCTCCAGACGTAATCCAGAATAAAATATAGCATCGTTTATGTAAAACATAAATAAACATAATTATTCAAATAAGAAACTGATGCTTCAGCATGTATATACAGTAAAACCCTGTTTTCCATTATTGTAAATGGGGACTTCCTTGTTATAAATTAGGATCCACCGTATGATTTATCGTATGGATAACATCCAAATTACGCTAAAATAATATGTGGCTTTTGAATATATACATACTACATTAAAAATGGCGTCTCACTCTTATCATGTTGATAATCTTAATGTAAGTCATAGTGAAAGGATGCAATGCTGCTTATTTTCATCTGCATACTAATAGCTGTATATGTATGTATAGCTAGTTTGTTTAATGCTCAGCTACATTTCTGTATAAACAAGAGCTTTAGTGAAAATAGGATCTAGCCAATAACTTGTGAGGACAGATGAAATAAGATACTAATGCGAAATATGGGACATAAAACGTGAATCTTTCTTTGTTTTTCCTTATATTGAGTAAGTTTTAATAGTCATGCCACAATAATTCAATTGTATATATTGCACTCCTTTCCATTGATAAAAAGCTAAGGTTTATTTTTGCAGAGTCTGTAAGAATCTTACTTCGAGTATAATGACGTTATACATGGAAAACGTTTCAGCGGAAAATTTTAGTAGTGGCACAGTCATTGATAAACTTTTGGCAAATATATCATTGCTACACAAGTAAAATTGTTCTATTGTAAAATTAAGTAAAAGCATGAAAATTACTACCTTGCTAAATATTAAACTATATTATAAGAATTATTCTCAATATTTTTGGGTGTATGAAGTCATAGAGAAAACACAGAAGAACATTCTCGAAGAGTGTCCTTCCATTATTTTTGTCTATGACTTTATCAATCAAAAATATATTGAGAATAATGATTAATTAGCTCGAAATCATTGTAATACTCCGAGAAACCGAGAATTGAAGTTTTATGATGAATAGTGCAGTAAAAGGAGCCACCTTAGTTTTAAGACCAATTGAATAGCATGGTGTCTTCCGGTTATGAGAATTCCGGTCAAAAAGGTTCAGGTGTATGTCATAGTCACACATTATATAACTAATGTCTTTCACTAACGTCTTTTAAAACGCTAAATGAGCAAAACGCATAACAACTTTTTCATACCGATTTTATTTCGAGACAACCGAAGTTTGAAAAAGTTTAAGTAATAAAAATACATTAACTTACCCATGGAGGTGGAGACTGGAGTGAAATGTTTATTATCTATAGCTTTGTCATTGTTCGGCTGGGTGTCACTGACACCTTCATACTGGATGAACAAAACATTATAACGAGTATTTCACGACGATGGTTAAGTTCACGACTTAAACTCATTTGCTTCTACTGTGCCGAAGTTTGAGGACACATAGCACATTTAAGTAATAAATACACTTACAAAAATACAAATGTAGTGACTTAAAATAGGAGTGTAAAAAGGAAAGTTTTTTTTAAAGCGTTAATGTTTCAAGTCTAGCCAGTAGATAAGCTGAGGTGGTATCGGGGAATAAGCTGAGATGGTATCGGGGAATAAGTTAGGAATGATTGAGTATATATTGGGAGAGTAAATATCATGTTTATGTCCCACCTATCCCACTTATTCCTTAAAGAGTAATCTGACCGTTAAAATAAAAATAATACATTTTAAAGCATTGCATCATTTTAACTCCTGCACCAGGCAGACATATTTCAATTCTTCTTTTCTAGATTATATTTTCTGAAACAAGAATTGATTTTATTGATAAAAAGATATTTATACAGTAAAACAAATTCATAACGAATACTCTTGCAACGAACGAAATCATTCATGGTTATAATAAAGTAATTGTCTTTCCCTGTCTTGGTTCCTATAAGATGTCTGTGATTACGAACTCTGCTGATAGCGAAGTAGTTTCGTTGGTCCACAGAGATTCGTTATAACCGTGTGTTACTGTAGTGTCCATATATATAGCCTTTATACATAATACCAAATACCGGTATGTATGTTTTCTCTGAGTATATAGTATACAGTTGTTGACTGTGATTGAGGGCAATAGATGATTTGTTGAACCCGATTCCATAACCTTGTTACATAACAGTGGCCTTTTTAAGAAAACATTTTAAAAGTGTATCTCGGGTTGTCGCAGTTTGAGACCGCGACAACTCGATAAGGTGACAACACGAGATGACCGTAAGCAGACACCATTAAAGTCCCAATATCCGTACCTGTCTTATAGTTCTCGTGATTTAGAAGAATGTTGAAATCAAAACTCTGTTGTAAATCATGCAGAGGCAGGACTAAATCGAAGTCAAAATGAGCGATAATGATTTGGAAATTTTTGATAAAAATCAAATAATTCGTGAACATCGCTAGGTGGGGCCATTTTAGTCAAACAAACCGAAGTTAGGCGACATTGTAACGTCGTTGCTGAGAACGTTATGTGACTACCGTAACTACGTAACGTCTGCCCGAACTCTTCCGAGAACGGGTCATGAACTTTCTGACTTCCGTTCGGCAAAAATCGTAACTTCTATGGCGACCAGTTTAAAATGAAACCATATTTACAAGTATTGACTGTCAACAACTGCTGCACTAAAGTTATGAAGAAATCATTATCAATAGTCTTTGATATAACTTAGTTTAAACTACATCTACAAATACTAACAATATCGGGGTCGATATTAACTTGATATTTTGTTGAAAGTTACGTATAGTGTGGCGTTAAAGCCGTAAGGTTCAAGGAAATAAAATAATTGAATGTGTTAATTAAGTACACCTTTATTTCTAATCTATGAGCTTAGGTAACTCTACCAATGTACATTCAACCATGACAAATCCAATATAGACAATGGCAACATAGAATTACCTTTGTCGGTGTTATAAATGATGAAAGCATTCTCATGATGAACGGAATGCATGAAGCATGCTTTTGGGTTGGACAACTATCTGTAAATTCCCTTACACCATGTCCACTGACAGTGATGGAGGGTTATTACTTTCTCAGTTTAAGCGATATCATAATGTGGTCTTAGTGGCTATTCTTTCCAATGTTTGATGTGGTAAAGAAATGACCTTGCAATTCAGGTGTGTGTTTGAAAGCGTCTTGCTAAAATGATCGCATATAACAGTGATTTCCAGGCCAGTTCAAAATATAGTCTCTTCGGACAATCTTGGATGCATTCGGGAAATACTAAATCATTATGCACACATGTATCTTCATACCATATGCAATTTTATTCAACAATCAAATGGGATTTAGTCGTATAATTAGGTATACAGTCGGTACCACTGGTATACAGTCGGTGCCATTAGGCATACAGTGGGAACCACTGGTAGACAGTCGGTACCACTGGTACACAGTTGGTACAATTAGGTATACTGTTGGAACCATCGGCACACAAATGGAACAATTAGGTATACAGTCGGTGCAATTAGGTATACAGTTTGGTACCATAAGGTATACTGTCGGTACCACTAGAATACAGTCGGTGCCATTAGGTAAACAGTTGGTACCATTACGTAACCAGTCGGTACCACTGGTACACAGTCGATACCATTAGGTATATAGTCGGTACCACTGGTATTCAGTCGGTGCCATTAGGTAAACAGTCGGTACCATTAGGTATACAGTATGTACAATTAGGTATATAGTCGGAACCACTGGTACGTAGTCGGTACCACTGGTACACAGTCGGTACCATTAGGTATACAGTATGTACAATTAGGTATACAGTCGGTACCACTGTTACACAGTTGGTACAATTAAGTATACAGCCGGTACCATTAGGTATGAAGTCGGTTTCACTGGTACACACTTGGTACAATTAGGTATACAGTCGGTACCACTGGTAAACAGTCGGTACAATTAGGTATACAGTCGGTACCACTGGTACACAGTCGGTACAATTAAGTATACAGTCGGTACCATTAGGTATGAAGTCGGTGTCACTGGTACACACTTGGTACATTTAGGTATACAGTCGGTACCACTGGTACACAGTCGGTACAATTAGGTATACAGTCGGTACAATAGGGTATACAGTCGGTACCACTGGTACACAGTCGGTACAATTAGGTATACAGTCGGTACCACTGGTATACAGTCGGTACAATAGGGTATACAGTCAGTACAATAAGGTATTAAGTCGGTACAATAAGGTATTCAGTCGGTGCAATTAGGTATACAGTCGGTACCACTGGTACACAGTCGGTACAATAGGGTATATACATCTTCATACCATATGCAATTTCATTCAACAAGCAAATGGTATTTAGTCGTATAATTAGGTATACAGTCGGTACCACTGGTATACAGTCGGTGCCATTAGGTATACAGTGGGTACCACTAGTAGACAGTCGGTACCACTAGTAGACAGTCGGTACCACTGGTACACAGTCGGTACCATTAGGTATACAGTATGTACAATTAGGTGTACAGTCGGTACCACTGGTACACAGTTGGTACCATTAGGTATACAGTCGGTACCACTGGTATACAGTCGATACAACTGGTACACATTTGGTACAATTAGGTATACAGTCGGTACCACTGGTACACATTTGGTACAATTAGGTATACAGTCGGTACCACTGGTATACAGTCGATACAACTGGTACACATTTGGTACAATTAGGTATACAGTCGGTACCACTGGTACACATTTGGTACAATTAGGTATACAGTCGGTACCACTGGTACACACTTGGTACAGTTAGGTATACAGTCGGTACCACTGGTACACAGTTGGTACAATTAGGTATACAGTCGGTACCACTGGTACACACTTAGTACAATTAGGTATAAAGTCGGTACCACTGGTACACAGTTGGTACAAACAAGTATACAGTCGGTACCATTAGGTATGAAGTCGGTTTCACTGGTACACACTTGGTACAATTAGGTATACAGTCGGTACCACTGGTACACAGTTGGTACAATTAGGTATACAGTCGGTACCACTGGTACACAGTCGGTACAATTAGGTATACAGTCAGTACCACTGGTACACGGTCGGTACAATAGGGTATACAGTCGGTACAATAAGGCATACAGTCGGTACAAAATAAGGTATTCAGTCGGTCAATTAGGTATACAGTCGGTACCACTGGTACACAGTCGGTACAATAGGGTATATACATCTTCATACCATATGCAATTTCATTCAACAAGCAAATGGTATTTAGTCGTATAATTAGGTATACAGTCGGTACCACTGGTATACAGTCGGTGCCATTAGGTATACAGTGGGTACCACTAGTAACAGTCGGTACCACACGGTACATAGGTATGAAGTCGGTTTCATGTACACACTTGGTACAATTAGGTATACAGTCGGTACCACTGGACACAGCGGACATTAGGTATACAGTCGGTACCACTGGTACACAGTCGGTACAATTAAGTATACAGCCGGTACATTAGGTATGAAGTCGGTGTCACTGGTACACACTTGGTACAATTAGGTATACAGTCGGTACCACTGGTACACAGTCGGTACAATTAGGTATACAGTCGGTCCACTGGTACACAATTGGTACAATGTATACAGTCGGTACCACTGGTACACAGTCGGTACAATTAGGTATACAGTCGGTACCACTGGTATACAGTCGGTACAATAGGGTATACAGTCAGTACAATAAGGTATTAAGTCGGTACAATAAGGTATTCAGTCGGTGCAATTAGGTATACAGTCGGTACCACTGGTACACAGTCGGTACAATAGGGTATATACATCTTCATACCATATGCAATTTCATTCAACAAGCAAATGGTATTTAGTCGTATAATTAGGTATACAGTCGGTACCACTGGTATACAGTCGGTGCCATTAGGTATACAGTGGGTACCACTAGTAGACAGTCGGTACCACTAGTAGACAGTCGGTACCACTGGTACACAGTCGGTACCATTAGGTATACAGTATGTACAATTAGGTGTACAGTCGGTACCACTGGTACACAGTTGGTACCATTAGGTATACAGTCGGTACCACTGGTATACAGTCGATACAACTGGTACACATTTGGTACAATTAGGTATACAGTCGGTACCACTGGTACACACTTGGTACAGTTAGGTATACAGTCGGTACCACTGGTACACAGTTGGTACAATTAGGTATACAGTCGGTACCACTGGTACACACTTAGTACAATTAGGTATAAAGTCGGTACCACTGGTACACAGTTGGTACAAACAAGTATACAGTCGGTACCATTAGGTATGAAGTCGGTTTCACTGGTACACACTTGGTACAATTAGGTATACAGTCGGTACCACTGGTACACAGTTGGTACAATTAGGTATACAGTCGGTACCACTGGTACACAGTCGGTACAATTAGGTATACAGTCGGTACCACTGGTACACAGTCGGTACAATAGGGTATACAGTCGGTACAATAAGGCATACAGTCGGTACAAAATAAGGTATTCAGTCGGTGCAATTAGGTATGCAGTCGGTACCACTGGTACACAGTCGGTACAATAGGGTATACAGTCGGTACCACTGGTACACAGTCGGTGCAATAAGGTATACAGTCGGTACCACTGGTAAACAGTCGATACAACTGATACACCTTTGGTACAATTAGGTATACAGTCGGTACAACTGATACACATTTGGTACAATTAGGTATACAGTCGGTACCACTGGTACACAGTTGGTACAATTAAGTATACAGCCGGTACCATTAGGTATGAAGTCGGTTTCACTGGTACACACTTGGTACAATTAGGTATACAGTCGGTACCACTGGTACACAGCCGGAACATTTAGGTATACAGTCGGTACCACTGGTACACAGTCGGTACAATTAAGTATACAGCCGGTACCATTAGGTATGAAGTCGGTTTCACTGGTACACACTTGGTACAATTAGGTATACAGTCGGTACCACTGGTACACAGTCGGTACAATTAGGTATACAGTCGGTACCACTGGTACACATTTGGAACAATAAGGTATACAGTCGGTACCACTGGTACACAGTCGGTACAATTAGGTATACAGTCGGTAACACTGGTACACAGTCGGTACAATTAGGTATACAGTCGGTACCACTGGTACACAGTCGGTACAATAGGGTATACAGTCGGTACAATAAAGTATTTAGTCGGTACAATAAGGTATTCAGTCGGTGCAATTAGGTATACAGTCGGTACCACTGGTACACAGTCGGTACAATAGGGTATACAGTCGGTACCACTGGTACACAGTCGGTACAATAAGGTATACAGTCGGTACCACTGGTACACAGTTGGTACATGTAGGGGACATGTATTGCCTCATGCCTTATGTTAAAATAAAGGAAAGGATTTATATCGTTTTACTCGACTCGAGTTGAATTGTTGTTTATCGACACCGCCTTGTCCTTTAATTTGAGGTCGGGATTTTAGGCAAAAGACAGCTTCCCAACATTTTCGAAACGTTTGAAAGGAAATCTAGTAATGCGAGTCTTTAAGGTATAGCCTTTATGTTCAAAGTCAGTGCATGTGGGACCGATAATCACTTCAAAATTTCATTAATACTACGACTTTGTTGCTTCCATTTCATAAAATAGTTTTGGGCTTTTTAGACAACACATCGACATCTCTGCACTGTCGAAGAAGTTGTAGTAAGCTTAAGGTGTTTGCATTACAATTACAATTACAATTCATTTATTTGCATTTTTACATCCACAAACAGTATATGAGCTATTTTGACAATATTTAAGAATTCCGTCGAGTTCAAACAGCGCCCTGTCTTTGACAAACTCGAGGTTAAGAAGATATATTGCTGTTTCAGTAGATTTTTAATTTGAAGCGGGCCTTTTTTCATAGTGTGTGTCCTATCCATTCCAGTAATGTATAGGTTGGATCATCCTCGATACGCCAGGGGTTCCGATCACTTACTGTCTCTACTCCCCTGGACTACCTCATAGTATAACTGGAGCCAACAGAACAGGTAATTTAGTCCATAGATGTACATCAAGAGAGCACTGTGGTTGACTGTGTGACTTTGAAGTTGGGCGTCGTTCTCTCTGTAGTCTTCAAAGGATATTTCTGCTTGTCTGTGATTGGTTCAGATTGTTTCCACTGAGCTGCCTTCATTTTTACTATGAAATAGTCCAGTGGTGTAGAGATCGTAAGTGATCGAAACCCCTGGAGTGTAGAGGATGAGGTTAGTTGTCCCCATTGGATGCTCATTTCTAAAACCATTGAATCTTACAATCTTAATGCGACCATTTCCATAAATGACGGCGGAGCTATTAAATGTTCTTTCTGGTGAAAGTATGGGAGAAAATATATCTGGTCCCTGTGATACCGTTTGTTGGAAATTCGTGTCAGGTCCCTGTGGCTCCATTTATAAATCTATGAGAGATATATATGAACCTTCACATATTCTGAGAATAAAAACAAAGGCCAAACCGTTCAGTACAAAGTAGAACAGGCGTCTACATTATAGCGATAGACTATTATATTTTTTCAATAACAGCTAGCTTGTATTTTTCGTCCTCTAGACCAGACACCATTGGTGAGGCACATCTAATTAATAACCAATACTGGAAACTGCACTCCCTATATAATGCCGAGCACTAAGCAGAAGCAGATCTAGAACTATCATGATTTTTATTGGCTGAGGTGTGTCTAGGCCAGGGGAAAGAATTCCCAACCCCAACACCTTCCTCACACGCACTACACACTGTCTACATGGAAGGCGTGTAAGAGGAATACCGGTAATATGCATATCAGCAATATATCAATTAGTATTAAACCCAGGACTATTGAAATACACATACCGGTATTCTGTATTTGCATATTACAGAGTTATCTACCCTTTAGATATCGATTGTTACGTCACATGTTTGCGAGCGCAACGTCATACATTTCGGAGAAAACGACGTTAATTGCACTCACAAAATAATGACGTAACAATCGATATCTACCCGCAAGGGAGCTAACTCTATAATATGCAAAGACAATATAAATTACTATATATAGTAAACAGAACAAATAAACATCTGATATGTTATCTTTTATTTTCTTAAATTTAATATCATAAAACTCCTTTGTGAAAAATAACAAATTATTTCATAATTAATACTATCGATCAGGTATTTTAATGGACTAAGCTCATTTGCAAACGGCTACAAATAAAGCTACTGTAAATGGTATTTATGCTGTTTAACTCATGGCTAACAAATATTGTGTTTATATCCTTTCGATGGCCGCCAGGATTCGAACCTGACTCAGTTTTGATAGTCGGTTATAATAAATACCACTTATGAAAGCAGTTTGCATCTAGATTTCAGTTTGATGCAATTTTCACAATAATAACAAACAGTACACACCGCAAACTTCTATCGTTTAAGACCATCTGCATATCTGTATCTTGATAATTAAGCTCACAACGACAGGTTTCCGGGCACACACTAAAATCCGGATTTCAGACCTCAATTTTTGACAAAGGTGATTTGTGACGTCACTGATGCATTGACCGAATCGATATTGACATGTTATATAGTGATGAACATCTCCTTTTTAAAAAACTCTATTTAGTTTTCAAGGGTCTCAGTGGGGCTCCAGAAGGGTGCATGAAAAAGGGTATATGCATAATTACGCATAAATACGTTAAAGCCGTCCAAAGGATATCCCTCAATTAACAACGAAGATGGCAAAGTTTGCATATTTAAGGTAAAGTATATTGTATAAACATACATGTAGAGATGATATATCAAATATATACTAAATATGTGTGCATTGTTATATGGATAAATACAATATATAGCCATTGAACTATTTAAATCATAGGAGTGAAACCCTAGGGGTTATTATCACTGACGTTACATCTATTATCTCCTCGATTATCTCATCAAAAAACGGAAGGCAATTCTGGAGAAAATCAAAGATGTGTAATGGAAGGTAGGTATAAATAAGAAGAAGACAAAGAAAAAATTACATTTAAATGAATGGTCAACCGCATTTAAATGAGTAGGTCAGCAATACGTGCTTGTATAAACACAAGGCATATACATGCCTTTGTGTTAAAAACTGACCAATTACAGGCCTGCAGAAAATTCCTTCAAAGATTACTGAGAGAGTGACACCAATCTCCAAAGCCAAACAGTCAACTAGTGTATTGTTATTTAATTCCTTTGATATACATCAAAGAATCATAGTCTGTCATTGTTGACTTCAGTTTTACTACGAGACAGCTGCTTAGGGGAGCATATAACATCAGTGATAGTAACCCCTAGAGTATTGAGGATGAGAGTGATAGTGGTATATGTGTATATGTTTCTGAGTTAGGCCTATATAGCTAATACACTGAACAATAATATTTCCAGAACAAAAAGTAATACTAAACAAGCAAAGGGAAGCTACTCTAATATTAAAGATGAACGCCTATATCTCTTCAGTGCCTAACTCAGTTTGCCCTCTTCTACCTCTAGAATATGACTTGTACCAATCTCTTGATTTGTACCTCTTCTACATCAGAAAGCTTTTTGAATTCCTTCAGTAACCTAGAAGATCTTCTGAGAAGAGCACAGATCATGTTGAGCTAAGAGTTGTCAAGATTAAGGACGACTTCTCTGGAAAAAGATTGCATTGCTTGCATTTACTGACAGTGGAATGCGAAAATGTTATCATTTTTGTTTCTCATTAACATATTTATAAGTCTCCAACCTTCAAAAAATGAATGTCAATTTTGAAATCTATATTTTGTTATCTGATAGTTAATGGAAGTATGGTATATATAAAATAGTTTACATCAAGCGGAGACATTTTTGAAGCGTAAAACAAACAATTGATATTGGTTTCTGTAAAATCAAATTATTCTCTGTGTGTACATAGGTAGTGTATATAATATCACTTAAAACAACATATCACTATTTGATACAAATGCTTTAAGAGAATTCAAGATCATAGGTTGACAACCTGGTACTTTAAAAAATTTCTTGATGTTAATAAAGTCTCATTAAAAACTTCCTTTTAAACCAAAATATTCACTGTGTTAATCAAAATCTGAACGTTAAAAACATTTCTTTCAAATAAAAAAGAGAAAAAAGAATTTTGCATCCTTTTTATAACTTAAAAATTGTTGACCAATAAAATTGATTAAGATTAAAATACCAGCACTATAAATAATCAACAACAACAACAGTTTTATAACTTAACAACATCAAGACTAGGGATAAATATTAACATTTAACCGACATCAAAAGTTCTAATTAAGACTGGCTAATGGCAAGTAGTATTTTCATTGGTTTTCTAAAATGATTATTTTTTATCCTTAAAATGATTTTTTTATGTAAATATAAAAAAATAAAAACTTTTATGTACAATTAGCACAGTCTAGTTAACCATCATATCAGGGATTTGGTTTCAGGTCGTGTTGCATATTACAGAGTTATCTGCCCTTATGGGTAGGTATTGATTGTGACGTAATTTGCCAACAATGATTAAGTTATTCTCTCTAAAAACACATGTAAACACATGACCTCATAATCAATTTACCTATAAGGGCAGATGACTATAATATGCAAATAAAGAATTCAATATTTTTAATTAAGGGTATATCCTATTTATATAAAAGTTCTGCTGATCATCAGGAATTAGATGGCACTTTTTCTGTCTTTATATCTGCCAGTTTGCTCTCATGTGTGTGAGGCACAAGAACCGCATCCTGTCGAAAATGTTCATCAACTTCCTGTTCGAGATTTGGGTTATGTTCAACATAGCTATCCCATGATACCTGTGTGGTATCTGAGCTGTTTGTGGTCGAGGTTTGTATGGTTTCTATGGTATGTGGAATGTTTAGGTCCACATTATCAATGTTGTAGATCTCCTGGAAGTTATAGGTTTGTGAATTGTTTTCATCCCTATAGTAGTAAGCTATGGCCGACTCCATCTCATTAGAGACGTGGAGACACTGCTCAAACGTATCAAAGATAAGCTGACATGGGATATTTGAAGCCTGTAGATGTTCCAAGTCTGTAGTGATTGACACATTCTGGCCCTGCCCCTGGGATAGAAGCTCGATTCCATTCATATCCATGTGTTCCATACGACCCTCAAGATGGCGTAAGGTCTGGATAGAGTTTGGACGTTCTGTCTCAAAATCAACAGCGAATCCGATGTTAAGATTGCGAACTATTGGTTCCTCAGGTACAGGGAGGAAAGGATCATTGGAGGCAAGCGCTCTCTCAATGTCACCACCACTTGGATAGTTGACCTCTGTTATGGCCAGCTGACACGTAAATCTGTTTTAAATAAACAAGAAACTCTGCATTAAAATCTAAAAATAAATTATTTTACTAGAAGTGAGAAGTAGAGAAAAGGGAGAATGGCCCTGACTTCATACTGTATAACATGAAATGTTGGTTTTGTAGAAACCTTTGTTGTTTTGTGGTTGCTACGAGACCATGGATGTAAAAACAACAAATTTTGCTTTAAATGCTTTTGTCACTATTGCTTCATTGGCTAATAACAAATATTTCTACCCATGAATGGTATCATATCTCTATATCCTGCAGGAAAAAGTACACACAAATATTACATGTTATATAGTATATCAATGTGGATCAGGACTGAAATGACATGGATCCAATATGCTAGCAGCGTACTGGGCTAATAACTTTTGATAAGAGTCTGATGATACACAAGTCAAAACTCTTACTTTTACTGTGGCATATTAACAAAGTATAGAATGTGATTAGAATGTGCCAATGTCAGTACTGACAGGAATTATTAGTAGAAAGAAAATCGTTAATTACAACCAATGTGTTTTCATCAATTTTAGAATGAACAAACTGCTGCTGTACCTTGCTGTATATTTTCTGCTGTGTTGGGATAAGTGTGACAATAAATGCTGCAGGAGTTCTCTCCCTTCCACATATAATGTACGTACATCATTTGGCAGAGACGGTAAATATTGAAGTGCCCTAAAAAAAACAAAAAAAAAAACAAGATTTTTAACAGCAGTACCTTCAAAAGCTATTGGAAAGATTTAATTCTAAATCTTTACATATTATATCAACATCTTTTGTAAAACATGTACATGCATCCATCTTTCTGAATTTTAAACACATGTATAAAAGATTGTGAAATGCAGAATATGCCTTTATCATGTTCATTCAAGATGTTCTAAGAATGCCAAATTTGTATAAGAGCAAAATTAATTTAAAAGTTAACAATGTTTCAAAAGCTAATTTTTTTTTTTTTTTACAATATTCCTTCATGTACTTTCATATTATTTATACCATTTCAAAGACATTGACACTATAGCTAGGGTACTAGGGGAAGATGGAAGATGGCAGTGTATTAACAGGACAAAAACACCAGAAGATCCCAGAGGGATCTTGGCGCCCACCAAAGAATGATCTATGTCTGACAACAGAAAGAGGGATCTTTTCCCTGCTTTTCAAACTTTTACTACATACTATATATGAACCTTGAGAAAGATCTTTTCAGTACTTTCTGAGATATGTAGCAGTAACAAACTTCAATTATCAAAATTCAAGATGGCTACCTGTCGATCATCTTGCTGACCGATCTGTCCCAAAATGCAATATGCACAACTAGGGTCGTAGGGGAACCTACATATAAAATTTGAGAAAGATTCCTTCAGTACTTTCTGGGAAATAGTGTTAACAAACTTTAACTATCAAAATCCAAGATGGCCGCCAGTCGGCTATCTTGTTGACCGATCACTCCCAAAATGCAATATGCACAACAAGGGTTCAAGGGGAACATGCATATGAAATTTGAGAGAGATCCCTTCAGTACTTTCTGAGAAATAGCGGTAACAAACTTTAACTATCAAAATCCAAGATGGCCGTCAGTCGGTCGGCCATCTTGTTGACTGATTGGTCCCAAAATGCAATATGCACAACTAGGGCCCTAGGGGAACCTATATATGAAATTTGAGAAAGATCCCTTCAGTACTTTCTGGGAAATAGCGGTAACAAACTTTAACTATCAAAATCCAAGATGGCCGCCGGTCGGCCATCATTGTTGACCGATTGGTCCCAAAATGCAATATGCACAACTAGGGCCCTAGGAGAACCAACATATGATATTTGAGAAAGATCCCTTAAGTACTTTCTGAGAAATAGCGGTAACAAACTTTAACTATCAAAATCCAAGATGGCCGCCAGTCGGCCATCTTGTTGACCGATCTGTCCCAAAATGCAATATGCACAACTAGGGCCCTAGGAGAACCAACATATGAAATTTGAGAAAGATCCCTTCAAAACTTTCTGAGAAATAGCGGTAACAAACTTTAACTATCAAAATCCAAGATGGCCGCCAGTCGGCCATCTTGTTGACCGATTGGTCCCAAAATGCAATATGCACAACTAGGGCCCTAGGAGAACCAACATATGAAATTTGAGAAAGATCCCTTCAAAACTTTCTGAGAAATAGCGGTAACAAACTTTAACTATCAAAATCCAAGATGGCCGCCAGTCGGCCATCTTGTTGACCGATTGGTCCCAAAATGCAATATGCACAACTAGGGCCCTAGGAGAACCAACATATGATATTTGAGAAAGATCCCTTAAGCACTTTCTGAGAAATAGCGGTAACAAACTTTAACTATCAAAATCCAAGATGGCCGCCAGTCGGCCATCTTGTTGACCGATCTGTCCCAAAATGCAATATGCACAACTAGGGCCCTAGGAGAACCAACATATGAAATTTGAGAAAGATCCCTTCAAAACTTTCTGAGAAATAGCGGTAACAAACTTTAACTATCAAAATCCAAGATGGCCGCCAGTCGGCCATCTTATTGACCGATTGGTCCCAAAATGCAATATGCACAACTAGGGCCCTAGGGGAACCTACATGTGAAATTTGAGAAAGATCCCTTCAAAACTTTCTGAGAAATAGCGGTAACAAACTTTAACTATCAAAATCCAAGATGGCCGCCAGTCGGCCATCTTGTTGACCGATTGGTCCCAAAATGCAATATGCACAACTAGGGCCCTAGGAGAACCAACATATGAAATTTGAGAAAGATCCCTTCAAAACTTTCTGAGAAATAGCGGTAACAAACTTTAACTATCAAAATCCAAGATGGCCGCCAGTCGGCCATCTTGTTGACCGATTGGTCCCAAAATGCAATATGCACAACTAGGGCCCTAGGGGAACCTACATGTGAAATTTGAGACAGATCCCTTAAGTACTTTCTGAGAAATAGCGGTAACAAACTTTAACTATCAAAATCCAAGATGGCCGCCAGTCGGCCATCTTGTTGACCGATTGGTCCCAAAATGCAATATGCACAACTAGGGCCCTAGGGGAACCTACATGTGAAATTTGAGAAAGATCCCTTCAAAACTTTCTGAGAAATAGCGGTAACAAACTTTAACTATCAAAATCCAAGATGGCCGCCAGTCGGCCATCTTGTTGACCGATTGGTCCCAAAATGCAATATGCACAACTAGGGCCCTAGGGGAACCTACATGTGAAATTTGAGAAAGCTCCCTTCTGTACTTTCTGAGAAATAGCGGTAACAAGAATTGTTAACGGACGGACGGACGGACGGAAGGACTGACGGACGGACGGACGGAAGGACGGACGGACGACGGACCACGGACGAAAGGCGATTTGAATAGCCCATTCATCAGATGGTGGGCTAAAAACACCAGAAGTCAATCTTACAAAGTCCTTCTTAGAGTCATGATTGTTTGAGAACATTCTTGGTTTCACAAAAGAAGAAAAACCACAGTACCCAGAGAAAAAAGTTCAACCTATCTGGCAATTGCCCTACATGGATTTTGAATGCATTATAACACATTAATGAGGGGCCAAATGTTAATTTAACATCAACATTTACAAGTTTATGTTTTAAGTGCTTTCGGGTGTTTCCATCTTACCTGAGGGTGTATGTATAGAGAATGTCCGCTGGAAGTATCCAGGGAGTACCCATGGCAAAGAGTACCCGTAATGCACGATTTTGTCTCGCACAACCAATAATGCCCTTGTTCATTGAATCAGTTGTAGTCTGAAAAGCTGAAAAATGCAAAAACAAAAATATTTTCAGTCTGAAATAAAATTATGTTTCATTCTTTCATATTGAAAAGTAGATTAAATTAATCAAAGTTATAGTGAAACTGCAGAATGATCAAAAAACACCTTCTACATGTATATCCATACAGGTATGTATAGTGTGTTTTTTGATCATTAATATATTTGCAATTAAGATCTTGATTTTAAAATCTTGTCATCTTTCTACATCTTTGGAAATCATGCAAGATTTAATCATTGTAAATACACAAGTATTTTAGAAGGAATGCAATATGACCACTGATAAACTATACATTTAGTATGAAACCTATTACGGTAGATTTTGTTGTTGTACAGGTATTTGATACATTACGAGCTAACTCCCTAGGCAAGTGTCCAGCTGTGACAACTGAACAATGGTCAGATATATATAAAGGGCCCAAAAGCCAATCTGTCCAGGTAAGTTTTCACACATTAGCAGGACTTCCTTGTTACCTGTACATTGTTATGTACTAACAGGTATGTGGACAACAAGACACCAAACTGTGCATATATACATGTAGTCTGTTACAGGTGATGGTGGTTAGACATAGGCTAGTCCAGGTGTTAGCATGTGTCTGGCTACATGCATATGTAAGACTATACATGTGTGTATATATATATATATGATAAATTTAAAGAAAAATCCTTACGGACGAAATCTATAAGAAATAAAAACAATCACGACTGACTAGTGAGCGGTTTCGCCCCATTCAAGGATCAGACTGTTTATATAACAGTCTGAAGAGCTCCTTGAATGGGGCGAAATCACTAGTCAGTCGTTATTTTTTTATTTTATATATATATATATATATATAAAAGAAGAAACACTAGACTTTGTCAATAGGCCTTTCTGCCTTCCCAGACGTCTTCAGGCGAATATATATACATATAGCTATAGGTATAATAAATAAATATTTAATATCCTTGTGATGGAATTTAAATAGAAAAAACAAAACTAAAACAAATCTGCATTCCATCTCTAATGTTTTCTTAATTAGCTGCCGCTGTTCTTCAGCGGCAGCTGGGAAAATGTTAGAGATCGATCGCAGATTTGTTTTAGTTTTTTTCTTTCTTTCTATATATAGGTATATATACCAAGAAAAAAAGTATGTATCCATGTAGAGTTGAATATATAAAAAATAAAAGTCAACAACTTTCCTCTTGTACATTCACCATTTCATGATGGCTCTTCAGGAATATTGGCTCTCAAGGATTTTTACAATTGTTAGTGAGAAGAAAATATAAGATATTAGACTTGGTCAGTTACAACAATATCTTAAGGCTCAATGTTATCCTGTTGAGGTAATAGAGCATGGTATTAGAAAGGCAATTGAAAAGGGACCTTTTACATCCGGTATACATGAACATAAAGTTAATACGGCTTTGATTCTGTTTCTACTTTCAACCCAAGAAATTTCAATATTTTTCCTGTGATTAAAAATAATTGTAATGAGTTAATGCAAAGTAGTGATCGTATGAGAAAGATTTTTGAAAACCATACAACTTTGAAAAGTAGAAGACAACCTAAAAATTTAAAACAAATGTTAACAAGTTCCAAGTTCAATAACTCTATTGCTGACCCCGTGGTGTCGAAATGTAAGACACCTAGACGCGGTACATGTCCAATTATTGAATGTAGTACATATGTGTTTAAAAATGGCTAGCATTTTACTGTAAAAGCAAACATGAATTTCAAATCGAAGTGTGTGATATATGCTATAATTTGTTCTCGTTGTGGTGATTTTTACATCGGCCAAACTAGTAATGAACTTAGAACACGTATGACAGTTCATAGGCAACAAACAAGAACGGATTCTCTACATAATTTTCATGTCAATAAGCATATACATGGTTGTGCAGGTGATCAATTTAATGTTATACCTTTATATCAATTACATTCTTCAGACACTGTTTTGTTGGAAAACAAAGAGAATCAGCTTATTAAAATATTAAAGCCAACTCTCAATAGGCCATAATAGACAAGAGCTGTTGGAGAACAGCAAAGCTCGCCTATTCAGAAGAAGTTGATGTTCAAGTATTTACTATTTAAACATGAAAATATGACAAATTAAAAGACTCAAAAACCCCCTAAAGGGCCCCAAATTGGTTGTATTATCACGTTCAGCATCCATACACATTAAGAAAATAAAATCATAAACATTTATGATGACTTAAGCTTAAACAATTGATGAAACAGAAACTTGCTCAAAAACTTTAACATGAAATGGGACGCCAGCATCCATACACATGGGACGCCAACGCTGACGCCGATGCCGACGCCGGGGTTACAACATTAGCTCCCCCTATTCTTCGAATAGGCGAGCTAAAAATGGCACAATTTCATATTATTGTTATGTAAACGTGTGTACCTTGTGACGTCACGCTATTTGTGACATCATTAATTTGTTCTTTGAAAAATAAACATATTCCTGAAGAGCCATCATGAAATGGTGAATGTACAAGAGGAAAGTCGTTGACTTTTATTTTTTAGGTATACAATGTATATATATACATGTATACATAAGAACTCTCATGGGTTGATAATTGGGACCCCATCCCTAATGGAATTACACGTATTTGAAATTGATCAAAATTAAGAGCGCCTCCTCTAATAAGGGCGCCCCCACGTTTTTTGATAATTATGTAATTTCAATACTTACTTGACTTCAAAACGTAATTTGGCTATAGTAAGTTTCAGAAAAATACGAAACTAAAAGCAAGATGACTTTAGTCTGTTTCAGAAAAAAAAACATCTAAAAATGGTCTCAAATAACGGCGCCCCCTAGGCCATTTACCCGCGCCCGGCGCCCTCATTAGGGAAAATACGGTATTTGAAATTGATCAAAATTCCAAAGCATGCAGTTAATTAACACCTGCATTTTCCCCCTATTTATCATTTCATGTATTTTTTCTGAAAAAGTCAGAGCTAAAAAAAGGAAAATACTTTAACAGATACAGTTATAAATTAGACATGTTATGCTGTAGTTATAGGCCTGGCAGCAAAGGTCAACTATACATCACTTTATCTTCATCAAGACTTTGATTATCTTTCTATCCCTCTTGAATGGAAACTAAATGAATAAAGGAAATGTTCTAATATGATATTCAATCTACAATTTTGTTCAATAACATACCTTCTACAACAGATTGAGGTAGTGTGTCAACAAGTGCCACCTGGACCTTCTTCTTACAGTCGGCACATTCATAGTCTTCCTCGTGGTTCCCCTCACAAAGCTCCTCCTCCACCTCCTCAGGAGTTTCCTCCCCTGAAGACGACCCCTCCTCTGTTATGTCCTCAGATGCGATTCTTGACGGAACCTTAGAGAGCGAAACAATGGCAGATCTAACACTGAGGTGTCGCGTGCAGGAAATTAGATCTGAAGTCATCAAACATTAAAACAAACTTAGTGCTTTCTGCTTTATCATGACACCATGTGAAATTATAAGCCATTTGTATAGTCAGATTTTCCCATTCCTACAATTAGTGCATTGTCATAATCAATTCTTAACAACAATTTAATGATACTATAATTAGTATAGCAATATAGATGGCAAGGCAGGGTTTAACTTTTCATGCTGATAACTAGAAGTTACAGTACACATTACCTGGGTACAGAAAATTACTTTCCGATATTACATAAAAGTAATGCGGCAAAATGATTTTTTAAATGAATTTTATTCATGTTACAATAAATCAACAGCTCAAGCCTGTGAAAGGTCTAATCTGGAAAGATACCTTTGGTACTCGGAAAAAAACAAAACATGGCCATGCATCAAGCAGCTGAGGTTTTTTCTTTTTCTTTTTTCTTTTTTTTTTTAAACCACAGAATGAAATGGAAAGCCAAACAGCTCTATTGGTGTTAAAGACCCCAAGTACATGTTACCACTATGCAACCAACAACCAGCATTTTCTGATAAAAGATCAACGAATGAAGAGACTCACTGTTTCTCTGTAAAAATTTCAGACAATCATCGAATCCCTCCTGACACATATCACTAAGGATCTCGGGGTGAGGTGGAAACAGGGCACGACTGATGCGGTACAGGTTGTCGCCGGAGCACTGGAAGCTGGTGTTGGCAAGAGTTATGTGTAGGAGGTTGGCAGACGGATCTCTGGGACATATGTCACTCTCGCCACAAAACGGTGACACAGTGACCGTCTCACTGTTAAGTTGTGGGATATTATCACTTAATCCACCATCTACATACCTCTACAAGAGATGTCATTGTCACAAGTTACAGGAGCATTTAGAATCATATATAAACAGTTGTTAGCATTATACTTATACTTTGAGGTCTCTTTTAACTTTCTTAAATGGCCTTTGTGAATGCAAATAATATTTCAATATACATGAATTAACCAAATGAAACCAAAAGAAGTTTTCAACTTCTATCCTGTAGTAGCTAGAAGCTTTTAACAACACATTTATAACTGTATATGTAGTTGTATTTTATATTTGTGATCTTAATAATAAATATCTGGTAACTTTTTCATCATTTCTTGACATATTTGAAAAAACTATAAGATTACACCGTTTGTTAAATAGAGTAGCTGTATACATGTATTGTGATTCTGCTGCCAGATTACACATATATTTAGTATTCTTGGGTGCACCATGCCTTTGATAGTACCATATATGGCACAGCACCATTCATTTTTTGTATTCATGGCATTCCTGCCAAATTGTATGTGGTCATGACTTTTTGGATTAATTTCTTGGGTCCCATGCCATTTTTATAATACAGCTGTGGTATAACATAAAATCATATAAACATGTACATAAATATTTTGCATACATGAACATGTCTACATATATGTACAAATCTTATTTTTACACTACTCTAAGTGTTTCTATTAGTGAATAAGATGTAATTTGTTAAGGTATACTTACGACACCTCGAAACGATGGAGGCACCAAACCCGAGTACAGAGGCACAAAAGCACTAGTAAGTAGGGCCTGAAATACAGATAGCAATCATTAGTTAGGTCAAACCACATCAAATATATGTACATTTCTACATATATATATATGTAGTTCCGTGGCAAAATATCAGCCAGACATCTTAAGAATGATTGATATGAAATCCCATTCAATCACAAGCTTTATAAGGTATAATTATATATAACTAATTCCAAAACAAGGTACCAGGTATCTTATTATCATCTTATCGCTGGGCTGGAAAAGGAAGTATGTGAACATCTGTATTATTATGAATGAAAATGCACACTATCATACAGCTGACTACGTGTATATATTTATAACACCTTTTCTTGTCTAAAACCTGAAATTGCAATAAATTTCACATTACTGAATCAACCCTGCTGTATAGTCATCACATGGTTTCCTTCGAATTCTCAGATAAAATCAAACACTTTTAACATTCATAATGTACATATCATTTTCTAGTCAATAATTATATACCAGGTATATCCATTGTATAATTTAAAAGCTTCTAATTTTCTTTTTAACTAAGTTGACAAAATTACTTTGAATTTAGATCTTTAAATATAATGCATAATGAATCTCATACATTATTTAATTAATTTCTTTATTTTGTGTCTTTTTCAAATTGTTCTGCAGCAACTTTGTTTTTAGGAGTCATTTGGTCAAAAGTCTAAATTTGGATCCCACTATATAGCTATAGTATATAAAAATAAAATAATGTATACCCTTATATTACTTATCGCAATTAATTGACCAGACTCCCTTTAAATGTTCCCAATTTGTCAGCATTTTGGGTGCTTATTGAGTCAAATACAGTATGTATTGATGTTGATTCCTAATTAAAAGTTTAATTTCCAATAATTATAAGCAGCCAACAACAAGAAGAGACAGATGTTAAACATCAAACATGACCATCTGCCTGTGAAAATGTTTGTCACGCGTGCACGTGAACATTACGACAGGGTGAGGGGTTTGTAAACATTAACATCTGTAGTAAATCATCTACTGAGTTTGAATAATAGAATGAATATATTCATGTATACTTCAGATGTCTGGTTCAATTGGACAGTCTAGATATTCATAAGCACACTATCAGATAGTAATTAGCAGCTTATTATCATTTATAAGTTGCTAATTATATAAATTTGCAGGTGCTTATAAAATTACATCAAGTAAGGAATTTAATTTTAAAGGTGAGCAATGGTACATGCAAATACATCGTTAATGTAAGATCATAATTATATAAATTTGTATATAAGATGATTTGTAAAGAACAAATGTTGACAATTATCTACAGACCCCATTCCTCTATATTCTATAACTGTAGCCAGCCATCCTGCTCTTTTTTGTATTTGCATATTATAGTTATCTGCCCTTGTGCAGATAGAGTTTTCCCAAAATTCTTTTTTTAATAGGAGCTTGAGGTAGAATTATAAGTAGAACCATCAGGCTAATGAGGCCCATAGGGGGACCCCTACTCTTGCAATTGTCTCTCCCTGAGAAGATGTCATGTGCCAGCATTCGCTATGATTATAATCTATTATTCTAGCATTCTTTCAATAATTTTGGGTATACATACAGGTATTGATGTGTAAAACATTTGTGAGTATTTACAACAAGATAGTTAATTTTCGTTCACAACTAATGATGTCTCAGAATTAATATCCACGACCAACGGCAGATAACTCTATAATATACAGACCAGTGGAATAAGTTACAGGGGTACTTTTGACATACCTGTATGAGTTCCTCTTTTGACTCAAATTCTGAAACAATCACAGCTTTTCTGTCCGACACTCTTGTCAGAGAAATGTGTAATCGTCCTGACACGATCTTATGGGCATTTTCTGGCAGTACTTCATTCAAAGCATCACTTAAAATTTGGTTGATGTCAAAGCTGGGATGAAGAGGTCCTAATGAATGATGTCTGGCCTTGCTTGCTAGTCGTAGAGTAAAACTTGTACATTCACCTATATAAAAAAGCATACCAATAATAATTAAATGTATTACTTACATTTAAAAGTTTTGTGTATTGTTTATGTCTTCTACATAATAACATTAGAATAAGATTATCGATGAGATACAATGATCATATATATGACACCACACGAATATTTGCATACCAGTAATATTTATTATCTTGCATCCATCAATTTAAATTCTTATTGAAAATGATTACATATTTTGCTTTAATTCCTTTTACATTAACTGTCTTGATTAATGATAGGTTATTTGGACTGAAACATTCACATGTTATAACCTCCCTAAAACCAACCTACCCTTAGTACATATGTACCTTCACCGCTTGCAACATTCCCAGAATTACTTCAAACTCATATTCATTGTATAATGTACATAAACTACAAATACATGAGTAATTGTACACTATAAACATATGAGAAACAAACTGCCTGATACAGTGATGTATTGTGCTTTGATCTCTTTATATTACTTTGTTTCTCAATTACACAGACATAAGGAAGGCCAGCTAACTCCTAAAAAAGAAATAGCTATGTATATGTTGGTGAGTCAGCCACTTCAAAGTGACCATGCAAACTTAAAATTGTCTTTTCATCGCAAATAAAGTAGAGCAATAAATAATAGCAAAACAACCAATGATTCAATACATATTCAATTATAATTGCGTAATGAATGTACATTAATTGTCAAATGTTACATATTAGAATAGTCAAATGTTCAATAAGCTGCAGCTGTCTCTTAGTAATGTGCATGAAGGCTCAGAGGTATGATTTTATTTTGAATATATTTATGATTTATTTATCAACATATCCATATTTGCTATATAAAGGTATGCAATTAAATACAATATGTTGAAGATCTAGTTTTAAACTTTTGGATGACTCACTGTGACATCAGGTGCAAATTCTATCCTGAATTATATATGTCGACGTCGTTTACATGTATATTGAATACTTACTACTTATATTATATAGAGTTTTATTTGAAGGACCCACAGCCTAAACAGAATTCTTGCGATAGAGTGTTCTAACATTATGGTTATCCATTCTTTGTGGTTATATATGCAGATGAGGACAGCTTAACTTTCATAATCTATTATTTTAAATACACTATGTTAACTTAACAATGACCATTGCTTATGTCCATCTCACAAACAGCCCATAAAGTGGCAAGCAAAACTACTAATGATAACCCACAACAAAAGAATCCATGCATAATTGTGGGCACTAGCTATAGCCAGCTGGGCACTTATCATGCTCACTTCTTGTCCATTGTGTAGGACCCATCCTAAATATAACCTGCTGTGAAGCTATAGGACTAGGTGAATATCTAAGTACGTATGTACTACACAATGTAGTAGTACTTATAATATATAGTGTCACTACAAACATGATTAAGTAATAACTTTAAGGTTCATGTCACTCAAACAATTTGATTAAACCTTTATTTACAAAATTGGGACTTTGAAATGATCGCTATAGCATATAATCAATCAGTAGTGTTTCTCTGATTGTTGAATTGTTCTGGAGGTATTGTACATGTCAGATCAGCATCATGCAGTTTTAATTACACTGATCAATAAGAAATAATAGTCTAGCTCAATTAATTATAGGGATATTTTTTAAAGGCCCATTAACTTTGCGGAGCAAAATATAAAGGTTTCTTAAAAACATTAATAACATCAGAAAATGCATACCGATCACCTAAAATAAGGTTACGACACCAAACATATGCAAGATTTCCTGCGAAATATATGAAAACAGTGGAGAGTCAATTCGCTGTGTTGCCGTCTGGCGCAGTGATAGTCAACTACCGCACGGTATTTAGGACGACGGCGGGAAACATAAGACGACCCGCATTATGAAAATAAACATTTTATTTATTTTAATCAAATCGTTCACAAGATGGTGATAAATGTAGTATTAACGGTAAGTTAATAATTTATAAGACTCTACAAAATTATCGATTTTGTTTTACATTCCCATTTTAAAAATTAAAAGCCGTTTCGGAAAGGTAGTGGGCCTTTAAAAGAGCTGTGTGAATATGAGCTTTTAATTTATCATTTTTTTCTTCAATACTTTTAAAATGTTGAAATAAATCATGATTTCTTTCCAAACAATAACATTTTAAATCAAACATATTAAAAAAAATATTTATATGTAAACATGTTGGATCATATTTATTTATTTGGATTTTAATGGACCGTTATGTATAAAATTTTCTATTATGTACACGATTTCATGCATGAATTGGTAATAATTCATTATCATGACATAAGGGTATGTTTGGTACATGTAACTGTAGGTCTTTATCATACAAATATTGGACTTTGGTGGGTCATGGATTTGCATATGGCCTATATATCATTTTAGAGTGTAACTTAATACAATAAATCAGGTAGGCTGCGTCACCTCAAATAATGCCGACGGCATAATTTGATCACATACCACACCTATTTTGTGTACGGTCAATTTATAAATATAAGACACGTTTCGAAGACATAATGCCTCGGGTCCCAAACTATCGACACTGACCATGGTAACTGGTCAAGCGCCAAGAGTTTTATGTAATAAATAGTAGGCCTAGGAGTTTTTTGAAACGGACTATAGCACCACTGACCCACTTTCCGACATCTGGACGATAGACCACGTCATCGAATTAATTGACGTGACTAGAGATCTCGATTGAATTATACTTACCAAGACAACAATCGCACATCAAACAGCATGCTACAATAGCTCCAGCACTCGCACCTCCAAACTTCACACTATCAACCAAGTGTGGGACATGTTGTTTCAAACAGCTCGCAACTCCGACATGATAAATCCCTAAAAATCCACACCCAGCAAAGGAGAAATTCATCCTTCTGATTTCCTAACCTATAACTGTACCTTAGCCATGAATTACGTTGTGTTTATAATGTCCTGACGGTTATTCTTTGATTCAATAATAACATATTCAACAATAATAACAACAGAATCGTCTCCGCCTGCTACGAGGTGTCCATCTTGGTTTGTTTGCCCACGTGATTTGTGGTTCAATGACGTAGCTGACATACCCCCGTGACCTAGCGATTTGATTGGCTGAACAATACGTGGAACGATAAGCGGGATGACACACCTTCAAACTTTAAATATAGGCCATACTAAACCTACTTTCGTTTTACAAGTATTTCCAATACACATACAGTAAACAGTTCCCATTTCAATTCTGTTAATATTCGATTTCACCCCGTTTTGAAATTTACTTCATCT
Organism: Argopecten irradians; assembly: GCF_041381155.1. NCBI lineage: Eukaryota > Metazoa > Mollusca > Bivalvia > Pectinida > Pectinidae > Argopecten > Argopecten irradians. Next base: position 5,764,586 of record NC_091141.1, read on the forward strand.
AAAATTGTTAGCAACCATAACTTACCTAGTCCGCTAAATCTGCCAATATCATTAGGCTATACATGTTCATTGCTAGCCTACTATTATTTCACTGTCAACAAGGATTTATAAGTGAGAAGGATTCGTGACTGTCTCTTTACACTACTCAACACCACGCGAGACGCCTATGAACCGGGAATAAAAACCGTTTTTCTCAACAAATACTTGTCTTATCGAGTCAAACGAAACACCAATGTAAAGTTTATTAAATTTCACAACGTTTATAACTTGTTTTAAGGACGGATAATTTAGAGAATATGTCTTAAATTTTCGTTAAAAGAATATGACAGCTCATGAAACGACGACCCGCTTCAGAAAGTAAGACGGTAACCCTCGCACCCGCAAGCTACATCAAAGGCTGCGCCGGCGGATATCAAAGGAAAACCAGTCGTCGCCCAACGTCACGGTCAGTGCACAAACACAAAAGCTCCTGCCTTGTACTCCCCCAAAACCCAGTGTGACTTATCCTTCTCATATACGTCCTTGCTGTCAAGGATACGTCCTTGTTCACAGTGTATTGTATTGTGTCGCCTGCGACGCAAGGGCGACACTTAGGTATCACTATGTCGGCGGCGGCGTCGGCGTTCGGGAAACTGTTTCCGTGCGATAATATATTATATAAACTAATTGTCCGATTTAATTCAACCAAATTTGCTAGGCCTATATAAAAATTGCTTTTTCAAGGGAATCTTGGATGAGTTCGATAATGTTCGAAATCCGTCAATATTTGCAAGAGTTACAGGACTTCAAAATCGTCAAAACAGATAAATCCATGGTTTTCGCTCGATGACTGAAATATTTCTTGTCCAATTTCAACCAAATTTTATTGTTTTATATCAATGAGATCTCGGATAAGTTCTATAATGGTCAAAATCCGTCAATATCTGCAAGAGTTACGTGACTTAAAAATCGTAAAAAACGGATAAATCTATGGTTTCCGCTCGATCACTTCAGTATTTATCTGTCAATATTTGCAAGGGTTACGGGACTTGATAACTTCACCGAATTATATAATTAACAATATTTCCAACTGGAAATAAATATTTTTTGTGATGATGTGCAAGCGACACATCCACTTCCGTGGAACTCTTAAGTTGTATCAAAAGCGAAAAATGGACATAAGTTATTCAACTTACTTTTAAGGAGCCGTCTCCTATCGTAATAATTCAATACAATTAACAATTAAATACTTAATTTATCAAGTTATAAATTAATGACAATCTATGATTTGAAAAAAAGCCACATATGAGTATTTATAAGTACAATGTAGCAAAATCTGAATCTTCCGCTGCACCTTATATGAAATATTCTACGCATATACAAAGTATACAATGTAGGATAGGGATTATTACTAATTGAACAATTTCTACGCGCGTCGACTCTGAACAAGCTAAAAAAAATCTCTTTTTTTTCTCTCTCTTTCATATATATGTACATTTATATGAGAGACATAGAGAAAAGTTTATGAATTTCAGATTGATTAACAAATTGAAAAAGTCACATGAGTGAACAGAAAACTAAGATAGTAAATGTTATATCAGTATTCAATTTGAACTGAAGCATGTATGAAACATAAAAATCATAAATCGAGAATGCTTAACGCATTCATACTAAGTTTGGAATGATGCTTTGTTCAGTGCGGAGATTGGTCAATTGTACCGACTGCTTACGTGCGGAGATTGCTCAATTGTACCGACTGCTTACGTGCGGAGATTGCTCAATTGTACCGACTGCTTACGTGCGGAGATTGGTCAATTGTACCGACTGCTTACGTGCGGAGATTGGTCAATTGTACCGACTGCTTACGTGCGGAGATTGGTCAATTGTACCGACTGATTACGTGCGGAGATTGGTCAATTGTACCGACTGATTACGTGCGGAGATTGGTCAATTGTACCGACTGATTACGTGCGGAGATTGGTCAATTGTACCGACTGATTACGTGCGGAGATTGGTCAATTGTACCGACTGCTTACGTGCGGAGATTGCTCAATTGTACCGACTGCTTACGTGCGGAGATTGCTCAATTGTACCGACTGCTTACGTGCGGAGATTGCTCAATTGTACCGACTGCTTACGTGCGGAGATTGCTCAATTGTACCGACTGCTTACGTGCGGAGATTGCTCAATTGTACCGACTGCTTACGTGCGGAGATTGCTCAATTGTACCGACTGCTTACGTGCGGAGATTGCTCAATTGTACCGACTGCTTACGTAGATGTGGATAGAGTTGATATAACCAACACTGACACCTAGCTATCGGTAAAATTGATCAATCTATCGGTAACTGGTATGTTTTTCTTATCAAATTTTAATTGTTTTTACAGAACAACAATAATAAACATGAAAGTGAATAAAAAGGGAAAAAAATATATTGTGAAGCACAATGATGAGAAAAAAGAGAGAGTTATGAAAATCGGCAAAAGCAAAATAAAAGTTGGTAAGAGTGTGATTTGTGTGCGTGTATGTATGTATGTATGTTAATATGTATGTATGTATGTATATGAGTATGTGAGTGGGTGGTGAGGATGAGTGTGTGTGTGATTGTTAGGCAAGTTAATGCAAATTTAACGATAGCTTCCATTAGAAAAAATATATGAAAGAAAAAAAAAAGAAGTAGGGAAATGATTTTGCTTGCCGCAGTCATATTCTCTACCTCTGAATGTTAAAAAGAAAAGAAAAGAAAAAAAAAGAGACAAATTGAAAAAGATTTGCTACAAAGCTTGCCCTCCTCCTGCTCCTCTCGTTCCTCCTGTTGGTTTCAGCTCTTCTTAGTTTCCTGAGCCTTTCCCTGAGACACTGCGTCAGTGCGATGATTGGTTGGTTCTGACCATCTGTTGCATTTCTTAATTGTTTTTGCAACGTTCTCAGTTCCCTTTTGATGTTCCCGATCTCCTCCTCTCTTCTTTTTTCCATGATGGTCCTTGCTCTTCTTCCTTTCTTTTCTTCTGGGCCAAACCTCTCCATCCCTACATTTTTTTTTTTTTTTTTGGGGGGGGGGGGGGGGCATTCTTTTCACTTTCTTGTCAATGTTCCCGGCAAGCATGGATTCAAGAACATTATTACGGCGGCGTATTAGGGCCACTATATAATTTAATTTATCTTGTACGTACAAGTTAGTATCTTGTACGTACAAGTTAGTATCTTGTACGTACAAGATAGTATCTTGTACGTACAACTTAGTATCTTGTACGTACAAGATAGTATCTTGTACGTACAACTTAGTATCTTGTACGTACAAGTTAGTATCTTGTACGTACAACTTAGTATCTTGTACGTACAACTTAGTATCTTGTACGTACAAGATAGTATCTTGTACGTACAAGTTACTATCTTGTACGTACAAGATAGTATAATGTTGAAACTCTCGGTATTAAAGGCTGTGGCTGATTTACTGTCACCATGGTATCGCATGAAGCTATACGTATATTACGTACCCTTTGTATAAGCCAAAGGGAAAAAAGAATACCTTGCGACATGTTGTGGAGTTGTAATGCTGTGATAAGTTTCCGAACATATAGATGTAAATGTTTATAACAGAGTATTAACTATGATCATCATTTTGACAATAATTGATGTGTGTATATATGTCTAATAAACACAAAAACATATATGAAATAATTTGTTTTGCTTTTGTTGTCTGTGCAATCAGTAAATCATTCGAATTAGGGCATAATGCCTAAAATTGTTTTCGGAGGCACTTAATTATTTTCAATACTACTATTCTGAAGTAAAATAAATGCTCAAACTTTTCCAATAATGGCACAAGTGTGAAGTATTTAACTTTTATTACTGAAGAAAATTACGAATTTGTTTGCTCCTCTTTTTAATAGATAAAACATATCATTCATCGGAGATGTATCATATCCATTTTATCACTAAATGTATCTTATCTATAAAACAAGCGACTGTACAGTTTTCTCGAAAGGAACTATACAGTGTCAGTTTCAAAATAATGCAAGTGACTATACAGTTTCAACTCATAATCCGGCAATTTCATATTACGATTGTGAAAAAGATATTGTCCTCATTAATATATATCTATATTTTTAATATTGTCAAATAAGTTTATAAACCTGTGATCGTACTTGAAGCAATGCAAATTAGACCGACTATCTTTAATTACGAGAAATATCAGGCGGGTGACTCAATTCTGCGGTGATGAACAGCAGTTCAACTCAACTTGTATGTACAAAATACTAAGTTGTACGTACAAGATACTATCTTGTACGTACAAGATAATATAAGTTGTACGTACAAGATAGTAACTTGTACGTACAAGATAGTAACTTGTACGTACAAGATACTATCTTGTACGTACAAGATACTAAGTTGTACGTACAAGATACTATGTTGTACGTACAAGATACTATCTTGTACGTACAAGATACTATCTTGTACGTACAAGATAGCTATCTTGTACGTACAAGATGCTAAGTTGTACGTACAAGATACTAACTTGTACGTACAAGATACTAAGTTGTACGTACAACTTCGTACAAGCTACTAAGTTGTACGTACAAGATACTATCTTGTACGTACAAGATACTAACTTGTACGTACAAGATACTAACTTGTACGTACAAGATAAATTAAATTATATAGTGGCCCTTCTAGATCCAACGAACATTCTCTGCCTCATGCCAAAAACTGTTTACTCACAGCCCTTATTAGATGTCGCTGATCTGCTCCTACGACTCCTAGTAGCCATAAGGCTCGCCAGACTGACTGACCAGGAAAACCACTTTATCCCACTTCTATAGGTAGGCACCATGTCTTTCATCCCCTTTGTTGACATTCCTTAACCAGCTGTTGGTATTTCTGTTGCTTTCGCTCGTTGGCCTCCTCGATCCTGTCTTCCCACGGTACGGTTAATTCGACCATCACTACTTTTTTTGAGGTGCGAGACCACAACACAATGTCTGGGCGGAGTGGTGTTGATGCCACTTCTGATGGGAAATTCATCCTCTGATTGATGTCTGCCCTCATCTCCCAGTCTCCTGCCGTTGCGAGTATCCCGCCTGCCTCTCTACCTTCCCAGTAGCGCGAGATCCAGACTTCACGAAGTTGACAAAGAATGTTGGCCCCTTGGATAATGTCCGTTTCTTTTTTGCGCAGTCAAGGCTTGGAGTGACTTCTTTAAGGACCTAGCCGTGGCGCCACGTGTATCTCCCGTCTGAGAGTGCAACCTGGCATGATCTGAGGACATATGTTAGGTTAGCTGATTTCCCACACAGTGTGCAGTCTGCGTTGTCCTTGATACCCAAGGTTAACCAGTTGATCGGGCGTGGCAGTAGATCATATGTTGACTTCAGCAGGAAACTGAGCCTGTGGCCTTCCATCTTCTATATGTCACTCCAGGATATCTTCAGATGCCTCACTCCCTCCCAGTGAATCAAGCTACCATGCTGTCTCATACTGACTGCCTTCACCTGCCTAGTCTCCTTATCTATCGTTTTTATCTCTGCATGTACCATGTTCATGCGTGTCCGCTGGTTTGCACTTTCCTATCTTGGCCTTGTGATGGTGCCTAGGCCAAGACGCTCCGATGCCACTGTACCAATAATATCCTCATGCCTCAGTCTTGATTCTGCTTCCTTCAAGGCCTGTTTGGCGTCCCATTTCCTTCCTGTCCGTGTCGTGACCCTCGCTTATTGAAAAGATAATCAAATTATTCAATTAAGATTTTCAATTATTGATTATTCTGTAAATAGTTGTTCAAAATATATGTCTCAAGTTTATTCTACGCTAAATATTTGTATTTATTATTCAAGGCAAGGATCGAATTGAGAGGAAAATTAATTAACCATGCAACATCAATATTATTAATCATGAGCATGTGGAATTCATTTACAAATGTAATTCTATGAATTTTGGAGTAGTTTTCAGCAAACTACTGCTGACGAGACAGAACTATCATTAAAAATAATCCAAGTATATGTGTGCATGGTTTTTACACTTAGATGGTTCCTTCTACAGCGTGTCGGAATATTTTTTTCCACAGAATATCACGATCCAAAACAAAAAATATATATACTTTAATTTTAACCTTGAAATCATTATATTTATAGAAGAATAAAATACATGCCATTTACGACGCCGTTGCTTATCAACTATATTGAATTTTGGAATATTTTTCTCAAACTAATTAACTAGATACACTATCCATGCTTTATCATTTTCTCTCAAAATCTGGATTTCGATGAACACATTTCCCAGCTAATTCAAATCCATAAACACATCTATTCTCAAAGAAATAAAAGTGAACAAAACTTTAATCAACACCATCACGTTGTACTGAAATGAAGGAATGGAGCTAGACTATATATATGATAAAGACTATAAGGATTAGTAAATCTAGGTCAAGTAATATGTACAGGGCAAAAATACCTGCACAACCACACCGACCTAGGTCAAAGCATAGGGGTTCGACTCAAAGCCAAAGAATCTATATTATGATTAAATCCATATACAATATATTAATGTAGTTTCTGTTGTTTTCATGTCGAAAACCTGTGCTACAGAACAATGTTCTTTGATTGTCTATTTTAAAGGAAATTTTGAAGAAACAAATATCAAAATCCATTTTATATCTGGTTGTACCAAAATACAACATTTCTGTTGAACGTACTGTATGTGATCGATAAGATTATCAACAGTCACCAGCGTACGTTACCCGCCTTTATACTCCATTGTCTCTCTTTTATGAAGGGTTTCAAGTCTTCATGTGACCGAGTACTGTTACGTCATTTAGCCATATGGTCAGTTAATTTGATGACCCACAATCTAGAATGTCTTTATCGTTTACATGGCATTTTAAGGATTGACAGTGAAATGGGACGGAATTACAACATGGTTCAGGTGAATAGTCTTTTAAAATACTAAAATATTTTGAATTCAAAATTTTGATCTTTTCTTATCTTACATTTAATAATTTTCATCTTCAACGAATTTGAAATATATATGAACAGTTGGTCTATAAGATAGTTGGAGTATATCATATACATGTATAACAAATTATAGAAAAGTACGTATTAAAGTACCAAAATAGCTGTACACGAAAAGTTCAAATGATAACAATATACGTCAAAGTTGATAAATTCTGTTTAACCAGCAGGTCAGCTCACCATACACGGTATGTAGTTCGTACATCGACAATCAAGACCTTTAACTTTAATCAGATAACACCCAGCGTTATATCACCTGCACGTTTTTATCCACGTGGGTATTGACCCGAATGTAGATATAGATATAAAGATCGTTCTGTAAGGAATGTGATGGATGCCCTCCATAGAAATAACACTGTGTCATCGAGTCATCAAGTTCATGTGTGTCTCTTTATCAGAAATTCATATCTGTTTACTTACATAAAAACACTATAATACTAATTATATTCGAATACACATGAAAAGTGATTTTTAAAGTTTTTTGTTTCCATTGTTTTCCTATTGTGACTTTTTTAATTTTTGACACTAACATTGGGACCTTTACGGTCCTTAGTTTTTGGTTACATAATTTAATTTAGCTGGGGTTTCCCTATTATATAATTAACACATGACACCAAGACAGCATTGACAACATACATAACATCAATTGTATTTAGTATCACTGATATTGTTTAATATCATATAAGTATCACTGGTCTTTAGTATCAATGCCTTTTAGTGTCACTTTAAGTGTTTTATTACAATAGCTGACTTAAGTATGAATCAATTTTAGTGTGACTGACATTTTAGCACAATTGACCTTTAAAGGACCTTTTTATTATAATTGGCCTTTCGTATAATTGACCTTAAGTTTAAATGAGTATCAAAATGATTGAACTTTAGTATAATTGACCTTTAGTGTAAATGACCTTTAGTATAATTGACCTTTAGTATAGTTGACCTTTAGTGTAAATGATCTTTTCAGTATGATTGACCTTGAGTATAATTGACCTTTTGTGTAAATGACCATTTCAATATGATTGACCTTTAGTATAATTGACGTTTAGTGTAAATTACCTTAAGTATAATTGACTTTTAGTATTATTGACCTTTAGTTAAATGGCCTTTAGTGTAAATGACCTTTACAATGATTGACCTTTAGTATAAATGACCTTCAGTGTCAATGACCATTGGTATGATTGGTATAACCGACCTTTAGTATATCTGACCTTTTTATCATTCAGTGACCTTTAATACAATTGACCTTTAGTATAACTGACCTTTAGTATCATTTAGTAACCTTTTGTATCATTGACCTTTTGTATAACTGACATTTAGTAACATTCAGTAACTTTTAATATCATTGACCTTTTGTATCACTGACCTTCAGTATTATTGACCTTTAGTATAACCGACTTTTTGTGTCATTCAGTGACCTTTAATATCATTCACCTTTAGTATTAGTGACATTTGATATCAATAACCTTTAGTATAACTTATCTTTAGTATCACTGACCTTTAGTATAACTGACCTTCAGTATCATTGATCTTAAAGTGTACACGGAATGGTTTGGTATATAAGGCTAAATAAATGTGTCATTGTATAAAATTTAGAATGGAGAAAGTACGAGTTTCATAGCGAATACGGTATTAGAGATAATGCGACTTTTCTCTAGAACACACCTGAAGCCCCAAGCCATTGACCCCGATTCGGGACCCCTGACCTGTGACGTCACGAGGACAACAGGACCTACTCTACGCCAGCTCCGCGCAGAGGGGCACAGGGCCAAAATTGTGCGCGATATCCTATATGTAGATGGACAACCCTACGACGAACAAGGCCATCAGATACCACAACCCACAGGAAAATATGCCCAAGGTACCCAACGTAATGCTACTCCACCATTCCACGCATTCGGCACGCCCAATCGACGACGCCCCCGCAAGCGAGGGCGTTTTGACTCCACCCCTGATAGATACCGCTAGGGGTGCGAGGAGGAACTATACAGTGACTCTGACGATGAAACACCGGGGCATTATCCGAATAAATCAATCAAAATTACATTTGTTAATGTATGTGGTGTATCATCAAAACTGAGATCACCAGAATTTGATTTACTTATCCAATCGTACGACATATTGATTTTTGCCGAAAGTAAAATGGATGAATTTGATGTATTAGATTTACCACATGGCTATGAATATTTCTGTAAAAACAGGTCTAAAGAGGTGAAAAGAAAATCGGGTGGCATTCTTATTATATATAAAGAAGAGCTGAAAACTCATTTACAATTCCACCAAACTCCATCTGATTTTATACAGTGGATGAGATTGCCTAAAACATTAACTAATAAGGATTTTGATATACTTTTAGGTTGTGTTTACATTCCTCCTGAAAACTCGAAATATTCATCAGCCGATTGTTTTGAAGAAATTGAAAACGAAATGATTGATATTGCTGACGGTAATTGTAAATTTGCTTTTGTTGGTGACTTTAATGCCAAAACACAATGTAATAATGATTATATACAGCCTGATGATACTCTTATTGATGTTTTAGATATCAATTCTAATGATGAACTCTATAAATACTTTTATGATCTACAAAAGCTAAGTGATGCTGGTATTTCGTTACAGAGAACAAGTCAGTGTAAAGGAAGAATTAATAGTTTTGGATATAAACTTCTAGAGTTTTGTAAAAATAATAATATATTCATTGCTAATGGTCGGATTGGGAAAGACAGATTTATTGGAAAAGTTACATGTAACGAAACTAGCGTGATTGACTATCTACTACTTTCATCTGATTGTTTCAAGCACATATCTAACTTCGAAGTATTTGATTTTGACCCCTTATTTTCGGATGTTCACTGTAGACTTGAATTTTGCGTCTCAAAAAAAATGGATATAGCTAGAACAAACAGAGAAGATATAGAGAACACTTCAGCAAATAATTATATAAAATGGAATAATGAAAAATTAATGGCTTATGTTAACCATATCGAAGAAGATGCGTTTGGTAGTCTTCAAGATATCATGGGAAAATTGGACAGGTTAGTAGTTAAGCCGAATGAGCTAGTCACCGCTTCTGAAATAGACAATGTTGTAAATGATTTAGGTATATTATTCAAAAATTCGGCGAAGCATATTTTTGGCGAAAAGAAAAGATCCCACCATTCATTTAGATGTAAAAAAAGAAATAAACCTTGGTTCACTAATGAATGTCATCTTAAAAGAATTTTATTTCACCAGGCTAAAAGATGTTATAATCAAGATAAAACTTCTACAAACAAGACTACCCTTAAGAATACTTGTAAAGAATACAGAAAAACTCTGAATAAATTTTATAGAATTCACCAAGAAAAAATGGAAAGGGAATTACGAAACGTATCCAGATCAGAGCCCAGAACATTTTGGAATATCCTCAATAAAATTGACGGAACTAGTAAACAAAATATTATTGATAAATCCATAGAAGATTTGTATGATTATTTCAAAAATTTAAACAAGGGAGATAACTCTAATAATAGCTTTGATGGCGAAATTGTTGATGGGGTATTTGATGATTTATTAAATAATGAAATTACTGAGGATGAAATAACTTGTTCTATTGCTGGTTTAAGTAATAATAAGGCTCCAGGTCATGATGGAATTCTAAATGAATACTTAAAATCCACCGCAGAAATTCTTATGCCATTATATTGTAAGATATTTAATATCATATTTGATACGGGCTTCATTCCAAGCTCATGGAAAGTAGGGGTTATAAAACCTGTATATAAACGTAAAGGGGATCCTAACAATTTAGATAATTATAGAGCAATAAGTCTTGTTTCTTGTCTCGGTAAAGTTTTTACATCCATATTAAATTGTAGACTAAACAAAATGGCTGATGAAATCAACTTGATAACTTCTGCCCAGGCAGGATTCAGGAAAAACCATTCTACAACTGATAATATTTTTATTCTACATGTTCTAACTTCTATCTATTTCTCACTTGGTAAAAAACTGTTCTGTTCGTTTGTTGATTTTAGAAAAGCTTTTGATTCAGTTTGGAGACTCGGTTTATGGCAAAAAGTTCAAAGAAGCAATATAACTGGGAAAATGTTTAAAGCAATAATTAATCTATATGAAAATACAAAATCCTGTGTCAAAAATGGAAATGATGTATCTGATATGTTTACTTGCAACGTCGGTGTAAAGCAAGGAGAAAATTTGTCACCCTTCTTATTTGCTATTTTTCTTAATGATATTGAAAGTTTTTTTGAAGAGCATGGTGTCAATTGTTTGAAGAATATAAAAGATTTAGGTAATACTATTGGAATGTATATAAAACTATTTGTAATTCTTTATGCAGATGATACAGTTATAATGGCTGAATCAGCTAACGATCTACAGTCAGCCTTAAATAAATTTGAAATTTATTGTGAAAATTGGAAACTTGAAGTAAACACAAATAAGACAAAAATTGTTATTTTTTCAAAGAGGAAGTCTCGAACCCGTCCTCATTTCACATTATTTAACAAAGAGATTGAAATTGTAGATTCGTTTTCTTATTTAGGAATATTGATGAATTATAATGGGAGTTTTCAGAAAACGAAATTGAAACTGTTGGAACAGTCAAGAAAGGCTATGTTTGCTGTTTACAAGAAAATAAGAAACATCCATCTTCCTATTGATCTCCAGTTAAAAGTATATGATTCCCTTGTTTTACCAATATTGATGTACTCAGTAGAAGTATGGGGCCACGAAAATATTACAGCTATAGAAAAGCTTCATTTACAGTTTTGTAAACGTATACTCGGCGTTAGGAAAAGTACGTGTAATTACATGGTATATGGTGAATTAGGGAGATTCCCTCACTATATAGAGGTTAAAAACAGAATTATTATGTTCTGGCACAAATTGATTACTACTGATAATCTTTCAAGTAATATATATAAGTTGATGTTAAACTTGCAAACAAATAATATCATGGAATTCAAATGGATGCATAATGTTAAAAATATTTTTGAAGAAACTGGTTTGAATTATATATGGGACTTCCAGAATGTATGTACATATAATAGAGAATATTTAAAATCTATCGTAAAACAAAGATTACAAGATCAATTTGTACAAAAATGGTTTAATGACATAGAGAATTCATCAAGAGGTCGTACTTATTCTATTTTTAAAAGTAATTTTGAATTTGAAAAGTATCTTGTGAAACTAAAGCCAATAGATAGACAAATCATCATAAAATTCAGAACCTCGAACATGCACTTACCTATAGAAACTGGAAGATGGACTGGGACCCCTGAAGTAAATAGAACTTGTAATCTATGTTTTACTGATATTGGAAACGAATATCATTACTTGTTTCAATGCAGTAATGAAATGGTGAAACGTTTACGAGAAATGTATATACCAAGTTACTATTATAGAAACCATAGTGTTATCAAAATGAAAGGCCTGTTTACTATATGTAACATTACTGTTCTGACAAATATATGTAAGTTTTTGAAAAAATTTGAAAAACTATTGATTGAGCATGTACATCACTAATACATATTGTAATAGTTGCACTGTTGCGCTATGGGCCCAATATACTTGTATGTTTATATTATGTATAGTGACCTCCTGTTACATACTTGTATGTCTGAGAGTGAAATAAAATCTGAAAATCTGAAAATCTACTCGCATAAGATAGAGTGGCGATTTTCTGTGTCCGCCATCTAATATAAACAATCTGTTTGTAAATATCGATACAGACACAAGTACCTGTGTACATGTCCGATTCCTATATAATATTATCCTCAGTCACAGATATGAGTTTGGAATACGCTTGAAAATAGGGATTTATACCATGCATATATCGATGTACCTGTCGTAGATAAATGAACATTTCTGCGCGATTTCTGCACAATATTATACAACATAATGTTTATAATAATCCACGTACGTTGTAAATCTACGGTATTTGGAACCACATATACATGGATATTATGTAAAGGATTCTTGACTATGTTATCCAAAACCCGACTCGTGTCGTTGTTCTGGTCAAACCCGCATTACAAATTTCTGACTTTTTCATATAACCTACCCATACGAATTAAGTTATGATTCTAAACAGAATTTTTTGCATATATGTAAATGCATCTACTAATTGCGTTATATCTGAAATCGATCCATTTTTTTTGACGAAATACATTCAGCTTTCATATAATACAATACATCCGACGACTTGTTGATATTTCGCTCAAGTTCATTTATTAGTGTCTTTAATTGAAAAAATAAATCATGCACGAGTCAGACGAAAAAAAGACTGAAGATGTCTATGTCTAATCCAAGTTGCAGATATCAAGTACAGAACAAAATCAGAACTGTACTTCCGAATAGCCAATGTCGTGCTGCGTTTATCTCTTTACCTGTATACTGCAGTAACTAAAACGCGTGGTCAACCGAGACTAATGAGGGGGCTAATAACCAGATTACGTAAGAAAGGTGTTTAGTGACCTGTCACGCTTCGTTGATTAGCTCACGTCAGGTGTCAAAAGTAAGATCACAGGTAAGTTAGCGATGGACAATCATTTAATTGTTGTATAATGTCATATTTGTTTACACTTATAAATCCTTGGTTTACAGTAAAATATACCGTTCGAACATAACATATAACAAGTGTATAAATCACTAGATGTATACATAATTGTATATTTCAGAATGACCAATGTATACATTTGTCTCGTATATATATTTCTAGTTATATGTATATGTATTTTTATAACAGAAACTACAAAATTATTTACAAATGGCATGTCGAGAAAGAACAATGCAAATATGATGCACAATGCCAGAATTTTGATATTTCTGGTAGTTGCTAGATTTTGGATATCCAATTCTTTGTGAATTTTGGTCAATATCGATCATTATATAATACTAATAATGATAATCTATATGACCAATAAATGTACTGTTGAATATTGTTAAAATAACACGTTCTCATACATGTACTTGTACATGTAGCTATAAAAGGAAGATAGACTCGTTACAGCTATAAATGAATTATGTATTTTAAATTCAATTTCTCAAGTGGTTTATTTTTTTTAATTTACTCCCCCTCCCAATTTATGTCTATGATATTTACGTGTATTGAACTATGAAATACATTTAACACCTTTTCTTTTCGTTATGCTGATTCTTGAAATCCATAGGCCAAGTGAATTTTTATTTATACAGAAACATATTCAAATGGATAATTATATGACCATTATTTTTCGAATTCGTCTCTTTTTATATGACATTATGAAAATTGAATATTACCCAGGTTTGATAATTTAGTAAGCTGTTAAAACAGAGATACGATCTCTACTTCAAAGTTTTTACACAGGGTACACCTGGCTTATACCAGAAACATAAATAACCTATAATTTCCGCGAATCTACTTATGTATTTAGCATGATTTCAGTTGCAATATTTCCTATTTTATATATAATTAAATCTTCACCATAACTGTATACTGTATATATATCTGTAAAATTCTCGTAACCCCATTTTAGGAATACATATGTCCACCTTTGTGCTATAACCCCACTACCAAACACCTCATTGCCGTTGTCCTCGTGACGTCACATCCGGTTATTCCCCAAATCAGCGTGAGCGGCCGATTCCCTGATTAGCAGTTGATATACAGGTAAAAATCGAGCACTTCGGAGGGCGGTATCTCGGTACTGAAGCGGCCGATTTTGATGCGGTTTTCAACATTCTTGTCAGGAGATCAAACAGAATAACATATCTAAATATCATTTTCCATTCCGTGTACACTTTAAGTATAACTGACCTATAGTGTCAACGACCTTTACTATAATTGACCTTTAGTATCATTGACCTTTATTACAACTGACCTTTAGTATAACTGACCTTTAGTATCATTGCCCTTCAGTATAACTGACCTTAAGTATAACTGACCTTTAGTATAACTGACCTTTAGTATCACTGACCTTTACTATAACTGACCTCAAGTACCATTGACCTTTAGTATAACTGACCTTTAGTATAACTTATCTTTGGTATCACTTACTTTTAGTATAACTGACCTATAGTGTCAACGACCTTTAGTATAATTGACCTTTAGTATCATTGACCTTTAGTATAACTGACCTTTAGTATAACTTATCTTTGGTATCACTGACCTTTAGTATAACTGACCTTCAGTATCATTGATCTTTAGTATAACTGACCTATAGTGTCAACGACCTTTATTATAATTGACCTTTAGTATCATTGACCTTTATTATAACTGCCCTTAAGTATAACTGACCTTTAGTGTCATTGCCCTTCAGTATAACTGACCTTAAGTACCATTGACCTTTACTATAACTGACCTTTAGTATAACTGACATTTAGAATCATTGCCCTAAGATCTTTGATTTACTTAAGCATCTCTGACTTTTAAAACCATTGATCTCTTGCTCAATTTGCATTTATCATCACTGCCGTCTGTCAATAATTTTGTACAGCACCATCCACCTAATATCTTGGCGTTCTATAATAGGATAACTACTTCTTACTATCCGCTGACCTAAACGTGCCTTCATGTTCAATGTTTGTTGTTAACACGTAATGAAATCATATAACGCTTATCATATCCATGTGTTGATAATACGTTTTAACGACTTCATTCTGATATTAATATTAAAAGTTATTTAATATTAGGCAGAATGTGATGTCAGAGTGATAAAGCTGTGACATGATAATGCTAATACCATCAAACGGTGACAGCGAGGTAATATCACGCTAAGATCTTGTCAACAGTAACGGTAATGTCAGAAACGAGCTAAAAAAAACACAACGAAAACAAGAGAACGGCGAAAAGAGAGGGAAGGTCGAAATAGGACAATAACAATAGTATCACAGATGATAACAAAACCACAAGGAAAATAAACTTACAATTTGATTAAAATCATATCTTGATTCTCACACCGTTCCGGTAAACTTCCTCTCTGTTGCATCAGAGAGGAGGTTTACCGGACCGATGTGAAATCAAGATAAGATTTTAACCAGATTGATAAACTTATCAACTACAGAAACAAAGGTACTCAGGCTTTCCTCCGCCATCTATACCTGGTACATTCTTGCATGACCTTGACTGTAAATAGGACGTTAAACTAATAAAACAGACACCAAAGAAATTATACATATGAAAAAAAAACAAGTTAAAAAAAACAGACAAAAAATAGAAAGTGCGAAGTTCAGATAATGCACTATATAAACATGGCCGGGGATGGCTAAACAAGAAATAAAACTAAAAGATTACACTAAGAAGTAAAGAGTAAAGCATAAGGAAAACGACATACAAAATAAAATGTACAATCGCATGATTTAGGAAGGCTATACCAAACAAGAGAAAAATATCCCGAAAAGACGATTAAATCAGGAAAAGTAAAATACATGGCCACGGAAATAAAGAGGAAAAGCAAGGTTTGCAAACGAGGAGGAAAGATTTCAGTAAGAATCGTATGAGATGCAAAGAGAAGTGAGAACAACAGGACCCACTGAAACAGGAAAGGGAACCAAAGAACAGAAATGACATGGGACAGAAGAGGATAATATCAAACAAAAAGACGTAGAAACAATGGACAAAACCATCAAGGTAAGATAAAAGAAAACAATGGACAAACAAAGGTATGCATACAACAAAATCAAGAGGGCATACCAAGACAAAGAAAAAGTCACCAGTAAACACATGAGGTAATAATTCAATTTTTCTTGTTACGAGCCTTTTCATTTGATTAAAAATTTACTTTATAAGCCCATAAAGGAAAAAATGGCATCGCTTCTGATTGGCTGAGATGACGGCGTAATGATTTCATTGACAAAAGAATCCCAAAATGAATTTTGAATATTTTAGAAAAATCTGAGTGTACTCTCCTCATCAATTCGCGGTTTATTTAGAGTACACTCAGATCTTTGTGTTATATCTCCATAACATAAAAATCTATTCAAGTTAATCCTTAAATATTTACAGCACTTTTAGATTTCAAGCAAGGAATTCTAAGCAAATTGTCATCGCTAATGGTAACAAAACATAGTGTTTTACATAAAAAAAAACATTAAAAAGACATTAAAACATTATGTTTTCGCCATAATGATTCGATTATAGCATATACTGAAGAACCAAAAACAAAAACAAGACAGTTCTTTTAACATTTATTTATTTTATTAACAAATCTCAGATTATATTTCATGAAGCAATTTTACTCCCAAAACCTCTCCCACACATTTGTATCACGTTTCATACTTTCTCTCTCCGCAAAATGCACACTCTGTATTTTGAAAAAAAAAAAATCCACACAAACATTGCGTTCTAAACTTTATTTTGTACATGTTTATTACCATTATTGCACAGTTCAGGCTTTGAATACAATGTAACAATACAATTTCGGACAAAATAATTGATTAATGTAAATCATTTGTTGAAATGATAATAGAACGTTCTGAAACACATGACTCTTTCTAAGATATCATGTCATTGTAACAACTCTAAAACGTCTCAGAAAAGGTTAACTGAAACACTGAATACACACATAATACATTTAAATTAAATCTTATAATTTCTACTGAATCAGTATGGCAAATGAATCATTTGAATACCAACAAAATTCTGTAGTTGTTTGGTTTGATTATCGTCCTAGTTTGACATAAACACAATGAAACCGCTGTAAATATCGCTTTTGGTATTGAAGATGTTTCTTTCTAATCAATTTTAGACAGTATCAAACCATGATCTAAGCTTTCATTAGATACCAAAACGTTATTTCAGTCAGCATATAATGTAAACAAAATAATTTATACAAATAAAAAGCGTCTTTGTAGAACTATGGCACTATAACTGTACAATGTAACGGCGAAAAATACATTGCTTGCTATAAATATTTGCGTCATTAAATATACATCTATATTAAAATAATAAAACAAATATAAAATAAATGAATTATAATAAATTTGACCAGTATTCAGATAAGAAACCTTCGTTTCCCTAAGACACCATTTCAATATTTTGTCTGGTGTCTGGACCAGAGCATCCTGATCTAACAAAGTTATTTCCCCTTAGTTTCACTCGTCAGCTGAAGGACATATTTTCGATAGATCAGAATAAGGTCAGATTAAAATAACGTACCTTCAAACCTCGTTTACTTGAAATTATAATCCGTCTATGCATATGCATATCTGCCCTTGAAAGTAGGTATTGGTTGTGAAATAAGTTCTAGCGTGTCGTCATTTTGTCAGAGGAAACAACGTGAGTTTCAATCATAAAATTAGGACGTCACCATAGATAGCTTCCCGCAAAGGATTTAGCCTGTAATATGCAACGACGGAGTAACACGAATACACTGCTTACTAAGTACTTTGGTGGTCCCGACTGAAAATTTCACTATACAAATGTATTTTTTAATGAACGTAATTCGAATACTCGGCAAAGTGGCATCATAGTCTCTTGGGCTTCGAGTTAACAAGGTTTGGTTGTATTTCGATTTCTTTTGTTTCTCGTTGTATTGGTTTTCTAGACCTTTTTCAGTAAACTACGGGGAAACGATTTGAAATTATTTCATGACCATGCTACATAGCTTATTTGAGAATCGGGCACTGATAACTTTTTATCATCCAATGCCGTCATTTACCTCAGTGTAATTAAAATTCTATGATTCTATGATAATCTAATAACCACTATAGCTTCGAGACTACAGGAAGAAGAGACAGGGCAGATAGATTGTCGCGAAACATCACAAAACATTAGAAAGAGGTAAACAAAAATATGGAATTAATTGTCTTAATATATGGATACACCTTTGTACCATAATTTAACTTAATTCCGTGTGCGATTTAATATCACGTTTCTCGAGAACAATTTAAAATTAGATCATCATTATAATAAGTCAAATACAGATAAAATAGAACCATAGACATAAAAACGCAACGTGACCCGAACATATTTGACTTATTCCGTCTTTGCATAATACAGAATTACCTCACTTGCGGGTAGGTATCGATTGTTATGTCATTATTTTGTGAGCGCAATTCACGTCGTTTTCTCTGAAAGGTATAACATTACGCTCTTAAACACACGACGTCACAACCAATACCTACCCACAAGGGCAAATAACTCTGTAATATGCAAATACTGAATAGTTTAAGACAAGCAAAAGAAATAACATCATGGAAATAGCCAACGTCTTATTAGGAATGGCTAATATAAACATATTTGTACATCAACGCATCTTCACACTCGCATACACACATTCACACACATCAAACATAAATAAATTCCAACTCTCAATATTATTGATTAGATAATATAGGTTTGCTAGTGTTTGGTTTTAGCAAGTAAATAACAGTGAAATTTTATTTTCAAATATTACACAAAGACAGATGAGGTAACAAATGGTTCCAAACTTTTGTGTGTGTTTTACTTTACAACTTGAAGCCCACAGTCCTAATTTCCGACAGCGTTTGTGTTAGTAATTCCACTTTGCAATAGTTTTGCTTTTCTTGTTACTCACTATGTTTGAATAAATTCGATCCATCTGACCGAACCGAAAGTGATAACACATTGCTGGAATTCCTCTGA
The DNA here is from genome assembly GCF_041381155.1 of Argopecten irradians. Taxonomy (NCBI): domain Eukaryota; kingdom Metazoa; phylum Mollusca; class Bivalvia; order Pectinida; family Pectinidae; genus Argopecten; species Argopecten irradians. The sequence continues at coordinate 5,784,158 of NC_091141.1, forward strand.
TAAGTAATCGCTAGTTACTATCAAATGATGACGATAACACATATGAGTAACATTGTGAGGCCAATGTTCCACTGTAGGCCTGAGACTCCGGCCGTTATTTCCTTACAAGTCCCACAACAGTCACTCTTATATCTCTCACACCAGCTGGCAGTGCGATTCTTAGAATTTGCACACAATGACGGAAGTCTGTCTCCATATAGGCATTCTGAAAGACGAAGTAATTGCAGTGTGTTAAATAGCATGTTTAGCTTTGTTTGTGGGTTTTCAAATAAAACTTAACATAACTAAAACAAAACATAGAACAATGATTGTACACGTCAAAAAATGCCGTAGAATTTATTGATATTTGACGTGATAGCAAAAATAATATTGGCATATTATATCTAAAAATGCAAGATAACTTTTGGAGGGCAGTGTATATGCAAAGCAAGAAATAGCACCAGTTTTAGAGTAGATTAATTTAGATTTTTCGGGTTTGTTTTGGGAGAAATTTAGAATATGTTTATGATATGAATGGAATGCAATTACGGCTCAATCAGTAGTGAGAACACAAAGATCAAGACATGTGTATAGTGTTTCTCTATTAAATCAAATTTCAAAATATAATTATAACGAATTAAAATTAATTTTGAAGTTGGACGATACATCTATATAGTATCTATCTGTTTACTCAAATATCTGTTGTGTTAAAATATACTTGTAAAGAAGTGAAATTCATTTTGAATTTGGGCTCTACATCTTTATTGTATCTATCTGTTAACTAAAATATTTGTTATATTCCTACAACAAATTAAAATTCATTTTAAAATAATAAAAAAAGTACCTGGATCTTCATTATTGCGCAGCTTAAAACAACTATGACAACAGAATGACTCGATGATACTGTCGTAACAGAGATGTGGGCCATTGGAATGTACGAAATCCTCACAAGACTTGTCATTGATGTCAGCCTTGTCGTTACAAGTTGTTCGCATTGTCGGCGGCTCCGGTTTGTGTTCCGGAGTGACAGTAAACGTTGGGGTGGGAGTCGTTGTTATTTTCTCGCCAACCTCACACGTTCCGCAGCAGTCAGACTCGATGTTCCTATCGCTGCCTATCATACCACAATGCCAAGGCTGGCAACCCTTCACGCGATCTCCATACTCACATCCTGTAACAGAAATGCATTGTCATCATCATCACCATCATCATCATTATGATAAAAAATAATAATCATCATTATTATTATTATTGTCATCATCACAATAATCTCGGAATTTCATGTCATGTCTTTTTTTTCTTAATATGACAATGGACAGTTGATTCATGAATATAGCTAAATCTACCATATATATATCAACACTTTTAATGACCGAAAGTTTAAAACGAGGGTTTTTTGCATGCATGATTCCACGTTTGAGTGATTTTACCATCGGCTTGGAATCAGTGGGTGATAAACGCTTAAAACATTACCGCTAATATCAAGTAACGTATGTATATAAACATTAAACCTTGGGTATCATTCAATATATTTACGTTATAACGAAAAATGGGATTTTGAAGAGAATTTAACCACCTTAAAACTGCATTAACAGTATAACTGTTTAAATAAAACATTGTATTCAAATAGAACCATACGGAAACACAGCTTTATGAAAAAATTAACATAGTAATTGCTAATTACTGTATAATCTCTTATCACACATGACAGTTTCGCGACATGTATGCTGACATGCTTCAAATCCTAGTTAATTCTCCCATTTTTTTACCTTTTCGCCACGTGTAGTATTTCCCGCATGATCCACAGCAGCGAGCCCTGACCTTCTCCTGGTAACAATAGGCTGGCACTTCATTTACTAATTCGTCACAAGTCTTCCCTATAAAGGCAATACCTGGCTGGTCACCAAGAAGACAGGTACCTGTTGTCAATTAAAAATTGTTAGTCTTTAATCAATATTCATATTACAGCTATCTACACAGATATCACATTCGAAGTTGTTTTGAGAAGGTATAAAACGAACAACGTATTTATAGCTAAAAATCTCTTTATCTACTTTTGAACTTCATGTATAACCTTTGTGCTAAATAGCAATCGCACCAATAGGGAATTATATATGAAATTATCGACTTCTGACAATGAGACTGTGTATTTCTACCCAATTAAAGTTGCAATCACGCTTTAAGATAAATGCGTCAAATTAAGTTCATTGACAGTATAAACATTTCGTCATTGCATTTTATAAGTTGTTTTGTTTTAAAGATCAAAAACAGTTTTTAGTAAAAAGGATCCAGAAGTTTACAGCATATGATGTCGCACAGTTCAGCGCGTACCAGTCAAAATTGTCACTCAAATGACAAAATTGAACCTTAATCCCGAGTGCACATTCATCTTGTTAGAGGATGACATCGCTATATTCAATTTCCAGTTTATGTCACGTTCATCAACAAAATTGGCCCTACAGCTCACGATTATCCAAATGATTCACTGCTTAAGACGATATTGCATCAGTAATCCTTTAAACTAATGATAATGAGTTTTAATTTTATCATTTGATTATGTTTCATACCTTGGTTTTCAGGAGCGTGTGGAGAGAGAACACATTGCCCTGCCGAACACCACTGAAAATGAAAAACACAAGCATGTTTTTAAGAAAACCTAAAAGAGGTATTCAACATTAACACATGGATTAATTTCATGGAATGATATTTATTTTAAAATGCAGTGGTTTTAGATCATTTAAGGATTAATTTAAATATATTTCTATGTTATGAAGGTCACAGAAATCAGTGTGTACTCCAAACAAATCTATCCACAAAATATATACGGAATAACCATTATTATTATTAAATGTACTCCTTTGAAAATCATTTCTTAATAGGCAACGTGAAGTTAGCACCGTATTCGGGATTCGGGATTCGGGATTCCAATAACGAATCCGGTGCCAGCACCTTATTCGGGATTCAAAAATTAACTAATAAATAACAATTTCAAGACATAAAAAAACAGATCGAAACATAATTTCAAAACTTCAAAAAAACTTAATACTTTGATCAATTGTTTTGAGTTTGAATAACGAATCCGGTGCCAGCACCGTATTCGGGATTCGGGATTCGAGATTCCAATAACGAATCCGGTGCCAGCACCTTATTCGGGATTCAAAAATTAACTAATAAATAACAATTTCAAGACATAAAAAACAGATCGAAACATAATCTCACAACCTCAAAAAAACTTAATACTTTGATAAATTGTTTTGAGTTTGAATAACGAATCCGGTGCCAGCACCGTATTCGGGATTCGGGATTCGAGATTCCAATAACGAATCCGGTGCCAGCACCGTATTCGGGATTCAAAAATTAACTAATAAATAACAATTTCAAGACATAAAAAACAGATCGAAACATAATCTCACAACCTCAAAAAAACTTAATACTTTGATAAATTGTTTTGAGTTTGAATAACGAATCCGGTGCCAGCACCGTATTCGGGATCCGGGATTCGAGATTCCAATAACGAATCCGGTGCCAGCACCTTATTCGGGATTCAAAAATTAACTAATAAATAACAATTTCAAGACATAAAAAACAGATCGAAACATAATCTCACAACCTCAAAAAAACTGAATACTTTGATCAATTGTTTTGAGTTTGAATAACGAATCCGGTGCCAGCACCGTATTCGGGATTCGGGATTCCAATAACGAATCCGGTGCCAGCACCTTATTCGGGATTCAAAAATTAACTAATAAATAACAATTTCAAGACATAAAAAACAGATCGAAACATAATCTCACAACCTCAAAAAAACTTAATACTTTGATCAATTGTTTTGAGTTTGAATAACGAATCCGGTGCCAGCACCGTATTCGGGATTCGGGATTCGGGATTCCAATAACGAATCCGGTGCCAGCACCTTATTCGGGATTCAAAAATTAACTAATAAATAACAATTTCAAGACATAAAAAAACAGATCGAAACATAATTTCAAAACCTCAAAAAAAATTAATACTTTGATCAATTGTTTTGAGTTTGAATAACGAATCCGGTGCCAGCACCGTATTCGGGATTCGGGATTCGAGATTCCAATAACGAATCCGGTGCCAGCACCTTATTCGGGATTCAAAAATTAACTAATAAATAACAATTTCAAAACATAAAAAACAGATCGAAACATAATCTCACAACCTCAAAAAAACTTAATACTTTAATCAATGGTTTTGGGTTTGAATAACGAATCCGGTGCCAGCACCGTATTCGGGATTCGGGATTCGGGATTCCAATAACGAATCCGGTGCCAGCACTTTATTCGGGATTCAAAAATTAACTAATAAATAACAATTTCAAGACATAAAAAACAGATCGAAACATAATTTCACAACCTCAAAAAACTTAATACTTTGATAAATTGTTTTGAGTTTGAATAACGAATCCGGTGCCAGCACCGTATTCGGGATTCGGGATTCGGGATTCCAATAACGAATCCGGTGCCAGCACCTTATTCGGGATTCAAAAATTAACTAATAAATAACAATTTCAAGACAAAAAAACAGATCGAAACATAATTTCAAAACTTCAAAAAAACTTAATACTTTGATCAATTGTTTTGAGTTTGAATAACGAATCCGGTGCCAGCACCGTATTCGGGATTCGGGATTCGGGATTCCAATAACGAATCCGGTGCCAGCACCTTATTCGGGATTCAAAAATTAACTAATAAATAACAATTTCAAAACATAAAAAACAGATCGAAACATAATCTCACAACCTCAAAAAACTTAATACTTTGATCAATTGTTTTGAGTTTGAATAACGAATCCGGTGCCAGCACCGTATTCGGGATTCGAGATTCCAATAACGAATCCGGTGCCAGCACCTTATTCGGGATTCAAAAATTAACTAATAAATAACAATTTCAAGACATAAAAAACAGATCGAAACATAATCTCACAACCTCAAAAAAACTTAATACTTTGATAAATTGTTTTGAGTTTGAATAACGAATCCGGTGCCAGCACCGTATTCGGGATTCGGGATTCGAGATTCCAATAACGAATCCGGTGCCAGCACCTTATTCGGGATTCAAAAATTAACTAATAAATAACAATTTCAAGACATAAAAAAAAACAGATCGAAACATAATCTCACAACCTCAAAAAAAAACTTAATACTTTGATCAATTGTTTTGAGTTTGAATAACGAATCCGGTGCCAGCACCGTATTCGGGATTCGGGATTCGGGATTCCAATAACGAATCCGGTGCCAGCACCTTATTCGGGATTCAAAAATTAACTAATAAATAACAATTTCAAAACATAAAAAACAGATCGAAACATAATCTCACAACCTCAAAAAAACTTAATACTTTAATCAATGGTTTTGGGTTTGAATAACGAATCCGGTGCCAGCACCGTATTCGGGATTCGGGATTCGGGATTCCAATAACGAATCCGGTGCCAGCACCTTATTCGGGATTCAAAAATTAACTAATAAATAACAATTTCAAGACATAAAAAAAACAGATCGAAACATAATTTCAAAACCTCAAAAAAACTTAATACTTTGATCAATTGTTTTGAGTTTGAATAACGAATCCGGTGCCAGCACCGTATTCGGGATTCGGGATTCGGGATTCCAATAACGAATCCGGTGCCAGCACCTTATTCGGGATTCAAAAATTAACTAATAAATAACAATTTCAAGACAAAAAAAACAGATCGAAACATAATCTCACAACCTCAAAAAAACTTAATACTTTGATCAATTGTTTTGAGTTTGAATAACGAATCCGGTGCCAGCACCGTATTCGGGATTATTCGGGATTCGGGATTCCAATAACGAATCCGGTGCCAGCACCTTATTCGGGATTCAAAAAATTAACTAATAAATAACAATTTCAAGACATAAAAAACAGATCGAAACATAATCTCACAACCTCAAAAAAACTTAATACTTTGATCAATTGTTTTGAGTTTGAATAACGAATCCGGTGCCAGCACCGTATTCGGGATTCGGGATTCGGGATTCCAATAACGAATCCGGTGCCAGCACCTTATTCGGGATTCAAAAATTAACTAATAAATAACAATTTCAAGACATAAAAAACAGATCGAAACATAATCTCACAACCTCAAAAAAACTTAATACTTTGATCAATTGTTTTGAGTTTGAATAACGAATCCGGTGCCAGCACCGTATTCGGGATTCGGGATTCCAATAACGAATCCGGTGCCAGCACCTTATTCGGGATTCAAATATGAACTAATAAATAACAATTTCAAGACATAAAAAACAGATCGAAACATAATTTCACAACCTCAAAAAAACTTAATACTTTGATCAATTGTTTTGAGTTTGAATAACGAATCCGGTGCCAGCACCGTATTCGGGATTCGGGATTCGGGATTCCAATAACGAATCCGGTGCCAGCACCTTATTCGGGATTCAAAAATTTACTAATAAATAACAATTTCAAGACATAAAAAACAGATCGAAACATAATTTCACAACCTCAAAAAAACTTAATACTTTGATCAATTGTTTTGAGTTTGAATAACGAATCCGGTGCCAGCACCGTATTCGGGATTCGGGATTCGGGATTCCAATAACGAATCCGGTGCCAGCACCGTATTCGGGATTCAAAAATTAACTAATAAATAATAATTTCAGGACATAATAAACAGATTGAAACATGATTTCACAACTACAAAAAAAATTTAGAACCTCGATAAATTGGTTTGAGTTTGAATAACGAATCCGGTGCCAGCACCGTATTCTGGATTCGGGATTCGGGATTTCAATAACGAATCCGGTGCCAGCACCGTATTCGGGATTCGGGATTTCAATAAGGAATCCGGTGACACAAACTTATTCGTTATTTATTAAAACGTATACAGACATCATATTTAAACATTTGAAAGCCGTAAAACATCTCCTTAGATCGTATTTCGTTATTCAGTTTGAATAGCAAGTCCGGTGCTAGCACCGTATTCGGGATTCGAATAACGAATCCGGTGCCAGCACCTTATTCGGGATTTAGTAAAACGTATATAGACATCGTTTGAATACTTGAAAGCCGTAAAACATCTCCTAACATCGTATTTCTATATTCAGTTTGAATAACGAATCCGGTGCCAGCACCGTATTCGGGATTCGGAATTCCAACAAGGAATCAGAAACTTATTCGGCATTTAGTGAAACGTATATAGGTATCATTGAAAGATTTTAAAGCCGTAAAACACCTCCTTAGATCAGCACCGTATTCGGGATTCGTGATTTGGGATTCGGGATTCCAATAACGAATCCGGTGTCAGCATCGTATTCGGGATTCGTGATTTGTAATTCGGGATTCGAATAACGAATCCGGTGCCAACACCGTATTTGGGATTCAGTGAAGCGTTTATAGACATTATTTGAATACCTGAAAGCCGTAAAACATCTCCTAACACCAATTTTATATATTCAGATTGAATAACGAATCCGGTGCCAGCACCGTATTCGGGGATTCGGGATTCGGGATTCCAATAACGAATCCGATGCCAGCACCGTATTCGGGATTCCAGTAAAGAATCCGGTTCCAGAAACTTATTTGTCATTTAGTAAAAGGTATATAGACATCATTTAAACACTTGAAAGCAGTAAAACTCCTCCTTAGATCGTATTTCGTTATTCAGTTTGAATAACGAATCCGGTGCCAGCACCGTATTCGGGATTCGGGATTCGAATAACGAATCCGGTGCCAGCACCTTATTCGGGATTTAAAAATGAACAATTAAAATAAATAACAATTTCGAGATATAAAAAACAGATCGAAACATGATTTCACAACTACAAAAAAATTTAGAACCTCGATAAATTGTTTTGAGTTTGAATAACGAATCCGGTGCCAGCACCGTATTCGGGATTCCAATAACGAATCCGGTGCCAGCACATTATTCGGGATTCAGTAACATGTATATAGACATAATTTATACACTTGGAAGCCGTAAAACACATCCGAACATAGTATTTCAGTATTCAGTTTTAATAACGAATCCAGTGCCAGCACCGTATTCGGGATTCGGAATTCGAATAATGAAACCGGTGCCAACGTCTAATTCGGCATTCAGTACAACCTATATAGACATCATTTAAAATCTTGAAAATCGTTAAAACCATCTCCTGACATCGTATTTCGTTATTCAGTTTGAATAGCAAATCCGGTTCCAGCACCGTATTCGGGATTCGAATAACGAATCCGGTGCCAGCAACTTATTCGGGATTCAGTAAAATGTATATATATATCATTTAAACACTTGAAAGCTGTAAAACACCTTCTTACTACGTATTTCGTTATTCAGTTTGAATAACGAATCCGGTGTCAGCACCGTAGTCGGGATTCGGGATTCGGGATTCGAATAACGTATCCGGTGCCAGCACCTTATTCGGGATTCAGTAAAACGTATATAGACATCATTTGAATACAGTACTTTACTTGAAAGCCGTAAAACAACTCCCTATATCGTATTTCGTTATTCAGTTTGAATAACTAATCCGGTGCCAGCACCGTATTCGGGATTCAGTAAAACGTATATAGACATCATTTGAAAGTTGTAAAACAACTCCTTAGATCGTATTTAGTTATTCAGTTTGAATAACGAAACCGGTGCCAGCACCGTATTCGGGATTCGAATAACGAATCCGGTGCCAGCACTGTATTCGGTATTCAAAAATTAACAAATAAATAGTAATTTCGAGACATAAAATTCGGGATTCGAATAACGAATCCGGTGCCAGCACTGTTTTCGGGATTCAAAAATTAACAAATAAATAGTAATTTCGAGACATAAAAAACAGATCGAAACAGATTCGTGCGGTGTTCTTCGATATGGTCAAGCGCCAGACCGTTAGCATGTGCTTCCGCAGAGAAAATGGAGGCAACATCCGGGAGTCGGATAGAGGAACAATGAATAGATGTACAGCATGCTACTGCGACACTATCATCATCTTTTGAGCCGTCAGTGTAGATCTGAACATGATCAGGGAAAGCCCTAATGCACCCCCAAAAGGAGGATTTCCGTTCTTCGAGTTATGCACTGGACTTTTTCCTCTCATGTAGAGATAAATTGGTATCAGGTGTCTGAATGAGCCATGGTGGTACATCCGATACGGTGCACTCGTCAATGGTGTCGATATTTATATTTAATTCCTGCAAAAAGTTTGAAATTCTTATGCCAAATGTTGGTATGAGTATTTTTTGATGTTGTGGGTTAAACAAGATAAAATACGGGGTTTTAGGATTATATTTGAGTTCAGCAGCATACTGTAAGGAAAATTTCTTTCGTCGATCGCCTAGAGATGGTTCATCAGCTTCCACATGGAGACTCTTCACAGGTGCTATTCGAAAAGCTCCAAGTGCGAGACGCAGTCCCTGATTCTGGATAGGGTAAAGCATCTGTAGATAGGAGCTGCGAGCCGATTCATAGACATTCTATCCGTAATTTTGATCTAATAAGTGTCCGGTAGATACGCAGAAACATTTCACGGTCTGCACCCCAATCAGAATGAGAAAGAACACGTAGACTGTTCAGCGACTTCGAACACTTATCCTTCAGATGTTTGATATGTGGAACAAATGACAGTTTCGCATCAAATGTAAGTCCAAGAAATTTAGTTTAATCAACTACTGGAATTTTAATTCCATTGAGTGTGAGGTCTGGATCATTGTGTGGTTTTCGTTTTTGACAGAAGTACATGCAGAAAGTTTTGTAATTTGCCTAAACATTGTTGTAATTGTCGTTCTATAGTGTGGATGTTTTTTATCTGTAACATATCCAGAAATAATCCACAAATAGAGACCTTTCTGTAGATTGGCAAAGACATTTGGTTATGCTGTTAATTTTAAATCCATAAAATTTGACAGACAGGATACAACCCTGAGGGACACCCATCTCCTGTGTTTCTGTTTCTGAATAGGTTGAACCCGTTCGGACTTTGAAATGCCTGTCAGATATGAAATGTGAAATAAACTTTGGCAAATTACCACGTATACCGATATCATGGAGATAATTCATAATTCCATATTGCCAGGTTGTGTCGTATGCCTTTCTAAGGTCAAATAATATGGCTACAAGATGTTCTTTCTTGGTAAAGGGAGAACCAGAGGAACATCATCAGACAGAGTTCCGGAAACCATGGTTGTTTCGGCCACAGTGGCGCTATCAGAAGGAGGGAGCAAATGTGCTCCCGAAACTTCAGTAGTACCCTGCTCACTAGGTTGAATGGAGGGAAAGCATAAGCATGCATCCCTCCACAGCCCAAACCATTTGGTCTGGTACCGGAGAAACAGAGGTTGGCTAGTGGTTGTTCAGGGAAGTAAGAGGCCTGTCCCATTCTGAAAAATGCCCTCGAAGATCGAGGGATTTAGCGGCCATTCTGTCAGAACCGTCTGGCGGCGCCTAGAGAGAGAGTATTCGGCAAAACATTCAACTGTAGAGATGCCCATAGCATCACAAACCACTTTGGAATACAAAATCTTCTGAAAAGCCTGCAGAGCCAACAGAACAGCTCTCATCTCGAGCACGTCCTTGTGATTGACAATGGCCATCGAGGTAAGCTCCTTAACCTATCATTCACGCATTCGTGAACAAGGTCATGGTGGGAGCTGGCTTGAATAACTGACAACTCCCCTCGGAAAACATTGTCCTTCATATTCATAGACCGAGCAATAACTTTCACCGACTGGTTGTTGAGCCTCTCATTTCCTGATAATAGTTACAGGTTCGTGAGGAGGAACATCTGGAAAAGTCTGATGTAATATCTCCCCAGAGCGACCACATCTGCCAGAGCTGAGTGTCTACCCAACCACAAATATACAGATCATGAGCAACACTGATGGAGTATATAATTATTTATAAATACAGGTATATTCATTTTTACATTCAATCCATAAAGGAAAAGAAACGATTATTCGTTTGCACTTAACATTCATGATTTCGCCAGTCTGTAGGCCAAGCCCCACCATAATATATGATACAGCAAAGGAGAAAGTAGGAATAGATTAGTAAATATGCAGTTGAATTAAAATATATATTCATTTTACTAGTACTTAAAAGTTACTAAAGTCTTTAAGATCTACCTGTTGATTCAACGTATTTCTGGATAAATGCACACATTGCAGAATATAGATCATAACTAAGGTGATTACTTCCCCTTGTTAGTAAGTTAATATACATTAACATTTAGTTCACGATTCAATCTAAGATTTAGTTGGATATCTACTTGTAGGAGAGACAGAGAGTCAATTAAAGGTCATCTTTCAGTTTTGATCTAGGATAAAATAGAAAGAGGTGACAAACATCTTTAACAGAGCTGCAACAAATACAAGAGTTTAATTGACTTGCTTGGATTCTAAGTTAGCATAAAATAATGTTAAATGATCTAGATCCACTATTCAAGTATCTAAAAGCATAAGTACATAATTTCTCAGCAGAAGTGTGTATGGCATGAGGGCTTGTTGTGGCGACCTCTTGATGAGAATCTGAAAGTACTCTTGATGAAGTGGCCCACACTGAAGCTATGATGACCGGTGGAGTCTCCATTTTGAAGTTAGGTGAATCAACGTGCCTGTTAAAGGCACATAGATATATGTGTGAACGCCAAGCTCCGGACTTTTTGTGGGCCAGAAATATTCTTGAATAGAAGCTGCTGTTTGTGCAGTCCTCCATAGGTACCTCCTCGACCGCGCTCTTTAGTCTCTAAAAGTGCATTTTCCGGATCCCCGGAGGTGGAAAGAAGATAGCCTTTGTCACAAAGAAGGATTCCGCAAGAGGGGAATACCTAACCCCTTATTAACTACTGACAAAGCCCAAGAGTCCTATGTTTGATTTACCTCCACTCCGGAAGGAAGGCAGACAGACGACCTCCTACAGGCAGATCGGGAGGAGGAAGATCGAAACCCTCCCAAGTTGGAGAATCCTTTCCTATCCCGAAGCCTAATCTTGCGAAAAAGGACCTGTATTTGAGACTGGAGGTGCGTAGTCCACCATAACAAACCCTTTGTCTAGAATGACCAAGGAGGGGGATTCTTCATATCTCCAAGAGGGCTCGGATTATTCCAATTGTTGACCTTGAAGTAAGGCTTCCACTTCGGCTACACAGCAGACTGGGAAGCTGAAATTTTAGCCTTCTTCTTGGGTCGCGCTGTTACCTGCGAGGAACTGGCCTTCACGGTCTGTAATCTCAAAGAAGGACAGAAGCGACTAATTCATCCTTCAAACCCTTCTGAATAGAAGAAAGATCTAGAGTCTCCCAAAAAGAGTGGACCAAGAGAAGATGAAGTCAACAAACAGGAACGGTAAGGTTCATCGATTGAGCGGTTTTTTTAAAACAGAAAAACGCCTAGCCAACAAGATATTGGCGAGAAATGACACCTGAGGCGTGCTCGGGATAGCAACCGCTCTCGTAAGCGCTTGCAAGACAAGAAATATGTCATCCTGAACGGCAGTAAGTGCTAGGACGCGCATCCGATATAGTGTCTGTAAATGATGTCTGTAGACGTTTTACTAAATAACGAATAAGTTTCTGTCACCAAATTCCTTATTGGAATCCCGAATCCCGAATACGGTGCTGTCAAACTGAATAACGCAATACGATCTAAGGGGGTGTTTTACTGCTTTTAAGTGTTTAAACTATGTCTATATACGTTTTACTAAATGACAAATAAGTTTCTGGCACCGGATTCCTTATTGGAATCCCGAATCCCTAATACGGTGCTGGCACCGGATTTGCTAATCAAACTAAATAGCGAAATACGATCCAATATATTCAATCTGAATATATAAATACGATGTTAGATGTTTTACGGCTTTTAAGTGTTTAGATGATGCCTATATACGTTTTACTAAATGACGAATAAGTTTCTGATTCCTTATTAGAATTCCGAATCCCGAATCCCGACTACGGTGCTGGCACAGGATTCGTTATTCAAACTGAATAACGAAATACGATATAAGGAGGTGATTTACTGCTTTCAATTGTTTAAATGATGTCTATATACGTTGTACTAAATGAGAAATAGGTTTCTGGCACCGGATTCTTTATTGGAATCCCGAATCCCGAATGCGGTGCTGGCATCGGATTCGTTATTGGAATCCCGAATCCTGAATCCCGAATACGGTGCTGGCATCGGATTCGTTATTCAATCTGAATATATAAATACGATGTTAGGAGATGTTTTACGTCTTTCATGTATTCAAATAATGTTTTATAATGTCAAACGCTTTACTGAATCCCGAATACGGTGCTGGCACCGGATTCGTTATTCAAACTCAAAACAATTGATCAAAGTATTAAGTTTTTTTGAGGTTGTGAGATTATGTTTCGATCTGTTTTTTATGTCTTGAAATTGTTATTTATTAGTTAATTTTTGAATCCCGAATAAGGTGCTGGCACCGGATTCGTTATTGGAATCCCGAATCCCGAATCCCGAATACGATGCTGGCACCGGATTCGTTATTCAAACTCAAAACAATTGATCAAAGTATTAAGTTTTTTTGAGGTTGTGAAATTATGTTTCGATGTGTTTTTTATGTCTTGAAATTGTTATTTATTAGTTAATTTTTGAATCCCGAATAAGGTGCTGGCACCGGATTCGTTATTGGAATCCCGAATCCCGAATCCCGAATACGGTGCTGGCACCGGATTCGTTATTCAAACTCAAAACCATTGATCAAAGTATTAAGTTTTTTTTGAGGTTGTGAAATTATGTTTCGATCTGTTTTTTATGTCTTGAAATTGTTATTTATTAGTGAATTTTTGAATCCCGAATAAGGTGCTGGCACCGGATTCGTTATTGGAATCTCGAATCCCGAATCCCGAATACGGTGCTGGCACCGGATTCGTTATTCAAACTCAAAACAATTGATCAAAGTATTAAGTTTTTTTTGAGGTTGTGAAATTATGTTTCGATCTGTTTTTTATGTCTTGAAATTATTATTTATTAGTTCATATTTGAATCCCGAATAAGGTGCTGGCACCGGATTCGTTATTGGAATCCCGAATTCCGAATCCCCAATACGGTGCTGGCACCGGATTCGTTATTCAAACTCAAAACAATTGATCAAAGTATTAAGTTTTTTTGAGGTTGTGAAATTATGTTTCGATGTGTTTTTATGTCTTGAAATTGTTATTTATTAGTTAATTTTTGAATCCCGAATAAGGCGCTGGCACCGGATTCGTTATTCAAACTCAAAACAATTGATCAAAGTATTAAGTTTTTTTGAGGTTGTGAAATTATGTTTCGATGTGTTTTTTATGTCTTGAAATTGTTATTTATTAGTTCATATTTAAATCCCGAATAAGGTGCTGGCACCGGATTCGTTATTGGAATCCCGAATCCCGAATCCCGAATACGGTGCTGGCACCGGATTCGTTATTCAAACTCAAAACCATTGATCAAAGTATTAAGTTTTTTTCAGGTTGTGAAATTATGTTTCGATCTGTTTTTTATGTCTTGAAATTGTTATTTATTAGTTAATTTTTGAATCCCGAATAAGGTGCTGGCACCGGATTCGTTATTGGAATCCCGAATCCCGAATACGGTGCTGGCACCGGATTCGTTATTCAAACTCAAAACAATTTATCAAAGTATTAAGTTTTTTTGAGGTTGTGAAATTATGTTTCGATGTGTTTTTTATGTCTTGAAATTGTTATTTATTAGTTAATTTTTGAATCCCGAATAAGGTGCTGGCACCGGATTCGTTATTGGAATCTCGAATCCCGAATCCCGAATACGGTGCTGGCACCGGATTCGTTATTCAAACTCAAAACAATTGATCAAAGTATTAAGTTTTTTTGAGGTTGTGAAATTATGTTTCGATCTGTTTTTTATGTCTTGAAATTGTTATTTATTAGTTAATTTTTGAATCCCGAATAAGGTGCTGGCACCGGATTCGTTATTGGAATCCCGAATCCCGAATCCCGAATACGGTGCTGGCACCGGATTCGTTATTCAAACTCAAAACAATTTATCGAAGTATTAAATCTTTTGAGGTTGTGAAATTATGTTTCGATCTGTTTATTATGTCCTGAAATTCTTATTTATTAGTTAATATTTGAATCCCGAATAAGGTGCTGGCACCGGATTCGTTATTGGAATCCCGAATCCCGAATCCCGAATACGGTGCTGGCACCGGATTCGTTATTCAAACTCAAAACAATTGATCAAAGTATTAAGTTTTTTTGAGGTTGTGAAATTATGTTTCGATCTGTTTTTTATGTCTTGAAATTATTATTTATTAGTTCATATTTGAATCCCGAATAAGGTGCTGGCACCGGATTCGTTATTGGAATCCCGAATCCCGAATCCCCAATACGGTGCTGGCACCGGATTCGTTATTCAAACTCAAAACAATTGATCAAAGTATTAAGTTTTTTTGAGGTTGTGAAATTATGTTTCGATGTGTTTTTTATGTCTTGAAATTGTTATTTATTAGTTAATTTTTGAATCCCGAATAAGGCGCTGGCACCGGATTCGTTATTGGAATCTCGAATCCCGAATCCCGAATACGGTGCTGGCTCCGGATTCGTTATTCAAACTCAAAACAATTGATCAAAGTATTAAGTTTTTTTGAGGTTGTGAAATTATGTTTCGATGTGTTTTTTATGTCTTGAAATTGTTATTTATTAGTTCATATTTGAATCCCGAATAAGGTGCTGGCACCGGATTCGTTATTGGAATCCCGAATCCCGAATCCCGAATACGGTGCTGGCACCGGATTCGTTATTCAAACTCAAAACCATTGATCAAAGTATTAAGTTTTTTTGAGGTTGTGAAATTATGTTTCGATGTGTTTTTTATGTCTTGAAATTGTTATTTATTAGTTCATATTTGAATCCCGAATAAGGTGCTGGCACCGGATTCGTTATTGGAATCTCGAATCCCGAATCCCGAATACGGTGCTGGCACCGGATTCGTTATTCAAACTCAAAACCATTGATCAAAGTATTAAGTTTTTTTGAGGTTGTGAAATTATGTTTCGATCTGTTTTTTATGTCTTGAAATTATTATTTATTAGTTCATATTTGAATCCCGAATAAGGTGCTGGCACCGGATTCGTTATTGGAATCCCGAATTCCGAATCCCCAATACGGTGCTGGCACCGGATTCGTTATTCAAACTCAAAACAATTGATCAAAGTATTAAGTTTTTTTGAGGTTGTGAAATTATGTTTCGATGTGTTTTTTATGTCTTGAAATTGTTATTTATTAGTTAATTTTTGAATCCCGAATAAGGCGCTGGCACCGGATTCGTTATTGGAATCTCGAATCCCGAATCCCGAATACGGTGCTGGCACCGGATTCGTTATTCAAACTCAAAACAATTGATCAAAGTATTAAGTTTTTTTGAGGTTGTGAAATTATGTTTCGATGTGTTTTTTATGTCTTGAAATTGTTATTTATTAGTTCATATTTGAATCCCGAATAAGGCGCTGGCACCGGATTCGTTATTGGAATCTCGAATCCCGAATCCCGAATACGGTGCTGGCACCGGATTCGTTATTCAAACTCAAAACAATTGATCAAAGTATTAAGTTTTTTTGAGGTTGTGAAATTATGTTTCGATGTGTTTTTTATGTCTTGAAATTGTTATTTATTAGTTCATATTTGAATCCCGAATAAGGTGCTGGCACCGGATTCGTTATTGGAATCCCGAATCCCGAATCCCGAATACGGTGCTGGCACCGGATTCGTTATTCAAACTCAAAACCATTGATCAAAGTATTAAGTTTTTTTGAGGTTGTGAAATTATGTTTCGATCTGTTTTTTATGTCTTGAAATTGTTATTTATTAGTTAATTTTTGAATCCCGAATAAGGTGCTGGCACCGGATTCGTTATTGGAATCCCGAATCCCGAATCCCGAATACGGTGCTGGCACCGGATTCGTTATTCAAACTCAAAACAATTTATCAAAGTATTAAGTTTTTTTGAGGTTGTGAAATTATGTTTCGATGTGTTTTTTATGTCTTGAAATTGTTATTTATTAGTTAATTTTTGAATCCCGAATAAGGTGCTGGCACCGGATTCGTTATTGGAATCCCGAATCCCGAATCCCGAATACGGTGCTAACTTCACGTTGCCTTCTTAATAGGCTTATATTAAATCATTGTGCCGAATGGGAATGAATGGATATGTCTTGAGAGAGAGAGTGAGAGAAGATCTAATATTATAACAAAACTTCTTTATTAGCTGCAGTAAAGTGAGAAAGAGTACGAAAGAGTATAAATGAGGAGAATACAATCTAATGCCAAAATGAAAATAAAAGTATGAAAAAATAATACGACAGAAAAAAAGTACGATGATGAAATGGCTCCGTGCCAGAGGCACGAAATATAACATAAATATTTTATATAAATATTAGACTAGACATTAACAGCACAATTTAATAAATACTAATTTCACTACATTTAAGATTAAACAACTCTTCGTTTAATTTCATTTATTTAATTTTATTTGTTTTTATATATATGTATATTCAAAAAATTAAAAAACGTTATTTTTAACGGGTATTCTTTATATATGACATGACTATGCTATGCATAAATTGTATTTAAGTACATGCGACCCCATTCTGAGTACAAGAAAAAAGAAAAAGAAATCATTGTGCCGTTGAATCAGCCAATTGGAGTTAACGTAAGAAAAGTTGACGTCGTTTTTCACGTTATGTGATAGTATAACATATATTGAAAGCCAATGAAATTGCTCGTCGTTTTTTACCATGATTCAACAAATGCTTGTTTATACTCTTGGTTTCTTAAGATGGCAAGAGAAAGTAACGTGAATTTTAACGTGAAATTATTGTAGGAAATTTCTGCTACCAAAATAAAAAAAAAAACCACTTAAACATTATTTCTGAACAAAAATCTAATGATAATGATGCAATGAAGTCACTCAGTTTAAGAAATGAACCTTCAAAAAGACCACCCAAGGGACATGGATGGGTTAACGTGCAATGAAATCACTCAGTTTAAGAAATGAACCTTTAAAAGCGACGCAGTCAAATCTGTATAAAAATCACTGAAGGGACATGTATGGGTTAACGTGGTCTTTATAACCAGGTGGTCTTTATACACATGACAAATTGCGTAATAAATGTTCATTCGTGACCCTAAGAATGCGATCTCAATAAGTGAGTTGTCTTTATATTCCAAAAAATATCAGTAAGACAGGTTTTATTGTATTATTATAATAATACTTACTTTTTTGTTTCCACAGGATGTGCCCCTAGCTGCGTAATGTAACACACAATCACTGTCGGTGGCGGGGTCTCTACAGTACATAGCTGTACATATAGAACTGGCGTTACCAAATTCATAACCCTGCCATGGAATAATTCAGGAAATTAGTTTTAATGAGTTTATGTTGGTCTTCAATATAAAGACATCATTTAAGGTGTCAATGAAGGTTAAAAATAAACATTAATATAGATTTGTGGAATCTTTGTTGTGTTTAGGGATAAAGTCATTACAATTTAATTAATTGCATTTTGGACGGAATGATTAATGGTCTTATTAACGTTAATTTGTATGCAGCAGGGCAAAATATTTAAATTAGGCTCAAGCTTTTACTATATCTTGGAAAATTTCTGCAATACACATACTGCTATTAAGACAAATTTGCCATTTGGTCCCAAATGTAAGTAAAGTGCATTAATATAACTAATACGGCTTTTACTTTTCATTATAACACAAAAATGAAAGTTTTTAAGCTTTTACACATAATAATTTATGCGTTTACCACTTTTTGCACATAATGAGATTTTAGAGATAAACGGATTACAAAAAACGCAAATTACTCTAACAGCTTATATAGGAACAACAAGTGGAAACCTAACGAAATGAGATCTACGTATACATGCCTATTATATATAAAAAAATGTTTCATTTCTTCGATGCAATCCTATTGTAATGCTTTACAAACTAAATTGCGAAATGTTCCGGGATATGCCAAACTTTTCTTTATCTCTTTTTCTCCATACATTTTGACATTTTTAACAATGCAACTTCTCCAAGAATCTATGCTTTCCCTATGTGTTCTTTCATCATATAAACACCAAAAAATCCTAATATACACTTTTTTCTTTACCTTTCACCTCCTTTTAATTAGTCCTATTACTTTGATATTATGTGAAAATTGAAATGCTTCCTTTTACTCTACTTTATATCAGTTGTTCGCTCTATGATAGTAAATAGAGGATCTTACATGAGTGGCTATGTGATATGAAATTTATCAAACGAGTTCAATAATTTGATGTACTACGTGCCTTTAGGCGAGTGACATATCTAATTATTAAATGAGTTTGAAAAACTCATATAACATAGTCACGAGTGTAAGATTCTATTTATCACATAGCTTTAAAATAATAAAAATATAAGTAAAACTTTAGATTTCGTCTCTATATAAAGTTGTAGAAATCCAATACGGACGTGACGTTCCCGTCTACGGAGACAATCAAGCGACGTCATATATATATCATGACGTCAAAACTACCTGTGACGTCACGATAGTGTTATTACACATGTGTGTTATGATATTGATGTCATTGTCGTGTGTGATAATATACAATTATGGCCCTCTGTGGAGGGATACATCTAGAATTGTCTCCCTGGAAAGAGTTATTTTCTCGAGGGCGAAGCCCGAGAGAAAATAACTCTTTTCAGGGAGACAATTCTAGATGTATCCCGACACATAGGGACATAATTATTTTATTATACCGAACAAAATTAAAAGAACCCATGAAGATATTTCCCAACAACAACGTTGTTAAATTCGTTGGCTGCTACACAAAAATAAACAACACCGTTGCCATTGTTGGTTGACGTTGCAGATGACGTCAACTTCCGGTCACGTGCGGAGCTTCCAACGGGTTATTTCCCTGGGGTTATTTCCCTCGGGGGTTATTTCCCTGGGGTTATTTCCCTCGGGGGTTATTTCCCTGGGGTTATTTCCCTCGCCTTCCAATTCCGGGGGAAACATCTAACTTATTCAATGTCATGTGATCAAGTTTAATCCAATCAGAACATTCTAAATGAAAGTGAGGTATAATAATATACAATTATGGCCCTCTGTGGAGGGATATATCTAGAATTGACTCCATGGAAAGAGTTATTTTCTCGAGGGTGAAGCCCGAGAGAAAATAACTCTTTGCAGGGATACAATTCTAGATGTATCCCGACACATAAGGACAATAATTATTTTATTATACCGAACAAAATTAAAAGAAAAAAAATATCTGTTAAAAGAACCCATGAAGATATTTCCCGACAACAACGTTGCTAAATTCGTTGGGCTACAAAAAATAAGCAACAGCGTTGCTATTGTTGGTTGACGTTGCAGATGACGTCAACATCTGGTCACGTGCGAAGATTCTAAGGGATTATTTCCCTGGGGTTATTTCCCTCGGGGGTTATTTCCCTGGGGTTATTTCCCTTGCCTTTCAATGCCGGGGATCATCTATCTTATTCAATGTCATGTGATCAAGTTTAATCCAATCAGAACATTCTAAATGAAAGTGAGTTATAATAATAAGGAATATGTAGAGGCCAGTTATGTGATAAATGAAACTTTTTGTGTGATGTCTATCTTGTGAAAGAGTTAAATATATACAGTGTGCATGACTTTTTCGCCCTTTTACCCTTTTTATCAATTGTGTGTTCTTTGTGATTTTTGGAATATTTGAATTAAAAAATTTGTCGCTTCCTTTCACTCTTAAATATACAGTATGCGCTCTATGATTTTTTTTTAATATTTAAATAAAAACAGTATGTCGTTTCCTTTTACTCTTCTTTATATATTATGTAGTGTGCGCTCTATGTTCTTTTTGGAATATTTGGGGGGAGGGGGTCACCAACTCTTGGTACTAGCATACTTAATATGCCTTTATCTCTATGCTGTTTACTTACGCGACAGAGGTAGGACGTTGGCCCCCAGATCAGACGGCACTGCTCGTCAGGATTGAAGAGCTGACCTGGAACCTCAGTAGAGGAGACACCGACGTTCTCATAACTGTCCGAAAGACAGGTGTATCCAATTCTGGGGACAAAAATATACAACGCAATATTACATGTGTAATAATGTATTGTCATATAAACCAACATAAACTGATATACCTTCTGCAGATGTTTCGTCTCAGTCACAATTAGGCAAGGACTTTTCGCACCTGTTATAGCCAGACATAGAAAACCTTGTCATGATTCGAATTAAAATTGGAAATTTTACTTATTGATTTATATTAACTGAAAATGAATATTATACTTGTAATCGCCCGGTAGAAGACTGTCCTGATTTTAATTATTTCTTGAGAATTGTCATGATTGAGTAACATAATGAATATCAGACACATTTAATTACCTAATACGTGAACGAAAGTCAAAATTGTATTTTAGACAGAAAAATTTAAATTGCTTATTCTGAAGTTTTGAATATTGAATTATTCACCATTAATGCTTGGTAAGCATTTATCCACATCTCGACAAACTTCCTCTGTCATATTCAGTCATGAAACTAGCTATAAAGACAATTAATGGGGAAAAGAAAAATGCCTTTCATTATATAAAAGTTAAATTATAGCGGAATGGATCATTCCAGAAAAGTTGCCTCATTCAGTGGGCGGTCGTTGTACCGAGTTGGTCGCTATGACAACCTTGTATGACTGTACCTTGTAAGATTGTTTATAAACTCCCGGAAGTAGTCGACTGTGCATGACGAGAATTTCCATTGATTGAGTCGTTTTTCAGGCGGGATTGGTCCGTATCCAGACGATGCCATAATATAACGGTTGGAGGACGTACAGCCATTGTTCTCTCCGTCGTGGAGGGCGCCAAGACTGTAAAATGTATATCATGTGAATCATCAAAACAATACATCGCTAATTATAGTTAATGTAGTTAATGTTCCGGGTAACTGAGATTTTTTCAAACGTAGGTATGTAGTTAGACTGGATTACCTGCCTTAGAATCATTTCACTCCGCTAGGCTGCGCTTATAAATACAAAAAGACCCTAGCGGAAAGTTGAAGAACTATGGCAGACAATACAGTATTGTCTTCTAATAGTAAATGTAGGACAATGAAGTAATACTTACAGTTTGGACAAAACATATTGTCGAATTTTCAAGGGATTTTTTTAAATTGTAAAACATACTCACAATAATCATATCATTGATATGTGGGCATTAGTTAATTGTGAATTGTAAGGTAATATACCAAGTAAAAGTCGACATTGTATATGATAAAGTCAGGAAAATGTAAATGATCTATTGAAGTGTTTGTCATATAATTTGATATCAGTTTGAAACTTATTAAAAAATTAATAGAAGTTATAAGCTTTTTTTCTAATCCTTGTTTCTTATACATGTATATTTATATGTGTATACATGAGAGTTTCAAGACTAGAATAAAATCACTTTTGGATTTAATGCAAAATAACCAAGATCGAGTTACCTATGGCCCAGTTCGTGGGAGGCTGTACCAATGTTCTGTAGTCCACCGTGGTCCTCTACCACAGACACGCTGTCACCATTAGGTCTACACATAGACCCAATAAAGGCCAAACCTACAGGTATCAATAACATACTGATGAATATGTGCCTACGTTAAATGAAAACAATCCATCTCGTCAACCATGTTGTTGTGCTGTCATTTATACAGTAAGAATGTATGTGAAAAATTTTATTTTGAAATGTTGAAATTATGAAGTTGTTATGTGAAAACATTTAGTTCAATCAGAAAATCTCATCGATTTGCTAATTGTTGATATGCTTCACTAGAAGGTAGATTCATGACACGTATACTTACTGTAAAGTGAAAGTAGCATGTTCTTACCTGCGGTATGGAGAAGTTTTGTATTTCCAGTCGAAGAGTAGAGATCAATCCTAAAAGAAATATTAACAGTAACGAATGTGATTAATGCATTGAAAGAGGTGCTTCTATATAACGAAATATCCCAGCATTATTTCAAGTATTGATTTAAATGCTCTGTTTATCTTGTGATAATAACTTTGTTTCTGCAAGTACTCGTCTATATACCCTAAAAACTCGAAAATAAGACACGCCTCATTCTCCTTGATAGTAAGAGATTATAGGCTTATTTTCAAGTACCGGCTTATTTTCGAATGAGCTAACTTTCGAAAGTATTTTAGCGGTTAGTCAAATATGGTATGGCTTATTTACGAAGTTTTTATTGATTTCTTTGAGTTGACTCCCTTACTTTTCCTTTTCGATTGAGTTGTATCTTTCAGATTGACTATTATCTCATATAAGAGAGGAATTACATACCCTGTAAACAGCATGGCATGATCATGTGCAGGCAAGCCTTTTGTATTTCTAACCCAGAACCGGAAATCTTTGAGGGCGTCGTCAGCGTTTACGTAATCTCTAGGTTTGGCTGTTTCTCGTCTGATCTCAATCCAGGGGTATGTGTCCATTCTCTGATTAACACCGACATTACATTTGAATTAAAACTTACTTTATTTTTTTTACTTAATTAAAATGAAAATGATATAATGATAGCACTAAATAAAACAATGATAGATGTAAATGTTAATGTCACCAAATAAGATAATGGTGAAATCGATTATTATGATGCCAAAAGAAAATAATATCATGACAAATGAAGATAAAATAATGGTAGAAGCAAATGAAACATTGGTCAAATCAAATCAAATATAAATAAAAAATACCATATATTGATAAGATCATATCTATAATGATAAAACCATATAATATAATGAAAACACAAATTCATATAGTATGTTTGAACCATATGAGACAGCTATGGCGTTGCAAAATTATGCCTTGATCGTGTTTTGTTGTTGTAATATTTATAGGAAATAACAATTATACTTTCATCACAATGAACTTACATCAGCGACGATGAACCCTGCGATAGAAACAGCAAACCTTAGATCTGCGCTGACGATACCTTTATACCGTAGGTCTATCTGTAAAAAAAAGACAAAAATAAACTTTGTATTATTCTTAAAAGTGTAAAGTCTGTTAAAATAGCCAGGTTATTATGCTGACATTTATATAGCAAGAAAGCTATATAAGGACACATTTGATTTTAAAATGTTGCATGCACAATCTAAAGTTGAAAAAAAAGTGAACAGGAATAACTTCACAGACCTTCTTCACCATGTAAATTTGAACACGTATGCCATCAATATACTGTATTCTTTTGTTAAATCACGTATGCCATCAATATACTGTATTCTTTTGTTAAATCACGTTTTGCGGAAAACTGACTTCGGGACAGACATGATATGCTTTAATATATGATTTCGCATGTACAATAATATGAACTTGATAAAACTAAAGTGAACAAAATTGGAACATCACAGGTCTCAAGGGAGATTTTATATTTTTATTTTTATTTTGTTTGGTTTTGCGGATGACATCCAGAGTTGACCCCAACTAAACAACGCTTTCATATTTGTCTTTTCAGAACACTTACCTCATTAATAAAATGTGAAAAGTAACGTCT
Organism: Argopecten irradians; assembly: GCF_041381155.1. Taxonomy (NCBI): domain Eukaryota; kingdom Metazoa; phylum Mollusca; class Bivalvia; order Pectinida; family Pectinidae; genus Argopecten; species Argopecten irradians. The sequence goes on from NC_091141.1 coordinate 5,808,653, forward strand.
TAAATTATTTTTGACATTTTGGTCTTTATCGTTGTCGTTATATCCTAAGGCTCGTTTGAACCAGCTGAAACAATTAGGAAAACTTCATAAGGAATGTAATTTACCATTCTCGGTCCCAGGTGTTCATCGTACTATCGGTTACTCCTGGGACCGAGGATGGTAATTCACATGGTATGATATTGACATGCAACATTTAAGCAAAAAATGGAAATGTAGCCTGTACGAGATGAGATATATGACCAAAATGCAGTTGTTAAAAAAATCAGAAATCTGAAATTGCTTTTAGGTCTCACATACAATTTTTCAATTTTGCTTGTGACGAACGTTTTCTTTGGGTAGAAATAACATTTGTAACGTCGTCTGTAATTGGTTGATGGCTGCATAAGAATTTCTTAAATACTAAAAAGAAGATTAAAGAATTGACACGATTTTTTCGTAACAATTATATCTTACTAACATGAACATATATTTTAAAATGTCATTCCTTAACTAGTCTAAACTTACTCTTGATATATTTGAAAGTCTACAACAACCAGAAGATCGATTGTGTAGAGACGTGGACCTGTATCACGTTGGAAGCGGCCTTCCATTGGCTGTCGTGTGGCCTCCAACATTTGTTTCTGTAGTATATCAGTAGGCGGGTCTTCGGCTGTAATGTTACAACAGTACAGGATTAACGGCTTAAATCGATAGTTTACTAGATAAAATTAAACATTCAAAGTCAAAAACTCACATCTTGCCTATCGTAAACCAGCTTCCTTTGGCAACTAAGAAATCTGGCAATTTCATTTGAAGATGACAAATTGTATGTAGTAGATTAGGACATTGAAAAACCTTTCATTATAATCAAAAGATTACTTAAGTAGAAATCAACTCGAAGAGATAAATTTTCGCGAATATATTTTTGTACACAAATTTAATTGGTATAAAGCATAGAAGATATATCCATTCATTCATACAAACATTCATTCATTCATTCATTCATGGGCCTTCTTCATTCATTCAATCATTCATTTATTCATTCATATCTTTTATGAGAGTACATGATAAGCGGACAAACGTTATAAATTAATATATTAATAGCAATATAAAAATTATTGTTGTAAATTGGGTACATCTATCTTTATTATTTCAGTTTTAATGTCAACTTACGCAGAGGCCTGTAATCATGTGACACGAGAAGATCACGTGGTTTTTGAGTAACACGGTATAATGTTCTACGTGTAGTTTGTGATTCATCGGATAGATTGTTTACTATTTCGTCAACTGATAATCCATATTGCAGGTTTCCATCTGTGTATGTACCCGTCTGGAAGTACATTTAAATTGCAGTAAAAAAATTATACTATAATACTATGATAATAACATGTTTATAACGAACACTCACAAGTTCATGGTTATAACATAGTAATTTTCATTCCCTCTCACTGTTTCTATAATATGTTTGAAAAATAGGTACAACGAATATGCCTATGACGAAGTGATTTTCTGGATCACCAAATGTTCGTTATAACCGTGAATTACTCTAATAAAGTCGTTATAAACAATAGAACCAGGCGTTTCAGAATGAACCCCTTCCTATGTTATAAACAACGTCTACTTTGCAATGTTAGTGAAAATCATTTACTCAAAACTAGCATATTGTTCTGAAATAATTCCAAGACATGTGGTTAACAGTGTAAAGGGCTAATTATACCACGATGAATATTTAATCTAATCTTTAACACTTTAATAGACCATAAATCTAACCAAGAATTCAAATAATGGCTCACAAATGTATATAACTTTAATGATAAAAACAGTAATAGCGATATGAAACATCCTATATAATATGCTGTGCAATTCTAATGCTCATAAATGATATAATATCCTAAAAATAAAGACAATTGATATATGGGGGTCCTTCTCTTTGTTGCTGAAATGAAATTAAACTGTATACACATCGCTATTGATTGATATGAATCAGGCAATACTGAATGTTCCCTCATAATTTCTGTATATATCAATATCATTTAACGATAAATCAAAATCTTCCCAGTATAGACAGGAATACGGTTTTAAGGCATATCTGTATTTTTAAACAATCGCCGACTTTAAGATTATAAAAAAAATAATCACTAATCAGTTAAGTAGCCATAGCTTATACGTATAATAATACATGTTGTATTTCAAATGTGTTTGTATCTTTAATGCCACGTATTCTACCGACCATAAAACATAATTAATTACCCTGTCGCTATTCTACGCAAATATTCTTGACAATATGTCGTCACACATATACTAAAGGATATACAAATCTATGATAACTACGATGAAAAATGTACTTCGATAAACAATATATATCATGTGCGACAAGTTTATTGAAAATGAAAGCTCAAGAATGTTTTTGAAAATAGGTGAACACTATCTCTAGTCAATATTTCAAATATCAGTAAATGCAAAAAAGTAAAAAAAAAAATAGTATAACATGTAGACAAATTTCATTAATAAAATAAATATATTCAATCTATTGCTTACTTACTTGTTGTAATATCATTAAATTAGATTAAGTTTATGCAACCTAAAATCACGGCGTACTCCGATTTAAACAATACAGTAGCATTAATTATATATAATATCATATCCAGAATCATGTAGTGACGATATATTACAGAAGTGTAACTCCTTGAGGACAGGCTAAATGTGTCCAATGCAAAGGTTGTTGTTATCCTTCTAAATACATTGCTATTAATTTCTTATTGAGTTATAAAAAAATGAAATGCAAATTAAATCTAAAGCGCAAAAAAAAATAAAAAATAAAATCAAAAATAAATAAAAAAAAGAACAAATAATCTTAATTCCCCAAGCAACAAATGCCAGCAAAGACCTTTAATTATTAAGCTAATTTAACAAAGAAGACATGAAAATAATACAAAATGGCGGATAACTTACTATTTCCATTGATTTGATTTCATGTTCCATGTAACATCTGAGGGCTATTGAAGCTTCTGTTTCCAAATTTTGGTAGAATTCTACATCCTGCGATAGGAAACATACATAAAATAGTATAAAAAACAAAACAATAACAATGATGTTAATTACAACATTGATAATAATCATCCTGAAAATTGAGTATCAAACTGCCTACCGCTGAATTATCTTCCATCACATAAACCACAGCTAATAAAACCACGACACACAATTTTACCTTAATTACACAAGCTTGTTACACTGACGATGTTCTGCCAGTTAAATTTCTAGATTTTAATATATGCATGTAAATCACCGGCTGTCGTTGTCCGTCCTCTTTGCTTCATGTACAAAAAAACATCTGAAGGGTTAACCCTGGCGTCATGGAGGAAAATAAAAATGCTTGAAATTTACCACTTACAAGTAATTCATTACATGTTACAAAAATGAACACGATATTTTACTCAACACTTTCTGACAGTAATACGACGTTCAGAGATCTGACATCATCAAAATTAGGGTTTATTTCATAAATGTATAATTACACTCTATACATACTTCCTCATATCTGCGAACGAAACAGTAAAATGTTGATTTTTACATCCATTGCCACTATAAAATTTTACAAACATTTATGATTAGTTTAGAAAATAGCATTATAATTATGATTTGAAACAATTGTGTTTATGAAATGGTTTTGCATTGTTTGAACTATCGTAAAAGCTGGGAAAAAAACCCTACTACTACTCCCCTATGTAATTACAATACTGTATTACATGACACTTCGTAGTGCAGATTTTGTTTGTTTGTTGTTTTCTTGTAACTATGACAGCACGAATATAAAAAACTAAGATCATTTATTTCAATCATTACTTTACTTTTTAGAATAACCACAAATATTTCTATGTTTTTGTTTGATTAAATTAACGTCCTATAAACAGTCAGGGTCATGTAAGGGCGGCTTCCAATGCATGCGGTGTATAATGCGTGTTTGAAGTGCGAGGTCGTGTTCTGGGAGACTGTGGTATATTCGTGTGGTGTCTTCTTGTATAGTGGAACTCTTGCCCTTTTTAAAGTGCTATATCAATGAAGCATTGCGTCGAAGTCACCAAGCAACTCATCTCACCCTGTCACAGTATAGCCTACTGACAACGGGCAAACCAGTCGTCCCTCTTCTCCAACGCTCAGCCGAAATCATTCATACACTGAAGATATATATCTCAAAATATTATAGAAATTAGTGAACCGCGGAATTTAACCTCCTCTGTGATTGTGCACCGGAACATCAGAATATAAAGCGCTATATAATACCTAAATGTCCAATTAAACAGGTTATATTATGAACAAAACGTTTAACCATATTTTCATTTAGTTCAATGTGTCACATACGTGTACAATACAATAAGTCATGGCCTGTCTTGAAAGTATTTAGTTATTTTGAATTAAGATGGTTGTGACGACATATGTAAATAAATTTAAGACATTTTCCAATGGTACGGCGTTTACAATAATAAAAAGCAGTTATTTTTATTGGTATTTAAAACCTTTTTTTAAGACAATTGCAAAAGGAAACCGAATATCTCCAATGAGATTTCGATGTCGATCGTTAAACATCCAAATAGTATTCACAAAGTAAGAAATATAAGTCGATTCCTAATATGATAAATTGATAACACATAATCAGTGATGTTCATCTGTATCTTGGCTCTGTGTTTAAGAACAAACGCTGATAACACTCTGAACAGCCAGGTAAACACGATTAATACAAAGGCAAACCGAAAGTCTAAGCATTAATGGTAAAATGCAATAGCACCGGAATTATGGAATTTCAAAATAGAGCTTAAACTTAATATATAACTTGTCTGGTGATAGCCTGTGTGCCAACCCACATTCGGCGTCGTACATACAGTCATACGATTCTAGGCATTATATAAACAACATTTAATGAATAAGTATTGGACTGGTCACGAAATGTCATAAATCTTATTTGAAGAGCAGATTATGATTTTGTTTAACAATTAATTAAGCGGAATTTTCAGAAATTATTCGAGAAGCGTCGTGTTCAGATATGTAGGCAACTCCTAGCTATACACAAGTTCTAATCTATTTATTACTTGTGCTCCATGCCTTTGGAAGTTTTTGTTATTATCTTATTTTCATCTTTTACTAATCAAGATTTTTTTCATGAATTAAGTTAACCACATTATCAATTAACTGTTTGATCATTGAGTAAATGAATGCAGCGTGGTAAATATCAATCAATATTTTGTACTTAACTCCATCATCCCCCCATCATTTATGACATTGATCAATCTGACAAGGGTTAATTCAAAGTGTTGTCTAGGTGTCAATCAAATTCAGAGTAGACACGAACTTGAAAATAATGAATATTTCTATACGGTAAAAATACAAATGCAAAAGGAAATATAAGAAATGAAATGTAATATTGTGTTTGTTTTTATATCATCAAACAGAAACCTGAGACGTTGGTTTATTTAGCATAACAATTTTTTAAAGAAAGATTTCGTTGTAGTAAAATGGCGTTGTTACCTGATCAGGCAAGCATGTGATGTTATTAATCAGAGTCTAATCACCACAGTGACAGTATGGTGGTTAATGACCTTCACCACTTATAACCACAACTCATAAATAACATGTATTGTCTTTTATCTTATTATTTGATTTGAATTGATTTCCGACAGTTTTTGTCAACTTTTCATCATGAAAGATGACGATTGATCAACACCCCATGTGTTTCCACATATTTCCGTCATTTTATCACTTGTTATGATGGTATTAGCCGTTATATCACTGTTTGAAAAATCTTTTTAAGTACCCTTCACATATAACTGAAAAAACTTAAAGATGCCCCACCGCCAATAGAGCACAAACGATAGTCATCATTTGAACAATAATTGGTGTTTAATCGTGTATATTTATGTCTAATTTACAAAAACATAATATAGAATAATGTAATGTGCTCTCGGTGTATGCGTAATCAGTAATTTATTCCATATAGGGCATAGTACCAAGGAATTTTTTCGGGATGCAATTCATTATTTTGAGTATTTGTATCTTGAAGTAAAATTCAAGTTCAAACTTATAAATGGTGGTTATGGTATAAAGTAAGTAACTTTTGTAACCGAAGAAAATATCCTGTTTTTAGAAAAAAAAAAAAAAACATCATTTGTCAGCGGTGGGGCCTCTTTAATTAACAGCAGTTCGTTGTAAAGATAAAAGTATTAAAGACGGAGAAAAGTCGGAAGGCAAGGAGAAATACCACCGGCATACAGACATAAAGTGCCAATACTTAGTATTAAGTTTATATCGGACTAGAAAATCACAAGGAGCTATCTAGTGGTTAAATGTCAGGACACAGTAAACAGTGTTCTTAATGGTTATCACAGGGACATCTTAACAATAAGTCTAAATACTTAGCTGTAACGGTGATTACGCAAATTCACCATTGCGCCAATCTGTTCAAAATCAATTTTGCGTAAAAATGTTATCGAGTCGAACGTACGTTTACAGTATTTATTTGTTTGGTTATAATTTAATATAATTCAAATAATTCAAAATATAATTCATTTTAATTCATTATATTTCATTATAATTCAACTACCGTATAAGCCTGATATTTACGTATGACATTTTCGCGATATCGTGGGACATTGCTGTGATCGCGGAAATTTGATGCACGAAATAGTGAGTAATGATTTACACGTATATACCCTGAAAACCACATCGTGAATTCTCTTTTTGCCGTGAAATCGCGAAGATTTTGATCCGCGAAAACAATCTGCTATACGATATGACCAGAACAACGTCATGCTATCATAAACGTTCAATCAGAAATATGTTTCTAATGGATTTATAAAACACATGTGATAGAAATATAATTAAAGATATATCTACAATGTCTGTTGTTTTACTCACCTGTATTTATGTGAATGCTGTCTATTAATCTGTGGAAAGAGGTGAATTATTTGTATGATAAGTGGAGACATGTCAAATGAATGTTTGCTTTAACAGTGGACATGATAATGATGTGCATGTTATATGTTACCAACAGAAATATCTTTTACGTGCAGAAGTGTGAAATATGTCTATTTAGTCTGTAAGAAGTTAATTGTGTAATTATGGAATAAATTATTTTCTTTTATAAATGTAATTATCATAAGATATCAACATGTGTAATTTAATACCACGTGTTAAAAGTATCAAGATAAATTTATTCATAAACCTAAAATCATTAAAACCTTGAAATTATGTTTTACGAACTTCATTTCACTCTGCGTTTTGGTTTCAGGTACTTGGTTTATTATAATATTATATAATAATCATGTCACCTTGTATGCTATATAGTCAGAAACATCTTACAATTTTTACCAATGATTACTGCTCTTCCTTCACATTCAACAAATTCTTGCTGCAATAATTTCTACGTCAAAGGATAGTTTTTAGGATTAAAAGAATAAAATTTCGATTATTCCTTGAATGAAGGGACCTGCGTTGACCAATCAGTTAAAATGTCCTTTCTTTCCTTAACTAACCCTTTACATTTGGGTCATGAGTGAGTACCCAGAATGGACAGTTGCCAGGCAACCGTATCATGCACGTCAGTTTCTTTTTTGGGAATGATATTTTTGGGAATTATCATTCCCAAACAAATTATACCACGTGCTGAAATGACGATATCAACTATTTAGGGCGTAAAAACAGTAATTAAATCCATGATTTCTAGAGCATGTTCTGTTTCTAATGTAAATGAATTAATTTGACACTTACAAATAAGATTATTATTCTTCCTCTACGGTTTTTCGCATTCAATTTCGGATTTTTTTCTGATAATATACAATGTAATTCCATTTGTTACTGCCAACAGCTGGCTAACGATAATGATATGACTCGTGCATTTTTGAAGACCACACGTATTCGTGCTCTGAATACTATTAAAAGCAGGAACAATGTTTCATATAGTAAAAGACATTGCATTTTCAAAATGTTTGAAATGGTATTTTGTTTTGGTGAAATTGATGTCTTCAAAAATGACGGGCTAAAAGGATTGTGACTGTTTGTATGGTTTTTTTTTAAATTATTATTATTCTTTTTCTTTTACATTTTATACGAAACGGTACCTTATATAGTAACAAGACCATTGGCAACTTATATAGAATATTAGATATATGAATGATAAAATTCCTTTCATAGTCCAATAATGTTTGTTTCTCTTAAACATTGTCTATATCGGTTAAGTGCGCTATTCGTATTTAAAGACTCGTATATATGTAAGTACCATTACTATAGCAAACATTCAATATAAAGGGACACAACTCTGGTTAGCTATACGTGAAATCCCTGTGGGAATAAGTCAGTGGAATAATCGTCACTAGTAGCATAAGCAGGTTTCCATTTACATTTCCATGACCTCCGTTATACCATTATATCACAATATAATTGATAGCTTATAGATAACATGCTCCTTCTTCATTTTTCGGGTTTTTTTTTAAAAACTAACCTCACCATTTTCATGATTTTGTGAAATTATGATACGGTCAAAGTTATCTCGTCTATTATACAAAAGAGCCCCTTTGTCCTAGTAGGATATGTAAGTGATCCTACTAGGACAAAGGGGCTCTTTTGTATAATAGACGAGATAACTTTGACGGTATCATAATTTCAAATATAAAGAGATAAATTGTACTCAAAGGCTACTGAAATTAAAGCTTGAAAGGAGAAACCATTGTTATTACCGATATGACGAATGGCAAAGATCAAACATACATAAATATATCATTACTTTCTTTGATATATATATTGAAGTTCATGATTTATCTGTCTTGCAATTATCACAATGGCTGATATGCAAATACATTAACGTAAGACTTTATATAGAAAATATTTTTATCAGTTTTCATTGCGGTCTAAATCACACTGTTCAAATACCTGATAATAATAACTGTATGAATCAAAACTGGGGAATCAAAGATAAAATAAAAACATAATTGATCGCTAATTAATGTAAACACTTATTACTTATTTATATCATTGTATATTGATTACTATATAATGGTAAATATTGTGCTTTGATTATTTAACAGTATAAACATCGTAATGCTTTTATTAAAGCTTTGAAATATTGCAATTCATATCGTAGGCATGTTAAAATGCTTTCATCAAAGACCCTATCATAGATATGATAATTGCAGGAATGAAGTCGATAATTACAACTTTGGTTCGCGTGGTATATCTAATTAAGAATGTTTACATTAATCAATTAAACTTCATGCCTAGGTAATTAATTGTATGTTGCCATAAATAAGAACAATAGCATGATGCATTTATATCTTATTCATTGAGCAATAACACACTAATTAATTCAGTGTTAGCGTATATAAAAATAATAAAATATCCCAGTACAGGTATGTGGATGAGACAGAGCTCTTTGGAAGGGAGAAATGTCCTCACAATGAGCGTATATACTCAATTAAAATCTAATTAGCGAAGGCGACTTGATGATAAGGGGTGTCTAACGGTACTTCTACAACTGTAAATGTCAACATTTACAAGGCTGATTCCATCTCACACGTTTGTGCAACAAAAGGTCAAATATATGAATACAAAATACGAATAATGCACCTAGCAATTAAAAAACAATACATGATATAAAAAGCATTGTAGAAAAGAAGTGGCTGATCTGATCATTTATGAAATATTCTCTTTACCATACAATACTACAAAGCCAACTTATTTTGCGTGCAATCCAATTTCCAAATTATTTCACTGGCGATTGGAATGCGCTGAAATTTAACAGCTGCAATTTTAAAACCAAGCACAGTATTGTTATTTTACTAAATCGTAAACAGGCATTAAACCGCGAAACTGTGTCACCACGAAAACAAGTTGTTTGCAGTATAATCATGTAATTATGATAGTGGAGAATCAAATAGTGGAGTACACTTCCCACCTCAACCGATCAGGCAGCCATCACTATTTCTAGAGGAAATATATACCAAGTTTGCTTCAATTACACCGAATTTACTGATAATTAGAGAATTTCTTATTTTGAATATTACGTTAGAATTTTATTTTAATTTATTGTTCCTGTCTATTTTACAGAAGAAATTATATAATACTTATACAATCAATGTAAGTAATGGAATACTCAGTTATTATTTTATTACGGGGTTTTATTAGTTTAACGTCCTATTAACAACCAGGGTCATTTATGGTTGTGCAAGGTTTGTTGGTGGAGGAATGATAGGGCCGGACCAGTACCCGGAGAAAATCCACCAACCAGCGGTCAATATATGGCAACTGTCCCGTTTTATCTGTTTCACATGGCTGTATCTTAATATAGAAGAAGTAAGTACAACATACATTTAAATAAGCGGTAGACACATAAACGTCATGTTTAGTTGTTATGAACACCTTAAATCGTCAATAAACAAAAAAAATGGTGATAATACAGCAATAAACACATAGAAAGGGGGTTAAACGATAATAAACGTCAGTAAAATGTTCATATTCTTCTGAGGAGGCATCAAAGGTAAACACACTAACTATGTGCAAACTATTGTGAGTGAATTAGGTATTGGTTAGAGAAATGTAGTATTGAATAAAGAAAGTGTCTGAAAAACATTAAATGAAAATCATAAGAAGAAAAAAAGAAGAATTTACCATTGATAGAAGCAATTTAAAAAAAAACATGGTATGAAGAAAAAGTCTTGAAGAACGTATAATATATTTGGAAAATTTATGGTCTCAAAACAGTTGTGTAGAAACTGTCATGAAAATGTAAAATTGCTTTTCAAAAATATCAAAGTACAGTAAAACCTGTCTCAGCTACCACCAATGTACACAGACCATCTACTATAAGAGAGGACTTTCTAAAGTCAAAACTTGTCAATATCAACACAAGTCAACTTATGTTTAAAGATCACCTGACTATAAACACCACTTTTCCACTCTGCCCTAGGAGTATCTTTATAAACATATTTGAATATTCATGTAGGTATGTATATCCTACCATACAATATGCCTTGTTCGCAAATGTGCACGACATGATATCTAGTATCAATGGTTAGTGCATTTCACTACAGAAAAACGGCATATCAACATGATTGACACATTCTATGTTCTTCCTGTGACATCACGTATCAATGTTTTTAAAACTGCTTCCTTAAACTTCCATTTATCTAAATTCATAATCAGCAGCAAGTATGCACATCAAGAGAATACAATATATATTTTGCGATAAAAGAAGTGTTGATCTACAATAGACCATTCAAAGTCCTGAAGATGGTAGGAAAATGGCAAATTATCAAGTTAGGCCTATGAATACTCGCGCAATTTTAATAAAATTGGAGTGTAACGTTAGATTATAGACTTTTTATACCATCATATACCTTGCGAGGTTGATTTGAGACTATGTATAAGAATATGAACTAAATAAAATTGCAAATTGGATAAAACTCATTTTAAAGCATATTTGGCACAGCAGTTATGTTATAACAGCTCTATGTGTGGAAAGTGATACGAATACTTTTCTGTAACCAGTCAGTCAGTGAAAATTCTAAAACCAGCGCTTGGTGTTATAAGAACTTCCCTTCATGACCTGTGTACAAAGACTTAAAATGAGTGAATACTTGGTCTGTCAGTTTGTCACCTGCAATTAATCAAGGTAAGCGTATTACATTGTCTGTTATTTGAATTTTAATTGAACCGATGAAGTGACAGTTACACTTTTACTCGCGTGAATTGTCATGTGTATATATCAGAGCTGAGTTCTACAGATATCTTAATTGTATATATTATTTAAAGAAAATATACACGACCAACAGTTTCAAATGTTCTGTTCTGAGTATGTCATCAGCAAATGTTATAGCGTTCAGTTACAAGTATTTTTACTCATTTACTATACCATATAATGTTTAGGTTTAGGTTTGAGATAATTATGTTAAACATCTTAATAATAGCCTGTATCATATCAGCACTTGCCAGGCTAAGGAGGTGGCGAAAAGATCTAGCTCAAAACACAGAGAACAATTCATCGACTTAGGCCAGTGCCTGGTAATTGTTCCACATGGGTTTTGAAATCGCAACCCAGAAGTGGTGGGTAAGTGAAAACATGTCAGTACGCCTTAACCATTCGGTCACTGCTTCGAACAAAGCAAAATTATGACAATGAACTGATTCTAAAATCCAAAATGAAAATGATGAAATAGGTCCATATTTAAAAACGAATTTAGCTTCTTAAGAAATCATTGACAGACATGATAGCTAGACTATTAACCATTAAAAAATAACCATTAAAAGTATAATATAACTTAATAGCGTTACATGTATTAAGTAACGTGTTATTCTATTATTGTCATATTTTCTTAAGCTTAAAGGCACAATGCACTGACCACAGATTAAATACATGAGATGCTGACCACAGCTTAAAGAAACAAAGTGCTGACCACTATAATAACTAACATGAAGGCACAACAGTCTTAAACTACCATATTCTGAACGTCTAAGCCTTTAATAGGTCAATCAACAAAACAATAGTGTAATCAACCTTGCCATATTGTTCGACTTGTGCTAAATATTGTTGACCTGTTATAGATTTTTTTTTTAAGTTTGGTTCTTCACTTTTGTTGTTCTTTATTGATCCCTGAAATTTCCTAATGCACCATTCCAACATTTGAACAAGAAGAGTTTAAGTGTATCTACAGGGGTGAATGAGTTTAGTAGAATAAACAACTTTCTGGAAATGAAGTCCGTGCGACGAAATCATGGAAAACCCGTTGATGACGTAAAACACAAAGATAACTACTTGCCTTATGTATATAATACATATTAAGTGTTAAAAAACATTAATGAATTTCACGAATGCACTTTTTAATTTTATGTACAGTTAATGATTGTCCTACTGACGCGTTTAATTACACGTGCGGTTTTTTTTATAAACGTGTCTTTGAAATCATGAGGAGTCATGAGGCCATTAAAATATTTTTGAAAAAAAAATCGTCACGATTATATCCTCTCTCATTTACAAATTCTATACTTCTCAACCGTCTATCATCTCTATCCTAATATCTTCAATGGCATATTAAATGTTGCAAAATTCATTTATTAAACAAATAATAGTTTTATATCGTATTTTTTTAAATATCAATGTTCCTTGATATTCATAATTATGCAATTTTGTTCAATACCTATATCTTTTATTACCGTCATAAAATATAATATCTATTCATAGCTTGCAATATTTGTTATAAAAGTTTCATTGTTAGTTTTTAAGTCTATATAGATCTTTACGAGATCATCCTACTAAAATGCATGACCGTGATATGAGATGTAAGGATGCAGCGTGGGAAATGAGTTGCATTACCATCAGAGACTTCAACAAAACACAAGGGATGACGGGGGAGTAACAACCCTAGCTCATCGTATGTTATCGCGTCAATAGGAAAACATTAACACATGTCTAAATGGAAATACATGTATATCTATTTTTAAGATTATGCTCAAAACATGCTTTCTACCAAATATAGAATGTTCCGGGCTGATATTAATGTCGACAATAGGTTTTCTTTTAATATTAGCTTGTTCAATATATGGTAATATGACCACCAATGCCTTAGAACAAGATCCATTCAGACGTGAGTGATTCAAAATATAAATCATATTGAAATCAACAATAAGACTTCATATTTATAAACCCAGACGGAGAAAACAAAATAGTTCCGATTTTATGGACTTCACAGAATCCCCACCTATTAATGATTTACGTACAGAGAACCTCAATAGTTCCTGGAAAATATATCCTGGCAATTGAAATATTAAGCAGACAAGCAGTTCGTAAACGGTAAATTTGTTAAGATCATTTTATCTTGAGATGGTTTAGGTCCCTCCAGTTAAAGTACAAAGTACGGAGTCGAAAAAACAGCATAAATGCACTCAAATACATGTCTTTCAAAATATGTATTTTTTTTCATTTTCCTTGCATTCACTAACCATTTATAGTTGGCTAATCAATATATATATATATCAAGGGCCATTTTTATATTCACATAATTTTGCCATTCGGTTCAATCTATACAAGAATTACTACTGAAAGGAGTTTTACACATAGATATAGATGACCCGTAAACAAAATGGAATTTGTGAAAGATGCCATATATTTTAATTAATCAGTTTGATGAGCGGCCCGGATTATGATGGATATTTCCTGTTGGTAATAAAAGTTTGGCAGGTGTAGGAGGATCAAAACGCCAAGTAAAATCTCTGATTGAGGTCATAAACATGCTAACTGACATGGTCAATTAAATTAATGAAGTCTATATACAGATATCAGCTGTTCTAACACTTAATGAAGAACCGAAAAGGTCCAATTCTAAATTAGAATTACTGAACTATTTGATTAAAAGACGTAAGCAAATGTAGGGGACTTTGATCTAACATCATCTTGTATACTTCATCGGCGTTTGACAATATGTCGCTATTTCGTTCAATCAATCGAAATTCCTAATTTCCTAAAAATTCTGTATTGTTACAATTGCAACATCCATGGATACAGCTGACAAGCTTTTTAATATTTCAAATGACAACGGATGCGATACACGTTCTTGAAAAAGGAAAACTAAATATTGCAATCAAATGGTTCCCATGACAGAACGATGGAAGTTACAAGATTTACAAAACGGCATTTGACAGCAAGATCAAGATCGAGTCATGCTCGAACCTGCATTCGAAAGACAGTTCGAAAATATGTACCGTTAATTTCACTATCAGGACACATTTAGTTGTCATTACTTCTTTCATCCAAATACTATAGTAATCGGATAGGCTTCTCTCAAGGTATTGATTTTGTAATTTGTCAAGTCTTTTAGCGCTTTCGCTCGTGGACATTTTACTATTTCTGTTTCTTTTGTTATGTCAAAGGCAAGATGCGCGACCTTTTCATTATTCCACCCATATATGGAAATGCTGATGAGTAAAAATTCACGCTCACCATGTTGATGTTTTTATAATCAAATACATACATGAAATTAAGGCTTTTTCTGTAAACTTTAATAGTTATGTAAATCACATGTAGCATAATTTGTCCATTGTCAAAGTTGCAATTTGTGGGTGCGATATCAATGGCACTATGACAGCTGCCAATTATCCTTCACTTGAAATGAATATGATAGACTTTCTTATAACCACAGAGTTGTTTTTTCTGAAGAATTTATGTTGATGTAGCATAGTTTCCTTGTGTTAATGACGTCATCAATACATGTGTTTAACATAATACGATATGAATATTAATATGGGAGTTATTGATTACATTATCTAACCTTTATATGACCACTAAAAAAGAATGAATGAAGTGCACACAAATGATAAGACATGTTATGCATAATACATGACCTTGTCTATCACGCTTTTGATACCAATTTGTCTAGACATTCATTCACTTAACATTGGATAAGGCATTATTCCATTGCCTCGTGATAGAAAGAGAAACGGCTGCAACACCTCATTTTACCCTAATTTCACATTAAAATAGGATTTTCGTTACTGTTCCTATGCCAGCCCAACTGAACGGAAAACAAACCAAGTTACTGTAGATGAATTTATTTTCGGGTGCGAATATTGATAGCCGTGAAATCGCATCTATATAAATAATAAATAAATAATATAGTAAAGTAATATATTAATAATATCAAAATAATCTTAAATGGGTTTTCATTTCATATGAGATTTTATGACACGAGTCTAAGACATTTTTTTATTTATTTTTTTTTCCAGCCGTGGCGAGCAAAAATTATAACTTCGAGACGGTTTCATGAAATCTCATATGAAATTAACTCAAATTTAAGATACGTTTTATCACATAATTAAAACAAGCTATACTTTGAAGAAAGCTACGTCAAAAGATATTGCGAAAACTCAGCGGTGGTCGCCATTTTGTCCCGCATTTTTCCTGGCGTCATTTTATTGTTTCTATCTTGACGTCACAATTAATTTCCAGCTGATGAAAATGGCTCAAGGGCATCTTACATTAGTGAATTATTCAAAAATATTACACGGGCGAAATCACTGGATATCTGAAATACATATACAATAATATGTTAAAATGAACATGCGTCTAAATCGCGAAAATAAATGGCCGTTAAGAGTCGTTCGTTTGAAAACATGAATATTTTTTTTTACTAATGAAATAGTGTTAGCATGCATAAATTATTTCGACCTTCATAATGTGGAATATTTTAATTCATTTTTTGTATTGAATATTATGATTCTTTCGACTATATCATAGCAAGTGGTCACAAGGTTATATTACAATTGATTACAAGTGATAATACACCCTTTTTATTCTAATTTGAGGTCTTGAATATACTTAAGGTTTTATATCTCTACCTTTCAAATCAATAGTCACAACGCTACACTAAATGTTATTTCTTTGTTTTCATTTCATTCAAATACATACAATTATTAACCTGTTAATGAGTTAACATGAGAAATCATTCACCGACGGTGGTAATATCAAACTGTATGTAATAAGATAGTCTTATTGCCTCACTTAAAATGATTGGCGAGATATCGTAAATAATAATTATAAAAAGGGATGCATAACGATACTTCTATAAAGTAAATAAATAAAATATGATATGACATATAATTTAAAATAATATTTTAGGAAAAACGATTTACAATATGGTTCATATTTCAAGAAAAAATCTCAACAAGGTACCTTTTTAATTTTCAAAGGCGCATTTGTTTAAGACAACAATGTAACTTTCAATAGAACATAAAATTCTTTACCAACGTCTTTTGAATTATTGAAGTAATTAACAAATAATTTACAATGAAAATGTGTCATTTCATTTTGAACCATATTTTTATGTTATGAAATATCAAATTTCAATGAATACATTGAACAATTTTAAGATGAATAGCAATCACACAATTTATGAGAAATGAGACAAAAACTCGCATCATTAATGCTTGAGTGGTATGCACTTTTGATATGGATACTGTGAATGTGGGGGATGATTACATGTGTGTAGCATTCAATGATTAATTTTAATAATACATTAAAACAATTGACATTGTCAAGCTTAACACAATTACGACCGCATCAATCTTAAAATCAATTGAATTATTTTTTCATTTTTTTCCATTTTAAAAGTTGTCATTTAATCAATTAATCCTATGACCTCTTCATTAGTGTTTTTCATGCTCACACACCATTAATCATGCTTAGAATGAAGTGCATATTATCGTGGATAATCAGCTTAAGCTTATGCTTATAACTCAGCGTTTTAATTGTTTAACCGAGTAATGATTAATCAAATTCCTTGCATTAAAATCTTCGTGACTAAAACATTAAAAGGGATGAATTAATTTATCGAAAATTAATAACATGTACTTAAATCTATCGAGTTGAACTAAGTTGTTCATAAAATAATATTTCATTTGTTTTATTTTCAAGATGAAAATATTATCTTTAACATTTTTATGATATACACGGCATATTTTATCTAAATACACATATACTTATTTATGTATCACATGAACATTAGTTACAACTAAATAATACAGATATAATCAACTTATACAAATGTATTGACAATTTTTTTATTTAAAAAAAAACTTTGATAACTCACTGAATTTTTTAATGATTGGGTGAACAATAAGTATACATGTATTTCAAATTGGGCTCCTTGGCCATTTTTCTTCAGTAATTGTCTCTCCATCGTATGTCAAAACCGATTATTATTTTTTTCAATAATGAGAGAAGAACTCTGTAAATCACCACCGCCTATAACAGTTGTTACTTGAAATAAATAAAAGTTCTAGCAAATGTCTAACTCAAACAGCAATAAACATCAGTTGTCTGTTTTTTACAATGTCAACATCGGACGCTAGTGTAGGAGGTAGGCCAGGCATCATGGGTGTTGAACATAACGGAAGAAGCAATAATACTCATTTAAAACATTATGAAAACAACATCCTTTAAATGTGACGTTTACGAGAAAGCTACCATATGTAGTAAGCTAAGATATAGACACTAATATTCTGATAATCAGGCAGATGTTTAGACTTACTGTAATATTAAAAACACGATTTTTCTCCTAATTGACATCTCATAATATGTTTGCTAAATTATGCATATTCAAACTATCAGTTTAGTATGTTTTCATGTGTTTTAAATGTTTGTAAAATGTTAATATGTGTCTGTTACGATTTCCATGTAACATTGAAGGCAAGAGGTGGTAAATTAGACGAGATTAATTGCCCACAGATGTGGGTAAGTCGTTTCCATCGTATTCATCTCTGACTGCTTTGATTAAATAAAGTTTAGAAAAAATATGGAAATGCGGTAGATTGTGCGGTAGGTATGTTGTTAAATTTTGGTCTAATGTTGTACAGTTATATAATGCCGCTGTCACGTAATTTGTGTTTATGCTTTATATTCAGAAATTGTCAGAATGAATTACTACAGGCAATAAAATATCAGACAAACGCAGCAAAACGTGAATAAACGTGTGTTTTCAGTAATAATAGGAGGTGTGAAAATTAGTTGCGCCCTTTTTAATCTACAATTAGGGAAAAAATCAAATTTGGTTAATATCCTTATTACAATTTAACCGCGAGTGACATGCATACATTATTGTACTCTAAATTAAATCAGTAAATTACCTACATTGTTTACAATCCAGCTCCTCTATCATATCATCATATCCCAATGATCCAGCTCCTCTATCATATCATCATATCCCAATGATCCAACTCCTCTATCATATCATCATATCCCAATGATCCAACTCCTCTATCATATCATCATATCCCAATGATCCAACTCCTCTATCATATCATCATATCCCAATGATCCACTTCCTTTATCATAACATCATATCACAATGAACCAACTCCTCTATCATATCATCATATCACAATGATCCAGCTCCTCTATCATATCATCATATTCCAGTGATCCAGCTCCTCTATCATATCATCATATCCCAATGATCCAGCTCCTCTATCATATCATCATATCCCAATGATCCAGCTCCTCTATCATATCATCATATCACAATGAACCAACTCCACTATCATATCATCATATCACAATGATCCAGCTCCTCTATCATATCATCATATTCCAATGATCCAGCTCCTCTATCATATCATCATATCCAAATGATCCAGCTCCTCTATCATATCATCATATCCCAATGATCCAGCTCCTCTATCATACCATCATATCCCAATGATCCAGCTCCTCTATCATATCATCATATCTGAATGAACCAACTCCACTATCATATCATCATATCCCAATGATCCAGCTCCTCTATCATATCATCATATCACAATGAACCAACTCCACTATCATATCATCATATCACAATGATCCAGCTCCTCTATCATATCATCATATCCCAATGATCCAGCTCCTCTATTATATCATCATATCCCAATGATCCAGCTCCTCTGTCATACCATCATATCACAATGAACCAACTCCTCTATCATATCATCATGTCCCAATGAACCAACTCCTTTATCATACCATCATATCCCAATGATCCAGATCCTCTACCATATCATCATATCCCAATGATCCAACTCCTCTATCATACCATCATATCACAATGAACCAACTCCTCTATCATACCATCATATCACAATGAACCAACTCCTCTATCATATCATCATGTCCCAATGAACCAACTCCTTTATCATACCATCATATCCCAATGATCCAACTCCTCTATCATACCATCATATCCAAATGATCCAGCTCCTCTATCATACCATCATATCCCAATGATCCAGCTCCTCTATCATATCATCATATCCCAATGACCCACTTCCTTTATCATATCATCATATCTCAATGATTCAGCTCCTCTATCATATCATCATATCCCAATGATCCAGCTCCTCTATCATATCATCATATCCCAATGATCCAGCTCCTCTATCATATCATCATATCCCAATGATCCACTTCCTTTATCATATCATCATATCCCAATGATCCACTTCCTTTATCATATCATCATATCTCAATGAACCAACTCCTCTATCATATCATCATATCCCAATGATCCAGCTCCTCTATCATACCATCATATCCCAATGATCCACTTCCTTTATCATATCATCATATCACAATGAACCAACTCCTCTATCATATCATCATATCCCAATGATCCACTTCCTCTATCATATCATCATATCCCAATGATCCAGCTCCTCTATCATATCATCATATCCCAATGATCCACTTCCTCTATCATATCATCATATCCCAATGATCCAGCTCCTCTATCATATCATCATATCACAATGATCCAGCTCCTCTATCATATCATCATATCCCAATGAACCAACTCCTCTATCATATCATCATATCTCAATGATCCACTTCCTCTATCATATCATCATATCACAATGATCCAGCTCCTCTATCATATCATCATATCACAATGATCCAGCTCCTCTATTATATCATCATATCACAATGATCCAGCTCCACTATCATATCATCATATCCCAATGATCCACTTCCTTTATCATATCATCATATCCCAATGAACCAACTCCTCTATCATATCATCATATCACAATGATCCAGCTCCACTATCATATCATCATATCCCAATGATCCACTTCCTTTATCATATCATCATATCCCAATGAACCAACTCCTCTATCATATCATCATATCCCAATGATCCAGCTGACCTTTATCATATCATCATATCCCAATGATCCAGCTCCTCTATCTTATCATCATATCCCAATGATCCAGCTCCTCTATCATATCATCATATCCCAATGATCCAGCTCCTCTATCATATCATCATATCCCAATGATCCACTTCCTCTATCATATCATCATATCCCAATGATCCAGCTCCTCTATCATATCATCATATCCCAATGATCCACTTCGTCTATCATATCATCATATCCCAATGATCCAGCTCCTCTATCATATCATCATATCACAATGATCCAGCTCCTCTATCATATCATCATATTCCAATGATCCAGCTCCTCTATCATATCATCATATCCCAATGAACCAACTCCTCTATCATATCATCATATCCCAATGATCCAGCTCCTCTATCATATCATCATATCCCAATGAACCAACTCCTCTATCATATCAACATATCCCAATGATCCAGCTCCTCTATCATACCATCATATCCCAATGATCCAGCTCCTCTATCATATCATCATATCCCAATGATCCAGCTCCTCTATCATATCATCATATCCCAATGATCCAGCTCCTCTATCATATCATCATATCCCAATGATCCACTTCCTTTATCATATCATCATATCACAATGAACCAACTCCTCTATCATACCATCATATCCCAATGATCCACTTCCTTTATCATTTCATCATATCACAATGAACCAACTCCTCTATCATATCATCATATCCCAATGATCCAGCTCCTCTATCATACCATCATATCCCAAAGATCCAGCTCCTCTATCATATCATCATATCACAATGATCCACTTCCTTTATCATACCATCATATCCCAATGAACCAACTCCTTCATCATACCATCATATCACAATGATCCAGCTCCTCTATCTTATCATCATATCCCAAAGATCCAGCTCCTCTTTCATATCATCATATCACAATGATCCAGCTCCTCTATCATATCATCATATCCCAATGATCCAGCTCCTCTATCATATCATCATATCCCAATGATCCAGCTCCTCTATCATATCATCATATCCCAATGATCCAGCTCCTCTATCATATCATCATATCCCAATGATCCAGCTCCTCTATCATATCATCATATCCCAGTGATCCAGCTCCTCTATCATATCCTCATATCCCAATGATCCAGCTCCTCTATCATATCATCATATCCCAATGATCCAGCTACTTTATCATATCATCATATCCCAATGATCCAGCTCCTCTATCGTATCATCATATCCCAATGATCCACTTCCTTTATCATACCATCATATCACAATGAACCAACTCCTCTATCATACCATCATATCACAATGAACCAACTCCTCTATCATACCATCATATCCCAATGATCCTCTTCCTTTATCATACCATCATATCACAATGAACCAACTCCTCTATCATACCATCATATCACAATGAACCAACTCCTCTATCATACCATCATATCCCAATGATCCACTTCCTTTATCATACCATCATATCCAAATGATCCAGCTCCTCTATCTTATCATCATATCCCAATGATCCAGCTCCTCTATCATACCATCATATCACAATGAACCAACTCCTCTATCATATCATCATATCCCAATGATCCAGCTCCTCTATCATACCATCATATCCCAATGATCCACTTCCTTTATCATACCATCATATCACAATGAACCAACTCCTCTATCATACCATCATATCACAATGATCCACTTCCTTTATCATACCATCATATCACAATGAACCAACTCCTTCATCATACCATCATATCACAATGATCCAGCTCCTCTATCTTATCATCATATCCCAAAGATCCAGCTCCTCTATCATATCATCATATCCCAATGATCCAGCTCCTCTATCATATCATCATATCCCAATGATCCAGCTCCTCTATCATATCATCATATCCCAATGATCCAGCTCCTCTATCATATCATCATATCCCAATGATCCAGCTCCTCTATCATATCATTATATCCCAATGATCCACCTCCTCTATCATATCATCATATCCCAATGATCCAGCTCCTCTATCATATCATCATATCCCAATGATCCAGCTACTTTATCATATCATCATATCCAAATGATCCAGCTCCTCTATCTTATCATCATATCCCAATGATCCAGCTCCTCTATCATATCATCATATCCCAATGATCCAGCTCCTCTATCTTATCATCATATCCCAATGATCCAGCTCCTCTATCATATCATCATATCCCAATGATCCAGCTCCTCTATCATATCATCATATCCCAATGATCCAGCTCCTCTATCATATCATCATATCCCAATGATCCAACTCCTTTATCATGTCATCATATCCCAATGATCCAGCTTCTCTATCTTATCATCAAATCCCAATGATCCAGCTCCTCTATCATATCATCATATCCCAATGATCCAGCTCCTCTATCATACCATCATATCCCAATGATCCAGCTCCTCTATCATATCATCATATCCCAATGATCCAACTCCTTTATCATATCATCATATCCGAATGATCCAGCTTCTCTATCTTATCATCATATCCCAATGATCCTGCTCCTCTATCATACCATCATATCCCAATGATCCAGCTCCTCTATCATATCATCATATCCCACTGATCCAGCTCCTCTATCATACCATCATATCCCAATGATCCACTTCCTTTATCATACCATCATATCACAATGAACCAACTCCTTCATCATACCATCATATATCACAATGATCCAGCTCCTCTATCATATCATCATATCCCAAAGATCCAGCTCCTCTATCATATCATCATATCACAATGATCCAGCTCCTCTATCATATCATCATATCCCAATGATCCAGCTACTTTATCATATCATCATATCCCAATGATCCAGCTCCTCTATCATATCATCAAATCCCAATGATCCAGCTCCTCTATCATATCATCATATTCCAATGATCCAGCTCCTCTATCATACCATCATATCCCAATGATCCAGCTCCTCTATCATATCATCATATCCCAATGATCCAGCTCCTCTATCATATCATCATATCCCAATGATCCAGCTCCTCTATCATATCATCATATCCCAATGATCCAGCTCCTCTATCATATCATCATATCCCAATGATCCAGCTCCTCTATCATATCATCATATCCCAATGATCCAGCTCCTCTATCATATCATCATATCCCAATGATCCAGCTCCTCTATCTTATCATCATATCCCAATGATTCAGCTCCTCTATCATATCATCATATTCCAATGATCCAACTCCTCTATCATATCATCATATCCCAATGATCCAGCTCCTCTATCATATCATCAAATCCCAATGATCCAGCTCCTCTATCATATCATCATATTCCAATGATCCAGCTCCTCTATCATACCATCATATCCCAATGATCCAGCTTCTCTATCATATCATCATATCCCAATGATCCAGCTCCTTTATGATATCATCATATCCCAATGATCCAACTCCTCTATCATATCATCATATCCCAATGATCCAGCTCCTCTATCATATCATCATATCCCAATGATCCTGCTCCTCTATCATATCATCATATCCCAATGATGCTGCTCCTCTATCATATCATCATATCCCATTGATCCAGCTCCTCTATCATATTATCATATCACAATGATCCAACTCCTCTATCATATCATCATATCCCAATGATCCAGCTCCTCTATCATATCATCATATCCCAATGATCCAACTCCTGTATCATATCATCATATCCCAATGATCCAACTCCTCTATCATATCATCATATCCCAATGATCCAGCTCCTCTATCATATCATCATATCCCAATGATCCAGCTCCTCTATCATATCATCATATCACAATGATCCAGCTTCTCTATCATTTCATCATATCACAATGATCCAACTCCTCTATCATATCATCATATCCCAATGATTCAACTCCTCTATCATATCATCATATCCCAATGATCCAATTCCTCTATCATATCATCATATCCCAATGATTCAGCTTCTTTATCATATCATCATATCCCATTGATCCAGCTCCTCTATCATATTATCATATCACAATGATCCAACTCCTCTATCATATCATCATATCCCAATGATCCAACTCCTCTATCATATCATCATATCCCAATGATTCAGCTTCTTTATCATATCATCATATCCCAATGATCCAGCTTCTCTATCATATCATCATATCCCAATGATCCAACTCCTCTATCATATCATTATATCCCAATGATCCAACTCCTCTATCATATCATCATATCCCAATGATCCAATTCCTCTATCATATCATCATATCCCAATGATCCAGCTCCTTCATCATACCATCCTATCCCAATGATCCAGCTCCTCTATCATATCATCATATCACAATGATCCAGCTCCTTTATCATATCATCATATTCCAATGATCCAGCTCCTTTATCATATCATCATATCCCAATGATCCAGCTACTTTATCATATCATCATATCCCAATGATCCAGCTCCTCTATCTTATCATCATATCCCAATGATCCAGCTCCTTTATCATACCATCATATCCCAATGATCCAGCTCCTCTATCATATCATCATATCCCAATGATCCAACTCCTCTATCATATCATCATATCCCAATGATCCAGCTCCTCTATCATATCATCATATCCCAATGATCCAACTCCTCTATCATATCATCATATCCCAATGATCCAGCTCCTCTATCATATCATCATATCCCAATGATTCAGCTTCTTTATCATATCATCATATCCCAATGATCCAGCTTCTCTATCATATCATCATATCCCAATGATCCAACTCCTCTATCATATCATCATATCCCAATGATCCAACTCCTCTATCATATCATCATATCCCAATGATCCAATTCCTCTATCATATCATCATATCCCAATGATCCAGCTCCTTCATCATACCATCATATCCCAATGATCCAGCTCCTCTATCATATCATCATATCACAATGATCCAGCTCCCAATGTATCATCCTTTATCATATCATCATATCCCAATGATCCAGCTCCTTTATCATATCATCATATCCCAATGATCCAGCTCTTTTATCATATCATCATATCCCAATGATCCAGCTACTTTATCATATCATCATATCCCAATGATCCAGCTACTTTATCATATCATCATATCCCAATGATCCAGCTCCTTTATCATATCATCATATCCCAATGATCCAGCTACTTTATCATATCATCATATCCCAATGATCCAGCTCCTTTATCATATCATCATATCCCAATGATCCAGCTCCTTTATCATATCATCATATCCCAATGATCCAGCTACTTTATCATATCATCATATCCCAATGATCCAGCTCCTTTATCATATCATCATATCCCAATGATCCAACTCCTGTATCATATCATCATATCCCAATGATCCAATTCCTCTATCATATCATCACATCCCAATGATCCAACTCCTTCATCATATCATCATATCCCAATGATCCAGCTTCTCTATCATATCATCATATCCCAATAATCCAATTCCTCTATCATATCATCACATCCCAATGATCCAGCTCCTTCATCATACCATCATATCACAATGATCCAGCTCCTCTATCATATCATCATATCCCAAAGATCCAGCTCCTCTATCATATCATCATATCACAATGATCCAGCTTCTCTATCATATCATCATATCCCAATGATCCAGCTACTTTACCATATCATCATATCCCAATGATCCAGCTCCTCTATCTTATCATCATATCCCAATGATCCAGCTCCTCTATCATATCATCATATCCCAATGATCCAGCTCCTCTATCATATCATCATATCCCAATGATCCAGCTCCTCTATCATATCATCATATCCCAATGATCCAGCTACTTTATCATATCATCATATCCCAATGATCCAGCTCCTCTATCATATCATCATATCACAATGATTCAGTTCCTCTATCATATAGAAAAATATGATTTCCAATAAAATCTGAAAATGTAATTTCGAGAAACGTAGGACTAGCGAAATCAAGGTCGATAAGATAATAAAATGTATCCTTAATAACGTAATGTATCATAATGTAAATTATCATGTATAAGCTGCTAAAATGGTTTCGTGTACAAACCGAGAAACTATCAGTAATGTGAAAAAATGTATTGAAGCATTTCGTGTACCACCGAGTAACTATCAGTGATGTAAATAAATGTATTGAAGCATTTCGTGTACAAACCGATAAACTATCAGTGATGTGAATAAACCGAGAAACTATCAGTGATGTAAATAAATATAATAAAGCATTT
The DNA here is from genome assembly GCF_041381155.1 of Argopecten irradians. Lineage (NCBI taxonomy): Eukaryota > Metazoa > Mollusca > Bivalvia > Pectinida > Pectinidae > Argopecten > Argopecten irradians. Next base: position 5,835,618 of record NC_091141.1, read on the forward strand.
ATGTAAAAGAATACAAAACGTAAACTGAAAAAATAATATAAATATGTTAAAGCGAAGAGTTGTTTTTTATCATTCCGTATAATTTATAAATTAGCTCTATCACTTGTTTAACAACGATTGATTTATTGTCCATACTGGAATTACACGTTAATTAACCAACGTTTATATCAGTAATATTAGCAAGGTATAGTATTGAAAGAATTCTATATAAATATAATCTTTTCATTTTTAATTTTAAATTTAAAGCAATGACAAAAATGATTAAATCTTTACTTGGTGATGCTTAAGATGGATTTAGAGATTAAAATTTGTTGATACACACTAAATATGACCAAATTATAACTAAATATGAAGATTGGGGATTTTTTCTAGGCATGGAAACAAATCATTGTGCCACTTTTATGGTTAGAATACCGCAATTACTTTTTCATATATGGGTCATTGCATATTTTAAGTTTCATGGCAACGTGTATGAGAAGATGCTGTTTGTATATTTTATTGGATTTTATTGCAATGTTAATATGTTATCTTTTTCACGTAGACACTACATAACAATGACCCATATTTCTACAGAAACATAAAATTTTGCTTTGAAGGTAACTAAGCATTAACATAAATGTGTTGTTAACATATTGTAATTTATTTAATTGATTCATGACAACTGTTGTAATGTGGTGTCACAATTTTACGACGTTTTGTTTGCTTCTTTATCATTTTTTATTATAATTATTTTATTCAAGTTGATAAGTAATGACTTTATACAAAATATCATCAGGCAAATAGTTTCATGTAGGCGTTAGTCTAAAGGAGCTTTAAAGTTATATTTCATGCTAATTTCACTGTACCGACATGTCGCTAAACATTTGATATTTGAACATGGACATGTAACTTGATAATTTAGCTCCCCAAAAGTATATGTCGGCCTATAAGAAAGTAGATAGCTATGGATTATATATTCCTGGTATTGAATAAAGAGCCTTCAATCACCGCCATGTTCAGTACCTTCGAATGTTGTCGGAATTCCGAATCGTATCATGTGTCTGACGTCGACAAGACCTTCACGTGGTGAGCCAGGTACCTAGCGTAAGCGCACATGTGTTTGTTTACGTTTTCCTTCTGACTAATATGAGCAAATCACGCTGGTAACATCTAATTCAGCCATTGTCGTAAAATATTGTGTGTATTTGATATTGTAATTTGCAAGCATTAATTTCTTTGTAGATCCAGTCTGCTGAGGTCAACCACATGTTTTATTTATGAAAAATTGTTTACATTTTCTCTTGGTTTCACAACTCTCGTGTTATTTCGAGATTGTCGCGACGATCTTCGGAAGAGTTCAGAATTATTCGGCATCTTTCGAGCCTATTTTTCACGTGTACATATTAAAAAAAGATTTTTTACTTTTATAATTAAAAAAACATTCCAGTGCTTCAACTTTATAAAAAGTTGTAAAATTGGAAAGTTTAAACCTCAGACAGACGGAGAAAAATGTGTAACACTTAAACATTGTTCACTATGACAAAAAGTTACAGATCATACAACTGCAAAGTTTTACAGATATTTTATTAAATGTTTTTGAGTTTAATCACCAAAGACATTTAGAACCATCAGGTAAGGGAAACGGAGAAAACCTGGGAAACACGGAGTAAAACCGACAACTTACGGTCAGTATCAATATCTGGTCACTGCCCCAGAAAGTTTCTAAATCGCAACGCCTCAGATAATACGATAGGATATTTTAACCACTTGGCAACCGTTACCCAAAATCTGAGAAGCACGCATTATCTTACCCCGGACAGAGATATCCGCAATTTTACCGATGTGGGAATTTCTATCTCACCCTAGGATAAAGACAAGTTACACAAAATATTTGCACGTTCTCACAAAGGGTAAGAGAAAAAGAATCATTTATCCTCTTCGAGATGGGAGAGATCTCAAACCCTAGGATAATATTCTCCAGTCGCACCCTATAGGGGGTGAAAGATTACATCAATCCACACCAGATGATCATTTCTCTCTTTCTTAGCCACACTCGGTATCAAAAGAACCAGGAATACGTAAGAAACGACACATATTCATGTTTCTAGTGACAAAGAACATTTCACTTATCACCAGATTGTGAGGTTAAAGGTAAATATTTAATGAACAAATTAACATAACTACCAGATTAATACTGTTTCAATGACTAATTAAAATGTGTTAGTGGTATTTCATGACATTTCGTATGGATTATTATTTCAATTTAATTAAATTGCACTCTCCGACAACATGACAGTGCGAGCTAGCCTGTGTCATAAGAACGAGAGAATATCAAGAAAGTTTCAACAACAGATGTCAAGTCGTGTACTTATTCGACATATAAACGCCCACTTCGATGATATATGTGTCTGTGTTTATATATTTATTTCATGTTCTATGATTTATTTTAAAATACTTTTTCATAGAAAAAAAAACCTATTTTTAAAATTTCAATAAACAGAAACTGATATCGAAAGCACTATTTAACACGATTCTTAGGAACTGAAATATAACTTAATATTTTTTTGAATTTATATTACGCCTTTTTGTATCTTATTTTCATTTCGACACGTTTCTTCCGGGATTGGGGTTCGATAGAAGAAGACGACCAAAGAACTTGAATGACTGAATTAGTATACTAAGGTTATAGACCGGTATTGTAACCTTGCTTACATTTGTAAGTATCCATACCCATACGAATCTAGTTAAATCAATTTCATGAACTATATACAAATAGTGGTTTTAGGAGATATATATTTATTTTTACAAATATTGCATCCTTCAAACCTGTTATTGTGCTATTCGTTTAGATCATACCGGATATTTTTCTGCAAATCATCATTGGAAGGTATTTGTTTTGAAATAAAAACAACTGATTTAATGGGATTGTGATAAAGGGAGAGATAAGCAGATAATATGAATATACATAAACAATTGTTAAATATATAATATAAACCATAATCCATAAAATTTATCGTTTGATTAATGTTTATTAAATGAAGAGTTGAACAGGATATTTTTGTAGCTTAACAGACTTTAATGCTTTTTATATTAGCCAGAAATAAAAATATATTTATGTAAAAGATATAACTTCTCTATATTTTCACATTCCAAAACGGTTATTATCGTATCATCTGTCATCATCTCATTTTATGACAAGCATTTTACCTGTCATGTTGGCACGTGAGGCTGAGTAGTTCAGATCAAGGTTAAATACTATCTGTTCCCAGGGTAACTATTCATGTAATCTAATACACATCTCGGTACATGAACTTGAAGCTAGCACTTGACAACCGTGATTGTTACGTTAACCAGGTACATGAAGGCTTGACGTATATTTTATAAACTTGTAAAGTAATAAAGTCAGTAACATGTTTTCAATTTTTCATTTATAAGAAGAAAAGGGGAAAAGACCGCACCCAGTATTTAAAACAAAAAACTATCTGTTACTGTCGTCACGACGGCATTTTAAACGTTCGGAAACTTCAATCAAAAATATCATTGCTTAGTTAATTTATGTATTTTTATGTTTGATGCATAGACAGTCGTCTTGTTTTAGTACATGTGTATTTATACTAATGGCATTTTAAACTTTTTTCTATCTCTTACAGGTTTTATGGCAGCTATGAAACATTACTAAGAATTCAGAATATGTCAAAATTAATATTTACAAATAGATGCTAAGCTTTATAAGCTTATATATTTATTTAGTATTTTCATTAACTTTATTCTTTCAATAAAATTGTCTTATTTTTTAATGGTTCATTTCAATATCCTTCACTGTATTATTCTTTCTTTATAAATGTTTGAATTGAAGTCGGTGCATTAGGGAATTTTAAGGCTATTTCATTTACATTCAAAGCATATTGTGCATACATGGAAATGTATAACCTATTTTAGACTGCTCTAATGCTTATTTTTTCAATAGTTTTGATTCACTTCTCAATGGCCATTTTAGACCGTCTTCATTTAAAGTATAGCCAGTTATCTGCTTTTTTTTAACTTTTACTTTTATCAAACAGACCTTGCTTTTAAAGATGCTCCATCGCTGACAAATGGTATTTTCTCTCTATCAAAACCAGGATCAGACGATTTGGTATTTTTCTTCAGTTACAAAAGTTACTTACTTTACACCATTACCACCAATGAAATTTTGAGCTCCAAATTTTACTTCAAGAAAAAAATATTAAAACTAATAAACTGCATCCCAAAAAATCCATGGTACTATTTCCTATATGGAATGCAGTACTGATTGCACATGCATCGAAAGCAAAATAAATTATTTTATATTATGTTTTTGATTGAACACCAATAATTGTTCAAATGACGGGTATCATTTATGCTCTCTCGGCGGTGATTCATCTTTAAGAATGTTAGTAAAACTGAGTACAAATCATTACAGGATTGCTTAAATACCAAAAATTGGAAGAAGGTATGATTATACATATATGTTGTTTTATATTATTCATGCCATGACTCAAAGAAGGGCGGGCATACAAAACACTCTCCTTGTTTTTATATTAAACAGAAGAATAGCATTGCCTTAATGTATTTGCTCTGAGTGGTTGTCCGTAAAATATTTTGCTTGCTTTGAAGCTGTGTCAGTTCATGACAAGGTGTAACATGGCAAAGCGATTGTATGATAGAAAACTTATAAAAAAAAACTACACAAGCGTCTTGTTACCGAGCAATGCCTAGCAAATGCCTGCCAAGCACGAGCTGATAAAATGCGGTAGACATTGGACACATTGCTAGTAAAACAAGGCATTTATGTATTTGGGAAAATAAAGAAAGCATTTAAGATGAATATCAAACAACAATATGTTATTTCGATAAAAAAATCCTCGTACGAAATATATGCAAAGATGTTTGACTAACAATAAAAACTAATTCTGTGAAAATGTTATATGATATGACGTCACGTGCTTACGAGCACAACGTCAATTATAACGACGTGAATTTTCCTCACTAAACAATGATGTCACAATCAATACCTACACGTAAGGGCGGATAACTCTGTAATATGCAAATAGGGAATAGAAAGCAGAGAAAACTAGAGGTGAATTAGACAAAGAGGCTAGTGAACACTAACTTCAATATATTTTCTTAATAGTCAGGAAACTAAAAGGTGACTTATATGAATCATGCACGGCACGAGATGAGCGAAGCTCTACTTGTTTATTTTATTTTCAATTTCATGTAGAAGACATAATTTAGAAATAAAAGGACGTACTTTAAACAATAGAAGTGTATGATATAATGATTGTCTAGCATAAACTCAAAGAACTGAACTCAAAGATTCATATTTATCTGTGTCCATGCAAGGCCTGTAGTTCCGCGTATGCGAATCCTATGATTTCGCGCCATTTGTTGACGTGATGTGACGTCATGATACCTTGTGCTCATCTTCGCTTGGTGGATATTTTAAATGCTCTTTTTCAAAGTGTTCTTATTGTTACTTAATTAGGCATTGATGTCACTATTTTTTAATTTTATCAGGGTATGAAAAAAAATGTTTGCAAACTGTGTGAATCCGCGTAGCGGATTCTCACAACAGTTTGCAAAAATGGGTTTTTTTCATAACCCGATAAAATTAAAAAATAGTGACATCAATACTTATGATTATTTTATTCTATATTTGATAAAATGAAGTATGTTTAAATGTAACGTTATAGTGGTTTCTTAAAGGATTTTTTTTCGAATAAATACGCAACGTCAATGTCTCTATTTTGACGTCACGATAACGTCGGGGTTTCGTGCCATTCTCGGATTTTTTTCATAGTGGTATGCAAAAATAAATATTGGCCAAACAGAAAGCCAGATTTGGTATGAAAACAAAGAAAAAATAATTATAAAATAATAAAAAAATGTTTAATTACTCCTGTTATGCATTAGTTTAATATCTATTTACTAGGGAGAGCAGTACCGGAGCAACGCACAAACCGGAACATGCTAAACCGGAAGAACGAAAAAAAATTAGCCATCCATTTATGCAGGTCATTGATCTCAATATGTATGTTTGCTTACGTACATGTTACCGGACTAGATCTTTGATTTTCGACGCGCTTTGCGCGTCGAAACTTCGCTCTTATTACAAGATTTCATGTACAGAGTGATACAAAATGAAAAATGATGAGTATTTCAAGGACATCTCTATGCCTGACACTTCCCTGAAGTTGAGTATATTAATTTGTAAGGCACTTACTGCAATCAGAAACAAAGCCATAAAAGCAAAGGCAGTGTTCCTAAAAGGACCCGAAAAGGTTAGATATAAATGGAGATCAAACGGGAAAGTAAAGCAATATGCTTAGTAGGGGCTCCGCTAATGAAAACATAATACGCGATTCCCCGACCTGGTAGTTCATCATAATGCTAGTTCATAGACTCGCATAACTTACTTTATAACTGCTTAATGTAGCATCCAAAATCGCGGAGAACAAACACCAGATTGCATTTTTCTTACTTTAAATTATATGTTTATTGATTCAAGCACTTGCTGAATTAATAAGTTGTTTAAAAGTTTTCATACAATGATCACCTGTGATATGGTGTCCATCGTTAAGCTAACCGATCACGATGGAAGGCAGGACCTGAGGAATGGCCCCTGGCGGTGTCGTGACGCCGCACGTTCATGTATACATCGTAGACATACTGCTAATTATCCAAAATGAAACATAACATATCTAGATATCACTCCTTGTAGTTATTTCTTATAGAAATAGATAACAAGGGTACAAATTAATTAATTACCTATCAAAGTACTATTTAACTTAATAGGTGAGAGCCATGAAAAAGGTAACTTTGATAAATTTTGCAACAAGAAAAATGTTATTATGATTCTGTAAAATCCTAACATTTTTTTTTTTTTTGACAATCAAACGCATAATTCGCATTGTTAATATTTCTTAAAGTATCATCTTTTATTTTTTTATTTCTATAAACTTACAAATACCTTAGTTAAAATACCTATCATGTATATGCACAGGTAAAAGTATTTGGACCCTCGATAATTCAAAACCGCCCCAGCCCAACGTTGTCCGCATGCACATATAATTCCAGCATTGAATGAAAAGCAACTCGGACGAAGTGTCATGGGTTATTGCCACAAAAGTTACGTTGCAATTCTCATAAATACGTCTGTTCAAGAACAATAGAATTTAGCACAACTTTTGTATAATGTCATTGCTAGGTATAATCTGCTAGACAAAGCATTTTATCATTCAAATTAATTGAGTATTTGCAATAAATAAAATTTGGGGATTCTTATAACCTATCTTTAATTCCGTTTTGCTCCTCAAATTAGATATGCTTTATTTTTCTGTCGTGCCATGTGCATGATTACTGCATACAAATGTCGGTGACGAACACTTAATATGGTATGATAGATTAACTCTGTTTCTAATGGATCAAAGCCCGTAAATATTTCTGTGTTTTTGTGCAATTTATCTAATACACACAGACGCCATCGCTGAGTGGCAGGCTACATTTCTCGTTTATTCTGAGTCGGCAGTGAGGTAATCACTGTGTTAAATAATTGTGGATGATTTATCCTCAAAATAATATATTTGAAATATGAAACATTACCATGAGTTATAAGGGAAACATTTTAATAATATACCATTTATAGTCATAACAACACGACAATATGCATAAAACTTAACATCCGATTTAAATATGTTTATTCGCTTGCGAATATCATTGGACAAGCTTATGATATTATTTAAATGATTAACTTTTTGAAGGTTATATATTTGTATAACACCATATGAAAGATAGGGGGAATATGTTGCCTATTTGTAAGAGGAAGGAGTCAAAACGTGTAAAGTCTGAAGCAAAATTTCCATTTTGGTATAAGCATGAAGTATATATGTAGCATTAAGAATACTCTTTTGAATATGTAAATTGACCGTTATGCAAATTAAGATAATAGTATGTATATGCGTATGTTTATTAAGTGTTTTGTCTGATCATATATGGCATATTGTCTAGGTCAGCGTGTCAGGTTTATGGACTAGTGGAAAATACAATTTATTATAAGTACAACATTAATTGTCAGAATCTTGAAGGCTATTGATAGCAGGCTTTATTGTTTCAAAGGCAGTGTAGTTAAAGGGACAATTCAGTCTAAGAGAACATTAAAATTTGTACATATATCAGAAAAAATCCAGTTCTAATGGAAATTAGATCAGTCGATTTTACTGTGATATGCCAGAAAAGTCCATGGTGGTGAAATACGTATGAAATGTGCAAACTCGCTCGCGGTCCGTCATTCTAATTGTGGTCAAACATCTTGTATGCCGAACCCTGTTCCTTGCTCGTAGAGTAATGCAACTTTGTCTAGAACTGCTCAAATCGCTCTGACAGTAGTGTGTTTACCTTATTAGGTAAATTGTTTTGCCTAAAAAATCATTTTATCACCTCAACAGTGGCTATGTAGTTCATTTGCTTAACGTTCGTGACTTTGGCTCGGATATGGGTACAGCGTACTTATTGTACCTGCTTATTCGTATTGATCAACGATTTGTAATTACAATGGTATCAATTAAAATACTAAACATTGACGTGGAATTTGTCAAGAATTTATGTGATATGTTTCATAAGAAATGTAGAAAAATACATTTATGCCATATTTTGCTTCTTGGTTATGTAAAAGAATTAGCCTGAGTGAATTGTCCATTTAAATAGGGATATTGCGATATGTGATAACCACTGAACTCTCAAGCTTGACCAACGGGATTGTTCAATTTTTACAAATTCTTCAAATTAATACCAGCAAGGAATGACCCCCCCCACCCCCCCCCCCCCCCTGAAGCATCAAGAGATATCTAACATGCGTTATATCAAGAAGACAATAAAATAAGACATAGATAACAACTGTGTAAGTCAAATTAGCGTTATGTACAGAACCAAAAAAAATGAAAAATTCCCTTAAAACATGGATATTATAAGTCATATCAATAAATCCTAAAAAGAAATTTTGTCACATATCACTTTCACGAAAACTGCAGGAAAACAGAAACATCTGTAGGCTATATCACCACATTTATACCTACACAAACATTTACATATAGCGAAAACCATATATATCATATATTTGCCAGTTTTGGCATTGCATAATACGAAATATGATTAAAGAGTTACGTGTTAACGTGTGTATAAATGACCATCAATTTATTTATTTATGCATGTCTCCGATTTTGACGTCGAGTTACACATATATTCCAATTAAACAGCATTCGGAGTGTCAACTACTCTACACTTACTGTAATGAAGAGCGTTATAATGTAAAGCTTTGTCAGCTTATCGATGGAATTCTTTTACTATAAATCACACATTTTTGACTATAAAACGCTAACAAAGACTTTCTATTTCCTTAGTTCACATATTATTATCCAAACCATCTTTTTAAATAACAAAAACACGTAAATGATTCCGGAAAGGCAAAGAATTTAGCATTAATTAAGATGATCAACATTTTCTTGTGATAACATCATAATGAGATACGAGTTTACATTTGACACGTTAAGTTCATTAACAGAAATGCAATGTTTTACAACAATTTATCACAACAATATTTATCAATTACTTGCTAATTCAAAGGAGAAAAATAAAATGAGTCACACCATTAGATTGATATCTTTATATACAGAATTATATAACAATCACATGGCATAATGATGCTAATATAATGTTGACATATGTATTATTATATACAAATGTGAATATCTGAACATCGTCCTTCAGTGTAATTTCTTACAACATAATTATAATATTTGTCTTTAGTGTTCCTTGTAAGCGTTATATCAATAGCTCATACTTTTATTTTTTTTTAATTATAGCATTTTGATGAGGTAGATTCCTGATTTTATTAACCAAAGAAACATATCTACCCAGAGTAAGTCACTTATCATTATATCGTGTTAAATATTCCTTGATAATTACCTATCATACTTATGATTCAATTTGAAGCATTACCGCACTAAATATTGTCCAAAGTTACACATATAAAGAAGTGTTACTTCTAATTTATTCACCTACAGGCTTTTTTTAACATATTAAACTCAATGTTCTTTATCTTAAAGCCACACTTATGTTTATCTACCAATTAAAGAGGTTAGTTTTGTTTTTATAAACCTTCTGTCAAGAGTTATATTTATGTAAGTATGCCGCGTTTGTATTTTAGCTGACTGTCTTTTCATAGTGCTATATAATTCAGTGGGAACTCTTTTCAAGTTTACAGTGTTAGCACATTGAATCCTACTGTAGAAGACACCAAGCAGCCCACCCCACCCGGCGACATTATGCTGACAACAAGTAAGCTATTCGTCCCGTTCCCTTATATAGCAACAAGTTAATACCAATTTTATAGCCTGCTGTTATAGGCTAAGTGACAGAACTCAGAGAAGTGCGACAGTATGACAGGTAAACTTGAACAACAAATATCATCAAAAAGTTATTTCGGCCCATTACAATGCTATGGAATAGTGTTGTATACCTACAAACAAATGTACCTATGCCGAAAACGACATTGAACATCGATCTTCAAGTTTCATTTTAGGACAACTCGTGCGCATGTACATTTCCCAGTCATTGAAACGTCACACATAGCATTTTCACTGGTGGTGTAGCAATATCATTATATAAAAGATAATTGACGTTTTGTGGATGATTATCTTAAATTACACGTATACATGTATTTGATATTAAAAATGTTTTATATAGACATATGGATTTTAGGCCTGAAACAGTGTTTTGATGATATGATACCTGATCATCTTAGAATAAGATAATATCCTCAAGCAAAACAAAGAAGCAAGTCGAGCATAGTGCTACTGTAGCGACTGGTAGTGGTCAGTGAGTGAACTGACCTGTCTGAAGGGATCATCAAAACCAAACGTCAACATATTTGACCTTTCAGGTTGACCTTTAGTATATATATATACGTATACCCTGCGGCTTTATATAACCAGTAGCTGATTAAATCTAACAGATGATCTAGTGTTAGTGACCTTTGTATCAGGTTGTTATGTTTATACTGGGGTAACGTTACTTCCTAGATTAATAGGCTTAAGATTTGCATTGTTTATAACCAAATATATTTTAATAAACACTGTCTAATATACTTGTCATGATGGATGATGCATGATGGAATCTTCTTAACATGTAATTGCCAATTTTTCTCATCTGTATATAAATTATACTAAATATCAATATATTTTATCCTTAAATAGTATGTAGATGTTTGAAAGAATCTCGTTTATTTTTGCTAATATATATTAATCTTCACTAAAGCAAATCACAACAAAGTATAGATGGTATGCTAAAATTAAGAGTGAATTTACAATTTTTTAACGCGAAGGAAAAATATTAACAACTTGCGTAACTTTCTTAAAACTTTATAATAGAACCAGACGCTAACAAAGAGTAAGCGACGTTTCTTCATCAATGGAGTTCTCAATACAATATTATGTAAGTCTTGACTTGAAAATAACAACATAAACGTAAAAGATTGGATGGTAGTACAATTTTTCATATAATATTGTAATGAGGATTGTGAAGTTTTTCCTTGTTATATTATATGTGAGGTAATTAAATAGACACTCCATAAAATCGTATAGTTTTTAGGTAATTAAATAGACACTCCATAAAATCGTATAGTTTTTATTTTTTTTAAAAATACCTTCTATGTATAACCTACCATGTACACCCGGTATGTCTAGTATTTACACTTAAACTAGGTCACCTGGAATATGAATTTGTACTTTTTAGAATAAACGTAAAATCTGAACGTGACTTTCATTGATCCGAATCTGTCATTACGTAAACAGGTGTAGTTTACTTATCACGAAATACACAAGTCGACGGATGTCTATCCGTGATGTCACAAACAAAACTATACTTAGATCTACATACATAGATATAGTTATTTTTTTATCTTTAAAAAATCACGTGTATACTTATATCGTTCTAGTTTTCGACAGGGTTTCGGTGAGTGCTTTCACATAAAGTGTTTTAACAACAGATCGTAATATCACTTACGTGTATGAAACTTCTATTCATATAAACCTTCTATAATCTTAACACGATGAATACCTTATCAGGACCTTGCGGTTAATCGTTCTATATGATTGATATGCCTGCTTTCAAATACTACCTACTTGGGGATAAGATAGTTTTATAAATTTTCTTTACTGCATAAAATTCTATATAACATAAACTAATCAGAGTTTCATATCTTACTATATGATATCATCAAAATGTTATTTACAAATGATGTAAACACTAAACCACACTCATATGTTCCTAGGAAAACACGTTACATTAGAAAGCCTTGCCCTTTTTATATATTGACATTAGTTGAAGTTTATCAATATTCCTTATAGATAGGTGTCAATGTTGAGTTTTGATTTACTATAATAATCATCGTTAATATATTTATGTTAATTAGAACTGATACCAACGACAGCGTTATAATGGATATCTACCTATCATGATTCACCTTCGTCACCCGAGGCCTCCAGGAAGTGTTCGGCTGTACACAAATTACGGGATACTTATATTGAGGCCTTACTAATGGATACTGAAAATCTTGTTAGAACTCTCAGATCAGACCCATACATATCATTAATTTTAAAATCTTAGTTGTACCCTAATTTGTCAGATTTCTTATGAGCAATAGCATTTAGGTTTTAAAAAGTCTTCAAGTTTCCACAATTCATCACATAAACACAATGTTATCGAGTAATTCATCCGGGTTATATCATTGCATATCCTATATGGCCAGTATGACTTCACATATAATACAGTAACGTCGCACCAGGATCTCAGGATTGTGATACAAAACTTCTTCTCGTTCGTTGTGTTTTGACCTTTCATTTATTAATTCATTCAATTACTTGCAAAAATAAATTGAAACATGTGATCAATTTATTTGATATTTCATAAAAAAAAACACCAAAAAACATTATGATTTAATATTTGTTCTCAAAGCTCACAAAAGCTTACGAAAATAATTATATATTCTAAGAATCGTTTTACCAAACTATCCCAAAAAGTGATTTATCGTTTAAAAGTTAGTATTTATAATATATGTTACACAATTAAATAAGATAGGGTATATGCAATGTCCTTGTGACAATAACTAGACAATTCGAAAGTATTTCTTTAACATTGAAATACCAAGAACAAACGACTATTGATTTACTATATGATTTATATCAATATTCAAATTTCGTTACTATGGAAACCTGATGAAACCTGAGAGAAAGGTCATACCGAAATATTAAGTGAATCGTCAATACCTTGAAGTCGACGGGACTTAGATATAAAGTGCACAGATATTAAAATGTTCTTCAAAATAAAAAGGGATCTTTGAGATATACCATTTCTAGTTAATAAGGTTCAACTATATAGGAAATTATCTATAATATCAAGTGTATGTGTCCTTGCCAACCCGAAGAATACGATATGCAAAAGGTATACGAAAAAGTCTCAGAGAAGGTAAAGTAACAATCCAGATGAAAACTAAAACTAATTTATTAAAAATATAAAAAGAATTTAGTACTGTATGCATTAAAACACACTTGTTATGTACTAACCTGTATGTCTTGAAGATTATCTTGTATAAGCATTGATGATCCGTCAGGACTCTTCCTTATCACATACAGAGGTCCATTCACACGTAGATTGAAGTTCCTCGTAAGAACCATTGACAGAATACTTCCATTTTGAAATTTTAATGTTAACTCAAAATTCAAAGGAAAAATACAGTCTTTTGATTTTTCAATATAATCCGGGATTTCGACAGTAACGTTTTCACTGTGTTCTACAAAGATAAGAAGCATAGATAAGATCAAGATTATAGATGATGTCTTTCGTCTATATCCTTATATGGGTTGATTAGTCAATAATACAATTTCATTATATTGAGTTCATGCATTGTTAATGACTTTCATGTTAAGCTTTTAGAGTATGAATGTTTTGATTATTGAAATTTTATATTTTTGTGCAATTTCACTTTAACGTCATTGTAAATCAAAACGACAGATTAAAAACAGCATTATAAGTTATATCGTACATTTAACGCAGTTTTAGTGAGTAAAATCCTCATAAATTTTTCATTAAAACACATTTTACGTTTTGCTATATGACAGGGTGAACACGATCTTATTTGACTAGAAGCTTTAGACGACTACATGAAGTAGGAAAACTTTTACCAACCCATTTGTTGAAGGAGATCTTACCTCTTGTTTCTTGTGACGATGTCAGCATATACGAATTGCAAATTACAACATAAATGATCCAAATATGACTTGAAGACATCTTCTATCACAAGAAATATAGATATGAAACTCAAAACCACCTCATCTCATCTACTCCTACAGCCATTCCACCGACACACCTCACTGAACAGACAGGTAAAACTGCCTGTAATTGTACCGTGTTAAGCCCTGGAAATCAAGGTGCGTAAACCTCTCCCATTCATCCTAAGTAACTCAAACGTGACCTCGGTTTCCCTTACATATATGTTAATTTGATATGAACTTGTGTTTTAGAATTAGCTACTCACATCTTTTTTATACTTTAGTCAGACAGAAATACAAGGATTTGTACATGATTTTCTTTCTTTTAGGTCAAAGGTCATGTTTACTTTTTACAAATATATATCATTAACATTACAACGATAGATTAAACATTCGTGTAGTTGATTTTATACTCTCCGTCATGGATACATTTCCATTTCCTTTGATGTTAAACAAAACCGTTAGCGTTACCTTCAGCCAGTCCGCACGTTTAAATGTTTTTTTCTTATAATTATCACAAGTAATGCATTATCAAGTGAGGAACTGCATTAAAGCCATGCACTTGTCCTTATATTATAAATGCAAAAGTACTGCGTTAATCACATTAACACAAGTACACAATTGTAAAAAACATGTATGATAAGCAAACAATAGATCAAGCCGTAGAACTATACTCCGGGGCCCAGTTGTTCAAAAGAGAATTAGTCTCACCACAGTTTAACATCAATTTTCAAATCAAGATAAAATAATTTCGTGTAATACAAACTTTACAAAATATTCTTAAGAACTCAACTGTTTACTCACTTGCTTATTTCAGTGCAGATATAATCACAAATTTTGCAGCAAATGAGAACTGAGAATTCACTTATCACTTGATTAAGGTTTTGAACAACCGGGCCCAGGACTACTAAGGAACTCCGTGTGTTGATGCTGCACAGTCTTTTATTGACTTGAAAATTTAAGCAAAATTGTGCGCTTGTATCTTTTTTCACAAATCTTTAAAGTTATTGAATTAGTTGTTTCATGGTGAACTCATTTCTGCTAGTTATATATCAATTTATTTTGATTGATGACCTAATGTAGCATCAGTCATAGACAGTGACCTACATTTGATTGATAATCAATTATTTCACCTGTCCTACAGGAAATTGTTCCCTTTGAATTAATTACTATGCCTGAAATGATATCTTCCTATTAGACTATAATATGAACTGTTTCGCATCATGCTGTAAATTACATTCGTTTCGCGAATGTTTTATCCTAAAGGCTATCTTTTCTTACAATTCTCTGAAACAAAACTGCCTAACCGCAAACATATCTAAAAACAATGACTGTGAATGAAGAAATGGCGGTTGAATTGTCACCGTCTCGAAAGCAAATGCGATGTCCACTCCCCCCCTCCGAGTTTTAATGTGAAATACATAGAGGTTATTCCTTTGTTGATGAATAACAATTACATTTTATCGCGTGGATGGAAAAGTTGATACTTTTCACGAGTGCGAAAAATAGAAA
The DNA here is from genome assembly GCF_041381155.1 of Argopecten irradians. Lineage (NCBI taxonomy): Eukaryota > Metazoa > Mollusca > Bivalvia > Pectinida > Pectinidae > Argopecten > Argopecten irradians. The sequence continues at coordinate 5,851,451 of NC_091141.1, forward strand.
ATATCAAATTTTTCACCTCACAAGATGAAATATAACTGTTATTCATCAAGGAACAATGAATGTTATGTTAATTGGATTTATATATCTCTATTTTATTTCTAGGTCTAAATTGGCGAATTTATACTAGTACATACATTTCAATCAGCCGCGATTTTCCCACTGACTAATTAAGTTCGGGAAACAAATTTCGAGGAAACATAATAAGACAATCTAATGCAACACCTTTATGATCAAAACAACTTAAGTGGAAACAATAGAAAAGATACATTTAATATCGTATTTTTCGATTAATATTTCAAAATAAAGGTATTCCCGCCTAAACGATATTTTCACTGTAAATGCTGCGTTTTAATTGGTTGAAAATATTATAATAAAATAAAAATGATGTAGTGATAATTACAATCGGATGAAAAATACAACATATGTTTTCACCATAAACCCTTATATTTTACTCTGAAAAATGTACTAAAAATATATAACAATGCATTGTAATTAGTATAGAACGAATATACGTATCCGGCCGGGTACGAAATGGTCCCTATATGTCTTAGTGGAGCACTGCCTCAGAAAATCACTCGGGCAAACTTTTCTATACTTCTTTGTAGGTTTCCATTTTTTTTTTTTTTTATTTTTTTTTTTTTTTTGTTTACATGCATTTATATGTAATTTTTGTCAAAACCAAACATAACGACCATTCTAAATATCTACCGTACCACTCACAAGACGTCAAGTTCACAATTTGTGGACTTGCCGTATAATTTTCCTTCGAAAAGACCTTCATATTTATTTGTGAAAAAAACCATGTCTCGCTGTGAATTTGATATAAATTCTATACGGTTCAGTTTTATTGCATAATAGTCAAGCGATATAAAAACTAGTAAGATAAAATGCATCAAATTGTTTTTTTAAATGATTTGCATAATCATTGCTTTGCAATATTAGCAGAAATATACACCAATTTTAGCTCTTAATTAAGGCGACACCATTATCTGTCTAAAAGTATTTTGAGCTACAATAATGCAGCTATAATCAGTATTACTTTGTTAAGTCTAGCTCCTATTTTTGCCTATCAATTAAAGTTAAAAACAGATGGAAAAGACACACTATTTAAGGTGCAATGTGTATTGATATTTCGCAGAAGTCTCTGACGAGTGTGCTTTTACGTTATCTTGGGTGACGGACATCTGATTTAAAGTGCGCACGTCAAAATATTGAATAAAATCAAATACAAATTTAACTGGCTGTCATCCTGAGGAATAGGTTCAGAATAATTTGATGATATAATTACAGTATTTTGCATTCGGAAAGGAAGTTTATTAACATGTCTATGTTCGTACCATCCTGTATAACATTCCATACTGGAACTTTATAACGCTAACGTGCAGCTATAGACATTGATCTGTGCTGACATTACAACTATTTACAGAACACCTAAGGGTTTTATTTAAATTGTTTGTCAATTTTTCGTTCCATTAACAGTCAGGGTCATGTAAGGATGTGCCCTGTTTGATTGTGGAGGAAAGATGGAATACCCGGAGAAAAGCCATCGACCAGCGGTCGATACCTGGCAGCTGCTCCACATGGGATTCCAACTCGCTATTCAGAGGTGAGGGTTTTCGGAGACATCTTAACCACTCAGCCACCTCTGTCCTGGTCATTTAAAGACGTGTCAGATTAAATGGTGGGAGAAATCACCGACCACCGGTCAGTTCCTTGCAACTGCCACACTCACGACCAATCGGCGGAAGGCTTTTGGTAATGTGTCGGAAACTTTCGAACTGCGGCCCCTAAGTTACACCTTAACTACAGAGAATTTCTACCGTCATCTTGGTGCTGTATTAGTCCTTATTTTGTGTGTTTTTTACGATATTGATATTTTCACGCTATAATGTAAGGATTGTTCAATATTTCTATAATGTATCTCTTATGGTCTAGTCTCATACTATTGTCGAGAGATGGAATAGTGTCCATGCCGAAGGCATTAAGTGTTCTCTCTACTAGGTCATTATGGGCTTAGTACATTAATGTCCTGTTTGTATATAACATTCGCCTTTTTTGTTTCTTACATCAAAATAGAAATATTTCAAAAGATATAGCGCAACGCTATCTTTATTTCCACATTACATTTCCGTGTAAGGATATGATTACAGCATTTTTACAATGAACGCTTACTTTCCTACAGTGCCAAGTTCTGTTTTTGTTTTATTCTAGTATTTATTATATTATTTTATTGTTTTCGAATTTGGGTCAATCACTCAGTCTTTTATCATCACTCTAAAGCATTTTAAGTAGAGATGTATTGTCGACCAGACGAATTTAAGATAAATCATATAGAAACTATTAAAAGTTATATAAAATTTTGTGTCTCAGTGAAAATATAGATAAGCTTACAACTTTTCATCATAAAATCGACTAGTTTTGTGTTTGGTCTCTTTCAAAATGCTATAGTTATGTTGTATCAAACAGCGTGTAGATATATATACTTCCTTCAATCCAAGACCCAACACTATACTAAAGGTTATATTTTCTAATGAAAATGTTTGCAATTTTTACCTAAAGCGAAAATAATAAATTTTACCGAACTTTTGTGATTTGACTACATATACAATAAAGCCTCGATAAGTCGAAGTCACATTATATACTTAACTCATTTCTCAATATTTTATGGATAAAAAACTTGAAATATCGCAAGAAATTTCACAAAAACCGTCCTCGCGAAAATGAACGGTTATATGTATAGTTCATCCGTGTAGGATTTGTCAATGGCCAACGTAGGTAAAGCGTAATTCATGTCTTGGGCTGTAATTGAGCATAAACCGCTTCCTTGACCGCGTAATTGTCATTTTTTGTGATGAAATGCGTTGTGTTCAAATGACATTTACGTTTCGCTTCAACATGAATTACATTGACCTGCGAAATTGAAATTAATTCGTTCAAATGAAATCATAAAGGTATACTTAGTAGCTGTAATATAAACAATTAGCAGTCAACAAATAATAATTTTTCGCATTAACATCACCTAGTTATTAATTAAATGTGTTTATATTTTAATATATTCATGTAAATTTATCAAAATACTCTTTACATGTTTCGTTAAATCTGAATTTAAATGCTAAAATGTCAAACATTGAAATGTATTGTTCTCATATCTGTCCGGTGTATTGAAAATTATGCAAGAAATAATTGTACTGTTACTTTAAATTATTCGTTTACAGACATTTCCATTTATCACTTACCAGCGATCTTTATCTGCTCTCAATAACGCAGTGATACACTATATATCTTTACAGCTTTTGTCGAGCTTAAGAATATGCAAGATCCTGAATTTTATTTAATTTGACACTTAAAAACAATAAAACTACAACTAACTGTCTAGCCATTAATATCTTCGTGGCTCTTAAATAAATCTTAAATACTGAAATCAAAAGACAATAAATATGTCGGAAAAAAAGTACCTATTTTGCTTCGTCATTGATTTCGGACTTCACGTCATCGTTCATATATCTTGAGGTCAAATGATGAATGAATTATGTGAATTAAAGAAGGGCTCTCTAATTTAAACATTGATGTAACTATTTTTCACTTCATCGGGGTATGAAAGAAATTTTGTTTGCAAACTGGATGAATCCGCTTAGCGGAGTCTAACAAAAAGGTTGTTTTTTTATCTCATAACATAAAATACGCTTAAACGTACGATTCCATTGATTTTCCGATTTGATGATTTTTTTTCTATTGTGATCTCATGGTTTCACGTCGACGTCTCTATTGTGACCTCAGCGTTTTCGCACCATTCTCTGATGTGTGTCTTCATAGTAGTATGTAGAAAAAGTATCTGCCAATCAGAAACTTGGATTAAGTGCGAAAACATATAAAAAATGATTATATAAATATATTTTTAGAGTTTTTAATTTCTTTATTTGATATGCATTCATATAACGAAACATTTATTCATCTCATTTGTGAAATATGTCGAAGTCAAGTTAACCTTTTACACCACCTTATTGTGTAACATTTAAATAATTGCAGGCCTTTTTCATTTCAGAATGTATTGCCAATGACATCAAAAGTGTCAGTCTTTCGTATTCATTTTTTTTCAAAATCACATGCTATTATATCCTTATACGATATGATTGTGACTTAAAATTGTTATGAGCGTAACGTCATATATTCCACAGATATGATTGTGACGTCATATTGTTGTGAGCGTAACGTCATATATTCCACAGATATGATTGTGACGTTATATTGTTGTGAGCGTAACGTCATATATTCCACAGATATGATTGTGACGTTATATTGTTGTGAGCGTAACGTCATATATTCCACAGATATGATTGTGACGTCATATCGTTGTGAGCCTAACGTCATATATTCCACAGATATGATTGTGACGTTATATTGTTGTGAGCGTAACGTCATATATTCCACAGATATGATTGTGACGTTATATTGTTGTGAGCGTAACGTCATATATTCCACAGATATGATTGTGACGTTATATTATTGTGAGCGTAACGTCATATATACCACATATATGATTGTGACGTTATATTGATGTGAGCGTAACGTCATATATTCCACAGATATGATTGTGACGTCATATCGTTGTGAGCGTAACGTCATATATTCCACAGATATGATTGTGACGTTATATTGTTGTGAGCGTAACGTCATATATTCCACAGATATGATTGTGACGTCATATCGTTGTGAGCCTAACGTCATATATTCCACAGATATGATTGTGACGTTATATTGTTGTGAGGGTAACCTCATTATCTTTTTCAGAGAAATTATTATGACGATATCTTTTTGTGAGCGTAACGTCACATATATTTCAGAGATATGACGTATGTTTCCAACATACATTTCTGACGATATAACAACCACTACATGTCCGCAAGAGCAGATTACTATGCAGGATATTATGGAGACGATTGATGATTAAGACGGAGTTCATGTCCACAAACACCCTGTTTGGGCGAATCGTACAAGCCAATAGAACATCATAGAGGTAAGAATTCAATTACGTCATTGCTTTTTTGGCTTAATTTATTCGTCAACCTAAAACAAACAGATATCAATCAGGTTTTTAAGAATTGATCGTGATATGAATTGTAAAGAAAACATTAGTATTCCATGTGGTCTAGGTGTATTTGTATCTCCGTAGATAAGTTTGATCTGGTGCGTTGAGATCAATTCCTCTATTTATAGATGCAGGTGCACTGTATAAATATCCATTTAATTTATCTGCATACTTTTCTTTTTTTAATAATTCAGAATTCGTTATCACTTCAGATTTTAGGATATTGTACATGAAATATTTTTGAACACTTCCTTCGTTCATTTTATAATGGAATAATAATTTTCTGATAATCATATGTAACAAAGCTGATAAAACGTATGCAAAACAAAAATACAGGCTCCAAATAATATCATCTTATTTTTATGGTATGAACGAGTTGAATGTTCTCGATATAGGTGTTTCAATATATTACGTTATCAAACTGATAATATATATCAACTTCCTTGTGATTTTATAAAGACTTACATAAATCTTTATGATAAATCCTAAATGAATATGATACATGAATATTGAACTACACTATTTAAACAGTAAATCTACATATCTGAAGATTTCAAGGTAGTGTGTTATATAAATGGACGCAAGCCTGGTAATAAAGCTCCTACACATGCCAATTATCGTGATTTATGTAGGAGGCGGTCCGTAAATTACGCCAATATCACTGAGAAATAAATCATATGTTGTTAATTTGTCTGTGAGAGTATGAACTTGTCCATAACAGACAATCTATTTCAGTTTTTTTGATGGTTTTCTACTCGTCAAACCAAGATTGACAGGTTCATCACGAAGACTCAAAGAACACCATCCATATTTTAATTGACGTGACGTCATCTTCATTTGCTAATTGGACAGGTGTTTATATTCAAGTTGTTACTATAATTAATAAAAAAAAACATATTATATCTTGTCATATTATCTGAACATTACGATGATAAATCTATGACATGCAAACTATTATTTTCCATTTGGATTATTTCGAGCACTCGTGTCGATTATGTCGAGGTGCTTAACATAAGAAGTCGAGATAATACGTGTACCACGTTATGTCGAGTTCTCGAGATGTTATTTGGAGCGCTCTAGATAATTCAAATATAGAAAATAAAAATGTGCATGTCCTTAATGTATCACCGTAACACATCAATAAGAGTTAGAAACATGATTATAATATGATTAGAATGACAAACTTACAAATCTTAAAATACAAACGACGTATATGTCTAAGATTAAATGAAATTAAGTATTTAAAACAATTGATGAATTATTCCTTTGACAATAAAGTTGCAATGAACTATCATCGAATTAAGATACAAAACAATATCATAATTCGTTATTATCAGTGTGTAAATTTAATCATTGTAACACATCTGTTGATTATTGTAACGGATTATTTTTATGTTTTACTACTTCTGAAATTGCTATTATGATAGTTATCAAGGCTATCTTACATAGATATGTATGATTGGAATGAGAAGTGCATCGGGTTATTGAGTTCACAGGAGAAGCATACTACATCTGATACGTCAAGAGTGCAAATTTCCTTCCAACTCAGGTAAGACTTCAATATATATTTAACGGTATATACTCCCTCGTCTTTGGCGCCACGTAAGACATGTGATAGGTATTGGCGCGTGCGAACAATAGCATCAATGGAATCTAGGCCAAAACGAAAAGAAACTGATGATTGAAATTATACATGGTGCCATTGTCTAGTCGTTTTCGTATCAGTTTCACAATTGTTCTACTTCTTCAAATAAGCTATATCTCAGAGCAATCAGGGCTGTGGCTCGGTATTACAATTACCGGATTTAATGTTTTTTAACCGAGGTGTAAAGTATACGGTGGATGATTGACATTGTGAGTACAATATCAAAGTATTCTATTAATATGATTAATCTTTTCTTGTTTTGGTTGCCTTATAATAATGGTATCTTTGGCAACTTCTTATCGAAAAAACTGTTAAAAATATGTAAAATCTAGAGAAAAAAAGTAGCAAAAAAAGTAGCAGCGACTTTATAGTACCGTATTCGACCAAAAATATCCACGTCCCTATATATATAACCCTATGTCCCTCGCCCAATTCACAGGCATGAATGAACTTGAACTCACTTAAGAATAGACTAAAATGAATATCAAAAGTTTATTTTATTGCTTTGGAATTAAAATGTTAGAGGTAATTCTAAGTTTTATATAATTAAGTGTTCCCACATTTTTTTTTCTTTTTAAGGTGCATTGGGCACGTATTAACTCAAATACGGTAACGATTTTATTGGTCAACTTGGGCGATCTATTGCTGATGTCTAAAACTTCCTGAAACAGACATTTATACTGATATAACTTTCTCGTTAAAGCGGAGCATGTCTCTTTTTCATGTTGACATGTTGTGGCTTAGTTTGAAAACAGGAAGAAGTATTTATTTTACCTTGTAAGAATTTGATTTATGAATCCTGCTTAATATGTGAAGATGCATGTGAAAACGTTTACCATAGTCGTATCGTTAACTAGTAGGGGATTTTAGGAGTTTAGGTGACCATAAAAATGTACATTAACATAACTGTCCTCGGTTGGTGGTATCATTTTCATTTAACAATATCAATACAAGCTTGACATTAAAACTGTGATATTATCTATATAAATATTTCCGGGAGAATCAGTCTATTTTATGGTGATGAAAAGGCCAATTAATAGAACAACACTGTCATAGATTAAATATTGAATTATAAATGCGGTAATCTATATTTATAGTTAGCGAAGATAATCTTTCATTCATTGTAAAAAAATCTTTTCAGTCATGCATATAGAATCTGTCCCCCGATTTCTCGAAAAACTTGGCTAAGTCATACATTTTCATATACGTTAAATAAGGAGAAAAACTTCAGTGAAAAGACTTTTATAAAAGCTGCACTTTCGTTTCGAGAAATCGGAGCCAGATCATCTAGATACAATTGAGTCCGTCTTATAATCATGTAAATAATTCCATTTAGAATTTCAAGTTAGAATTACAATGAACGATTATTTAAAAAAAAATGTTTGGTAATAAAACTCAATGTTGAATTTGCATCTGTTCAGTTGGCATTCATATGGGCTATAAATGTCAACTGAAAGACTTTCAATGCTTATATTAACATTTGATTTCAATTTTATGATGAAATCCCAAAGGATTTTGTATCTATAATTAATAAATCTTTCGTTATCGTCAAGGATAGAACAGCCATTTTACGTGATCGCTGGTACGACAATTGTGACTTCACAATGATAATGACGCCACAATTTATATACTATATGCATGCAAACTGCGCCTGATAAGGTTATATAGCGGGACTGCAGTGAAAAAATAAATATTGTAATATGTACTGTAGCAGGCCTGGCCTCAATCCTCGTTGGTCATCATATGGTCTTCATATAGATAGTTGACAAACATCGTAAACACAGTTCAAATGGAGTTTTTATTAACATTCGTCATCATTTGTATTTTACAAAGGTACTGCCACTCATCAACTATCGTTTCACTCTCATACTGTCAGAAGTCAGGGTGGTGGGAGACAATAATGTGCCGCTATTATTATAAATAATAATATACAAATAGTGTAGTTGAGAAAAATATATAAATTACTTTATATTAAAACTCTAACCTTCAAATATTATAAAGTTCTAAATAAGCTATTTAGAACTAGGCCTATTACTATACGTTTCTACTACATTTACTACTGATAATACAATTACTATAATACTAATAACACTTTCTATAATTTATGATAAATAAGTGATATGTTGCTAGAATTTAGCATACCTAAATTAATCAATTATCTCCCTGGTGGTAGAGATGCTGTAATACGGGATATGAGCTCACTAGTATAGCGTGAACACCGTGCGAGCACAGGGATTGTCTGACATGAACTTGTTTCGCGCTCCCTTTTATACTTTTCTCACTGGATCACATGATCCCTCTCGTCCAATCAAAACTCGCCTTACATTCACTCTCACAAAAAGTTCCTCTCGTTCCATATTATAAATCTAGTGATTTATACTATTGAGAACCCTAACATTATGTCCTGTGACTGTCCTTAGTTATAATTACATATTTAAAAACCATTTAGCTATAAAGGACAAGTTAAACTACTATATCCATAAAAAGGACAAGTATTTAAATCCTGAGCCGTCTCGTAGTAATAGCAGACGACGTGCGTAATGAAACTAGTAAACATAGCAAATTGGTCAGAACGATATAGTTCCGTAAATTATCATTAAAACATACTACTGATGAAATCTATTGTATAATAGAACAAGTAATTAATACTAGAATTCTGATATAGATCTTATAATATAATCCTCTAAGTTATAAATGGATAAAGAAATACTTTCCAATTTGCTAGCTCTGTATAACATTCCAGTCGGCAACTCACTTCCGGTTTACAGGCAGCTTCACACTCGCTGGTAATCAATGATACATAAATAAGTTAACGATGGCGGTTTGGTATGAAAGGTAAGTTAAACACGAAGCTATGATATCCCGCGATAATCCAGTACGTATATTCTTCCTCTAGAATTGTTCACAGTGTATACAAATCAAATGTTCTCCATGGTGAAATACGTTTTTGTTCCTCAAAAATATGTCATACCAAATCTAAATTAAATCCTTGTATATCTACTACATTACTTTACTTAATGTCGTGTCATTTCGGACTGTCCAATAATGAATGAAATATAGAGGCCGAATGCAAATCAAACAAGGTCTCCATATTGTGTAATGCTTGTAAGAGTATGATAACATTATTGTATGTTCACAATATTAAAAAGGTCGTTTTTGAGTTGTACTTTACTTTTCATTTCAATAAATGTTATTGATAAGATCCTTATACAAAAGGACTGAACAAGAGACAGAGCCTATATAATATTTTCCTAGTACTTTATCATATGACTTTCAATATTTCAAAAATCAAAACAATACCGATCTAATTTATAAGTATAAGAGAAATTTAGTCATCTGTCTACATCACTTTATTTTAAATCGCTCTAAAACAGGCAGTGATTATTACACATTGGTGTATTCATCAAAATGACAAAAAAATATCATGTCCATCATTTTAGAAAATCTTTGTCGGTTAATGTAATTTTTACTTAATGTTTAGCAACCCACACCTTAACCTAACCAATCAAATTCCTGTTATAAAAAGAGACATGACAGGTCAATGTGTCAGTCCATGCCATAGGACAATAAATCAGGATATATTGACGCCTGACCTACAATTACGACAATGGAACAGACAATTTTTATAATCAATTAATTATTTCAATTAACAAAACCTACTCCCTTTTTGCACTCTATATATAGTCTCTGACGGACGTCCGGTCATCAACATGTCCTTCAGCTCGGTTTATAGGTTTTGTGATTGTACCTTTTTGTGTATTACAGATCTTTGTCATCTTTAATGAACTTTTTTAGCCATCACGTCTAGTCCTATTTGTTTGAGCGATATCCAGTCACGACTATGACTCTGTGATACAGTGTTATCTTAAGCAGCTAAGCTTACATTTCAGAAACAGTAAAGTATATGGCCTCTTACACCTATTTACAAACTCTCCCTCTGTACTGTCTGTCTTTCTCTTATGCCCTGTCTGTCTTAATCCTAACACTCTTTCACTGCCGTTCATTAATATCATTTTTTAAGAATTTCGTTTTGTTGAAAAAAATAAAAACAGAACATCCGATATGTTCCATGTCGCAATCTAATCTAAGCTAATATTATATTGTTTCTCAATGCTAAAAAGTATATGGTCAGTCCAAATATGTGTGATAACGTTTTTTGTTTAACAATGATGCGATACATATTATTGCAATAGACTTAGTATCAACAGTATCAACAAAGACAAAAACGCCGAGGATTTATTGCCGTTTCGATATTGACATTTTACTGCTCATTTATTGTTTCTGGTTACATCTTACAAATTGTTGACTATTAATTACATGAAATATGACGATACTCTTTGAAATTCAATATACATCCAATACATTTTATATAAATTGATGCTCTAAAGTCATTCAAGATTAGATTCTTCATTAAGATAATATATTACTTATTAGTAACAAAACAATTCTAAAAAAAATTCTATACAGAAAAAATATGTAAAACAAAGTAAACAATAAAAAAAACCATTTAAACAGGATAAAGAGGTTTCATCATTAATTTATTGAACTCATTTCATTCGTCGATCAATAATTCATGGCATGCATTGACCGTAAAAGAAACAAAAGAGGGGAGAAAGTTTCTGTCTTAATATATAGTTACTTTAATTATAGGGACTAGGAATCATTGTTCTAAGAAAGTAGACAACTAACTACGATTTAAACACTATATACATTTCCATACAAGGGTGTTAATGTGTGACATGAAGTTTGTACTTGGTGTGAACATATCAGATTCATTAACAGTTAATAAACACCTGGCACCAGATGTCACCAGTCAATTAGATCATTAAAATACAATAAATATGTTAACCATGACTTCTCTTAGGGAGAATTAATTAAGTAGTGATAAAAGGAATTACGATGTACATGTACTTGGGATTGTATAATTAATGTTGATAAAACGGTCTTCTAACATAGCATTCATGTTTAAGGCTTTTATTTTGTACCGTTTTAGTTCGATCTACCAAAGTAACTACATTAAAGTTGGATTTATCATTGACGCTAAGAAAAGTAAGTGGTCAGTCAAGCATGGCATTAAGCCAGGTAAATATATATTTCCATTAAGGTTAGACAGTACAGGTTAGATGTTTTTAGTAGAGAAAAGGTCAGTTTTTACGTAACTGCGAATGTCAAATCATAAAACTGTCCAATGCCGTAATGACGTAACATCATGCACTTGATTACTCCGATAAAACTGACACATCAAGGCTACATTAATATCACTTGGTACACTGACCAACACTGTTGAGTTCCTGACACGATAACGATAGTATGTCTTCTCCTATCTTGTGATTTAAACTCAGTTGTCTTGTGCTCCACCGCTCATAGAGGTGTAAGATAAAATGTACCATCTAGCTAAGGACAACACATTTACAACCCTACCGTCTCTGTAAGTGGAACGAGAAGTTTGAGGAATCCCATCATCGATAATCTAGGGGTTACTACCACTGACGTTATATCAATCCCTAGACTATTTCATAGTAAAACATAGAGAAAAAAATTAATCGATCATAGGCCAGCAGAGACTTCCTTTGAAGATTATAGAGAGAGCAACGCCAAATTTCAAAGCAACATAGTCAACCACAGTGTACCGTTATAATATTCTTTTTATCGCCTCTACTCTACTATAAGATCGTCTAGGGGTGGATATAAAGTCAGTGATAGTAACCCCTGGAGTATCGAGGATGAAATCAACCTGATCACAGTGCTATTTGGAAGGATAACCTTGCTTATCATAGTATCCCAATTACCATGTGAAAATGTGCACGCACATACGGTATGCAAAATAGGTAGGTATAATGCGAGACTACAAGTGATTGACACTGAGCATTAGCGAGAGTGTGAGAACATCCATGATCAACAACTTCTTGTGTGGCGCACAACCAGTGCATGCATAAAATTACGAGTCTGTAGTTGAATTTGACAAGATTCGCTGTATATAAATGACTTGTATTTTGTTTATGTTTTTATTCGTATTAATAAAATTGAATGGAATTACGATTAGTCTACGACAATATTTTGACATTCGGAATTTCCATCTTCCAATATTCCAAAGACATGTGAGTGTCATCTGACAAAATCGGTGTCAAGAAATTAAGATTAATGTGAACAATATAAAGATAATATTATGTACCGTTTATTTGCTGAATATTATCGTTCGAATTTCCTTAAAGATGTGGTCTTTATTATTAATGTTAATGACTGAACGAAACAAGCCTATTCGACACGCAATAAATGTCTAAAATATTAACGTTATCTGGAGAAGTATGGAAAGGACACAATGAGAAAGGACATAGGAGATAGGCAGTAGAATTGTATATATGGTTTCCACATGTTTTGGACATCATACTTTTTTCTGTGAAAATACTACGAGTGTTTTATTATGTTTTTCATGTATATACTTCGTGACGTCGATATGTTCAAGAAGTTAACGTGAACTGGTGAACTCGGACGTAATGCGTTCAGTATGTAACGTACATGGTGTAACGTACAATTACATACATGTGAATGACACCTTCACATATGAATTTATAAAAACAGGTAATGCTGAGTAATGAATGTACAATGTATGTATTTTATCATAAAATGTTTCTTCCTTCTAGGCCTACTCAGTGGTTTTCAATGTCAAAACATGGAGACATAAACAAGGAAAGAATAAAGAGGGATGAAGTCTGGCATTTTATTTGATCGTTTAAACCTTGAAATTTCCTTGTTTAAGGAATATTTTATCATTACCATTGTCATTCCATTTCTTAATGAAATATCGCTTTTCTGCATGATGTAATTATTTCAGGGCTTAGAATTCCTACAAGTTCCTCTTCGTGAATATGTTAGCACCCAATTAGCATTCAGTGTCATTAAGGACGTACAACGTAACAGACGTCGGACAGAAAAGGAGAGCCGGTGCGATAAACCACCGAGCTCCCATCAGTACCTGTCGTCAACTGGTTTCGAACTCGAAACCAAAGGTCCAGAGCCAGGTGGAATATACCGGAACACTTTAACCAGTCGACCATCGCAGCCCAGAATATCATATCATAGAAAACATTATCAAGTTATTCTAATCCGACGTTAGAGGACATTTAGAATTGATGGATTGCACTTCAACAATTACTTTGAAATTTAGATGCAATAACCAATTGATTTCGAATTGATATTCCTTCAGACAATTTAGCAACGGTGTCGATAATCCCTGTATCTACATAATCATGATAATACATTCAAACTTCACCATTATAACTCGAGTCACACTCGAGTAATATGCACGTGGCAAGTAATGTCTTAATGTGACAGCAAGGTTGGGTGTCAGGGATGATTCAGCTTTTGGGCCGTAAGACAAAAAGAGGTACAAAACAATATGTCACAAGCTTTAAAGTATACTTTCATCCAATAGTATGGTTTAAAAACCACCCGAAAGGACATGGAGACTTTGAAGCCATTATCGGTGCCTCAAAACATGTCTTCATACATACCTGTGAAATACTCGAGAACCTCTGGAATACATACATTTTTATTTTCAGCAGTCTACAGAAACATTCCAGTCTAATTTTCCTTTTCAGCTATATCTGACGTATGAAAATAATAATAACAAGTACATGTATACCAAAGAATACCGAACGCTAAAACGATTATTTCGATAAAACACATACTTGATAAAAATACGTTTTAACTGAAGTAGTTTGAAATTAAAAACCTATCACAAATTCTTAATTGTAAACGGAAACAATACATTTTTATCTCCATATTACACAGTGCTTTGATCTGAGTTTACAGTGATTGCCGGAATGGCGGTTTGTGCATGATTTGTTGGGCTTGGAAGATATAAAAGGACATGTAAACTTCCATTACACCTCTCCATGTCATAACATTAAAATGCTATTGACACAATCACTTAAGTGTGTATATTGAGTTTATTGTTTAAATATTACATTACTTGTACGTATTGTTTTGTTTAACATCCCTACCTATCTATACGATTAAGCGTTGACACACAGATTGATCAAACTTCATGACATGAATACCTGCTTGTCTGGGTGTGTCTCCAAGGTCGGTCGATAGTTCCTTCTATTTGTTTTACTCTAATACAGCTGACTTTTATGAATGACTTTCCGGATTTATTGAAGAATAGGTGCCCTCTGACATTGGTGACTTTGAGGACATGTAAAACAATAATCATTGTTGTCATGTGGTATGCTTTCGATAATTCCTTCCTTCTGTTTCCTTCAGTGGAGAACTATTCAATAGTGTTACTCCTATGACAAGTATCATGTCAATTAAATGTTATATACTAGATATATATAAAATAATTGATTTCGACAAAGTAATGTTGAATGTTAAAGATGCTCCACCGCCGACAGAGCTTAAACGATACTCATCATTTGAACAATAAGTGGTGTTTAATCGTGTATATATATGTCTAACATAAAAATACATATGAAATAATTTATTTTCACCATTTTGGTGAAAAGACCTATTGTTTTTGTTCTGTTTTTTATTATTATTATTATTACAAGCTAACCGATACTTACATTATATATATAATTGGCTTCTTAGGTAAAATATGTTTTTCGTTTAAATATCACATACAGTGTATATAATAATGACAATAAAAAAGCCAACCGAATTTTATAACATATATATAATTCATTTTTCACAAAAAATGATACGGGCAGCCACTTGAAAACGTCATGATATACACGTGCAAATGACATACGTATCAATTCACTAGTAAACGTTTCTGTCATAATATGCGTGCCTCTGTGTTTTGGCCGAGGTGACCAAATTTTCATTTTATGGTCTCGGAATAGCAGTTGAGATAGCTTGTTTTACACATGTTCATAGAAATTTAACTGTCGAAAACATATATCTAGATTTAATATCCCATAAAAAGTTACATAATATAGGACCACGATCGAGAGAATCTCTGGTAGCGATAGGCCAAGGACGTCTCCTTGCAGGCGGTGTATGGGATTTGCAAATGATCTAGTCTAGATGAAATAAATGATTATTCTAATTACTGGTTTATGTAAATAATGAATGTACTTGCAATATTTCCAACGTTGGACATTTTTATTTTGCTATAATTAATATCGATGCTGCTATCGTTTTTGCGATGAGATGAGATGAGGAGGTTTTGCAGAGTCATCTCTGTTTTCCCTGTCGACACCAAAATAAAACTTGTATTGTAAGATAGTGACCGGGTATTCTGTTTATCCTGCAACTTTTTCATTATACATACAGAAGATGGTAATCAAAACGAAAGCAAATTGCCTGTTATTTACACAGAATGTTCATTCCGGTGATTGTGACGTCACTGTTTGGCGGGATTGACTGCCGTTTCATTCATTCCTACTAAAAGTGACGTCACTGGAATGTTCGGGATCAAGTCAACAATTTTAGAAATTGAATCAAACGAAAGAAATTAAACATTTATTTACTGACATCGTAATATTTTCCTATTGCAACTATTACAGGAAATTCTTATTATCCGATATTGGGTTTTGTGCCCGACTAATGTCGATATTAGAGCTGAAAATGCATTGTTTCTTGATATTATTCCGCTTCTTCTGTTGACTTTAAATTCGTAAAATGAACTTAACCCGCGAAGGGCGTCAGAACGCTTGTTTTCAACGTGAATAAACACCGTAGTGATAAAGACCTTCCAAGTGAAAATTTGCATCAGGGAAATAGGGACACAAAAAGACGATTTTCTCCAAAAGTAAGTAAGTTACACTACATTAATTTTGCTGGAACACTTAAAAAATCGTTCTGATTTCAGAACAATTGGAATTATGAAGATACCTCTTACAGTATTTTTATTATTATTATTATATATAATGTAAGTTAAGTTAATTATTCTTCTTCTTCTACACTTATTTTGTGTCCAAAAGATCTTCAAAATGGTAAGAGGTATGCCAATGGCTTTATTGTTATATTGTATGGCATGAGTTGAAGAGGTGACCGCAACATTTTTAAGTAGGTCAAAAATCCAAGATGGCCGCCATGACGTCATACCTAAAAAGTTTAAAACAGCCATAACTCCAAAACCGTTCAAGATACAGCAAATATTTTTGATGATTTATGTAGATCATATATAATAGACTAACTTTTATTCCATTACAGCAATTAGGTCAAAGGTCAAATAAAAAAGCTCGCTATGGGGTCAAAGTTCACG
Source organism: Argopecten irradians (assembly GCF_041381155.1). NCBI lineage: Eukaryota > Metazoa > Mollusca > Bivalvia > Pectinida > Pectinidae > Argopecten > Argopecten irradians. Next base: position 5,868,395 of record NC_091141.1, read on the forward strand.
AAATTTTTATTTTTTTGATTTTGCGAAATTTCTTTTTACATATCGATGCAGAATGTCATTCTGATGAATTTGGTATTTTTTATTTTTCGGTAGCACTTCCGGTTAATGCTGTATGCCATTTTGAACATTCCTTTGATCTTTGCGAAATTCCCGCCAAAATGTTTAACATTATATATTGTCGAACTGAATGACTAATATAGTCTACAATTGCTATAGAAAAGACCCCTCTAATGTCTCTAACGTTTGATATGATTTTCATCTTCATCAAAAAAACAAAATGGCCGCTATGACGTCATATCTTAAAATTTAAAAATGCTTATAACTCACTAACAGTTCTTTTCACAGAGTTCATCCAATTATATTTTTTGCAGATAATCTTTAGCGTAAAATTTTTTTCTCTACATGTTATTACAAAAAATGGCAACTTCCGGTTTTCGGTAAGGGTCAAATGTTAAAGTTCCTGTTTTTAACAATAAACTTGAAAACTTTTCTCCTGAAGTTTTGTAAGGTCTATGATCTTCATATTTCATATATAAGATGTCCAGGGGATGGGCTATGAAGTCAGACATTAGGAATGACCTTGACCCATATTCAAGGTCACATGAGTCATATATGTTCAAATCTTTGAATGACTCAACAATACCCAAAATGACAAGAGTCTTCATACGTTCAAGGTCACAGGGTTACAGAGTTTAAATATACATACCGGGGTATATATACTTAACAACACCGCAAGTCAGATGACGTTAAGGCGCATTCGATCTCGTTATCATTTGCTCGAACGAATTTGGAAATATGAATTGGATTAAGATGAGAGTTCTCTTCGGCTGATCAAACTTCATGCAGATCTTCACTAAAACACTTTTATTCAGGGCTGAAAGTCAAGGTCATTTATTGGTTACAACTTCAAAACCCATGCATTACCTAGTTCTTAACTTACCTGGCAATGACGGTATTGTAAACTAAATATAGTGAAAAGCCCGCCAAATTGTCTATGACAATTTCTAGTTTTATTTTTGTTTTATTTTGGTGCATGCGCAATCAGTACCTCATGCCATATAAGACATAGTGCCATGGAATTTTTTCGGGATATAATGAATTATTTTCGATATTTTCATCTTGACGTAAAATTAGAACCTCAAACTTTTCAATGATGGTTATGGTGTAAAGTAAGTACCTTTTGTAACTGAAGAAAACAACTAAAGCGACTGCTCCTGATTTTGATAGAGAGAAAAAAATACCATTTCTCAGCTGTGGAGCATCTTTAAAAGAAGCCCAATCAATTAAACGTTATATAAGAGATATACAATAGTGGTATTAAATATTAATTTTGTTATTTTGATACATGTGCTGTACGCTAAAAAGGGATCCGAAACGAAAAATGTTCCCAAATCAAAAACAAACATTTGCCTAAATTGATTTGGTTTATCACAAAACCTGCTTGGTATTGTAACTTAAAGGCTAGTCGGGGATATTAACAGAAAATGTATTGTTAATGGAACGGGCCGAAATTAATATGTAAAACTGATCAAATAAAACAAAACTTAAAGGCCCACAACCTTTCCAAAACGGTTTTTAATTTTTTAAATGGGAATGTAAAGGAGATCGATAATTTTGTAGAATCACAAAAATTATTAACTTACCTTTGATACTTCACGTATCATCACCTTCTGAACAATTTGATTAAAATAAATAAAATGTTAATTTTCATAGGTCGGGTCGTCTTATGCTTCCCGCCGTCGTCCTAAATAACGCGCCAGACGGCAAAACAGCGAAATGACCCTCCTCTGTTATCACATATTACGCAGGAAATCTTGCATATGACTGTTGTCATCTTAGGCCATCGGTGTTATCAATGCTTTTAAGGAACCTTTATGTTTTGCTCGGGGAAGGTAGTGGACCTTTAACAATATCAATATAAAAGAAATCGGAAAAGAAAAAGATAAAATAGAAACATAGTGTAAATGAAAAAGAGTAAACCAAAAAGCCAGGCTGAATCAGATTTGTTAGATAACCTTTGGGTCTCGGTCTAACATTAAACATCGTTAACCTGGGAATCCAGGTGTAATTAAATAAGCAATTTAGCAAGAGGATGCAGGTGTGATTAATTAGTTTTTTAACCTTGAGTTATCATTCTAACATTTAAAAAGGTATACGGGGAATCCAAATGAAGATTAGATTAATAACGGAATCCTGAGGTTTCAGTCAAACACCAACCATGCTTAATCTGGGAATCCAGGTGTGCTTATATTTGTAATTTACAATGGAATCCAGGTAGAATAAAAAAAATAACCAAGTTAAACTAGCTAAGTGATTCACTTAGAAATCCAGGTATGTTTTGATTTACCAATTACAAATGAGGTTTCAAACATGTTTTATGTGATCCATATATATATTTGTATCCAAACATAGTTTGATTGAACAAAGATAAAACGTAAGATGTGATATATATTATATAGATTAATATCTTGATATACAGTCAATATAGTTTAACGTAACCACATTTCTGGAGTAAATGCTTGAATTTATCACTTACTGCTGCAGAGAAGTCAGCAGTTTTCGAATAATCACTTAACTTTAGAAATCACAACTTAACTTTTAACCATCAAATAATCATTAATTGCTAATCATTAGATTTGAACAATGAAACATGACGATAAGGGTTGAATTGATACCTTAATCTTCTTCAAGTTATTGTGACCATCAAATGAAAAATATGTCTGTGAATATTGAAACTGATTGCACAACACTACGCTACACTTATCACTGGGTGAAAAGTGTAGCGTAGTGTAGTGCAATCAACCTTGTGTCTCCGACGATTATGGAATAAGTGTTTTAACAATGAATGATAAACTGGCATATAATCAATGAGAATAGTTGATAATGACTTATTTCGTTTATGAATTCAAATAAGGAATCGAATTGTGGATAATGAATGATGAATTTGTATGGGAATACTGGGTTAAAAATACTTGAAATGCCTATAGATATTATAAAGTTGGTCCGGTAAAAAATTAATGAAGAATCTTTTTGAAATATTAATGGAATTTTGTCTTAGTATTATTTCAACATTGCTTCTGGTAACCGGTTGTAAAATGACAGCAATGTTCGTTCCTTATATACATAAATATCATTTTCGGTTGTTTTTTAAACGATATCATGTGGTTGTTGAGAAAAAGAAAACTATTCTATCTCATGCAGAGATATTCACAATGATATCAATGTGACATTACATGCGTGGTATCTTTGCACGTTTCCAACAGCTGTTTGACGTCCTGTCACAGTATGAACCTTACAGCGTGCCTCGGGTCCTTACATCGCTGACACCTGGTTGTAAAATACACGATAAGTTAAACAGGGTGAGTGGGAAATAATCATTCATCTCCTTAAGGTTAAAAGCGGGACAACTCAGCCTTCGGAGTGATATTGTTTATAGCTCTAAACACCTCAAGTTTAGAACTTCCTGACCTTTCTCGAGTGTTGAAATTCCTACTCATGTTGCACTCTTATTCCAAAAACACATTTATTTGAAATTATTTTAAAATATATTTGCTTTTCCTTTAAACTTATAATGTCGTATCTTTCTTCTTTTTTTCTTTTTTAATTTATTAAGTCTGATGTTTACGAAATTACAGCGATTGAACGCACTGATGTACTGCCATTATTTTATCTTATCTGCTTTCGAATAGATCTTGAAAATTAGTCAAGGATTCCATACCCATCCATCCTGCTCGCATCGTACTGGGAACATTAGACAAGAGGGTCTACATTATCAGTTTTCTAAAAGAAGGACCGCATTGCTAATCCCGCTGTCATCTGTATCAGCATCCTCGATACTCCATAGGAAACTTTTCTGTCGTAATATCCTATTCTGGACTATGTCATAGTAAAACTGAAGACAGTTCAGGAGAGCCAGCAGAATATTCCTTTTATAGTTACAGAGCCACGCCCAATTTCAAAGCCACACAGTCACCCACAGCGTACCGTTATGTGATTATTTTGATTAAATTCTTCAAAGGGCCAATTTAACAGTTCACTCGTGGTCTCAGACCAGAGTCTGAGACATATTGCAGGGGTGGGTATTACGGCAGTTATAGTAACCCCTGGAATATCGAGGATGCTTCACTAGGTAAGTAGTTTTCAAATACCATTTTGATAAGGGTTCTTTCTTTCTCTTTTTCTATATTTTCAAAAACATAAATGTATAAGTGTTCAGAATTTTTATATTTTTAAAGCATATTATGTTGACTACATATGAATTGTGTCTTCTCGACAGCGCAAGGGAGGTAATCTGAGAAATCGAACATGAACATTGTAAGTTGAACGGTATTGCAAGGGAAATAACTCCAATAACTTCTGCAATTGTCCTAGAGTTGGTTTACATACAAATATATTTCATCCTAAAACGCATTTTGACAATGTTATTATTTTATACATGAGCTACCTTAGTTTCTCGCTAAATCTTTGTTTTGAATATACTTTATATATCTTAGTAGCATCAATTACAATTAAAGACATGCGTTCTTGTTATATAATTAATATCCCGTAATATTCTTTTGGAATAATTGCATAAAAAACCTGGTAGTGATATATGGTTGAAAATGAAACTATTGTTAAATTTAGATATACATTTTTATGCTGTAAATATTCCTTCATTTTTATGTTATATTCTCTGTAACCTATACGCAGACGACTGTAACATAACATGTTCAAAGCTTCATTCATTAGGTGTGTGCAATGATTTGTAATTCCATCCATTCTACTAAATGTTTGTTTCGCTTGTTTCACTATCTCGTAGTTTCCTATGGTAATGCTGTGCATTTAAGCCCAAAAATGTATCTTATCTGCGTTACGAATTTAAACTTGCAAATTAATACCACTAAATATAGCAATAATGAAACACTTTAACGTTTATCATTTTCGTAGGGAGTTAAATTTTCCGCTAACGTTAAAGTAGTATGGTCTATAACTTTCGCTCTTTTTGTCATAGTGAAAACTGTTTAAGTGTGACATATTTTTCTCCGTCTGTCCGAGTTTTAAACTTTCTAATTTTACCACTTTTCATAAAGTTGCAGCACTGCAAGTATTTTTAATTATAATATTTTTAACGTGTACACTTGAAAGATGCCGAATCATTCCGAAATCTTCCGAACATCATCACGACAATCTCGAAGTAACACGAGAGCTGTGAAACCAAGAGAAAATGTAAACACTTTTTCATAAACAAAACATGTGGTCGACCTCAGCAGACTGGATCTACCAAGAAAATAATGCCCGAACATTATGATATTTGATACACACAATATTTTACGGCAATGTGTGAATATGGTGTTTCAAATACTCATTCTGTGGACATATATCACCATGATTTGCTCATATTAGCCAGAAGGAAAACGTAAACAAACACATGTGCTCATCACGTGCAGATCGTGTCGAACTTCAGTCACGTGATACTATTCGGAATCTGACAAAACCAGAAGTCACTGAACATGTTGGTGATTGAAGGCGCTTTATTCAAAACCAGGAATATATGATCCCTAGATTCCGGCTCTCTTATAGGCCGACATATGCTTTTGGGGAGCTAAATCATCAAGTTACATGTCAATGTTCAAATATCAGATGTTTAAGCGACATATTGTTACAGTGTAATTAGCATGCAATATAATTTTAACATAAGAAAGGTCATGGCTGTCTTGTATGGCTCAAATATTCTATATGAAGATGTGTTCTCATTACATAATGAGGATTTATCATTATATTATTTGAACCTATCAGTCTATGGTATCCTTTTATCATTATTTGATCGTTTAAACCCTACGAGACAGCGAAGGAATAAGTAAGATGTAAGCCTATTGCACATCACTTCTAATAATTCACAATCGCGCGAACGCGATAGTATCCCGACGAATTAATTTCAAAGAGAAAACGTCGCCTCGTCAAATTAACCATCATTCAGTATACAATTTATGATATATTTAATTTTTCCCATTACTTTCTTGTAAATCTATTTATTTGCGTAAAACAAAAAAACAGTTTGTATAAGAGTAAAAGACATACCCTTCCTTTTGTACATTGTTTTCTAAACAAGTAATTCTGAAAACTTATTTTCATGTACAAATATTTTCGCGATCTAGACATGTACTTTTACTTTACCTTTATTTGTTAGCGTTTTCATGACGACTGCAAAAATATGCTGGTTTACAGTAAGTAGGCGAATTTACAGTAAGTAGACGAGTTTACAGTAAGTAGACGAGTTTACAGTAAGTAGATGAGTTTACAGTAAGTAGATGAGTTAACAGTAAGTAGAGTAAGTAGATGAGTTTACAGTAAGTAGATGAGTTTACAGTAAGTAGATGAGTTTACAGTAAGTAGATGAGTTTACAGTAAGTAGATGAGTTTACAGTAAGTAGATGAGTTTACAGTAAGTAGATGAGTTTACAGTAAGTAGATGAGTTTACAGTAAGTAGATGAGTTTACAGTAAGTAGATGAGTTAACAGTAAGTATAGAGAGTTTACAGTAAGTAGATGAGTTTACAGTAAGTAGATGAGTTTACAGTAAGTAGACGAGTTTACAGTAAGTAGATGAGTTAACAGTAAGTAGATGAGTTTACAGTAAGTAGATGAGTTTACAGTAAGTAGATGAGTTTACAGTAAGTAGATGAGTTTACAGCAGTAAGTAGATGAGTTTACAGTAAGTAGATGAGTTTACAGTAAGTAGAGAGTTTACAGTAAGTAAGAGTTACGAAGTTTACAGTAAGTAGACGAGTTTACAGTAAGTAGAGAGTTTACAGTAAGTAGACGAGTTTACAGTAAGTAGATGAGTTAAGTAAGTAGATGAGTTAACAGTAAGTAGATGAGTTTACAGTAAGTAGATGAGTTTACAGTAAGTAGACGAGTTTACAGTAAGTAGATGAGTTTACAGTAAGTAGATGAGTTTACAGTAAGTAGATGAGTTTACAGTAAGTAGACGAGTTTACAGTAAGTAGATGAGTTAACAGTAAGTAGATGAGTTTACAGTAAGTAGATGAGTTTACAGTAAGTAGATGAGTTAACAGTAAGTAGATGAGTTTACAGTAAGTAGATGAGTTTACAGTAAGTAGATGAGTTTACAGTAAGTAATGAGAGTAGAGTTTACAGTAAGTAGATGAGTTTACAGTAAGTAGATGTAGTTTACAGTGGAGTGTGAGTTTACAGTAGTAGTAGATGAGTTTACAGTAAGTAGATGAGTTTACAGTAAGTAGACGAGTTTACAGTAAGTAGATGAGTTTACAGTAAGTAGATGAGTTTTTTTACAGTAAGTAGAGAGTAGACGAGTTACAGTAAGTAGACGAGTTTACAGTAAGAGAGAGTACAGTAGTACAGTAAGTAGTAGTTAGAATGAGTTTACAGTAAGTAGATGAGTTTACAGTAAGTAGACGAGTTTACAGTAAGTAGATGAGTTTACAGTAAGTAGATGAGTTTACAGTAAGTAGATGAGTTTACAGTAAGTAGACGAGTTTACAGTAAGTAGATGAGTTTACAGTAAGTAGATGAGTTTACAGTAAGTAGATGAGTTAACAGTAAGTAGATGAGTTTCAACTTGAGTTGACCTTTTGTAATAATGTGTCGATGACATATATTGTATATGAATTAATCATCACTTAGAAATCTATCAATAATGAGCCATCAAGAGCATGTCGATGAATGATTTATTATTTATATCAGTTATCACGTTCTATTGTTCCCGTTGTTTGTAGAGGACATTATCGCCCGTTAATTGTAATGACACATTGTACCCGGGCTCCGTGTCGTACAGACGTATCAACTGTACAACAGCCATGGAAGACAGATTGGTCCCAGTGGGTAACGTCTATGGACCAATTTATTCCCTATACATCATTGGAAGCACATTAGTATACATTTGATTATACCACTGTAGCCACACGTCAGTTCGCCACAGGTGACCTAATCCAACATGCTCCTGTTAAAGGAGGAAATTTCTTTAGCATGGCATGTCAAAAGTTTATAACGATGACTACCCATAGGATGTCGTCTACGTATCTGTATGCAATGTTTAGTACAATATTCAAGTCTTCTTTGATATTAACAAAAATGTGAAGTTGATCGTGACATTTCACAGTTTCCTCTGTGGTGGTTTGAGAGGTAAACCCATCTTCAGCTAGTATATATATTTAGGGTTAAAGTTCACTAAAGTCAATATTGCACCAGGATGTCCCTCACATATATGAAATCAAATAATCCTTTTTGTCTTCGTATCACACATTTTCACAGAACTAAAAGCCTATATGTGTCACGTGACAGTATGTTCTCGCCTTTCCATACCCCTCGGAGTTCTACTTTCGGCTACCATGGTGGCCATTCGTTCTAAATATTGGTGGACCCGCTTTCCTCGTCGTTGTTCCAAATTTTTCCAGCGATAGCTCAGCTCAGAAATCTTCTTCTCGGCAATTTTTCTGGAAAAAAAAACAATTTTTATATTGTTTTCTTAAAACAAGAGCGTTTTATATCATATGATATATATACGCAGATATTGTTACATATTTTTCAAAATGGTATTATATGGCTGTAGTATCTAAATTCTGATTATTGTATTTAATACACAATTCACTTTATTGTTTAGATCTTGTTATACTAACCTCCTTTCTTCGTACTTCCGGCGCTGTCGATTCATCTCCTCCTGGCGTTTCCGGAACTCCTCTGCCCATTTCTGTTCCTCAGCCCTCTCCTCGGGGTCTAGCAAGTCCTCCTCCTCCAATACCTTTGTATCTATCTCCATTTTCATTGATTCGTTTGTTAACTGTAGACCTGTAACATACAATAGAATTTCATTTACTTCTGCACTAGTTCTAATTCCGTACAAAGTTCTTTACTGCACCTTTTCTCTGTTGCTCTGTATAATATAAGTATGGCAGGTATATCTAAATACTTCGGTAATATTTTCATTATGAATATAAATCTATTCAAGTGGAGTTTTCTTTATTTAGATGGCGCCTAAGAATGTTTGAATAGAATATTGGTATACTTGTCAGTCTGTCGAAGTACTGCGTATTTTCTGTGATACTATGAAAACATTCCTGATTTAACCTTTTTCATACACTAACGAATAAAGATCTTCCGCTCCTCCCTGGTACTTCTAGACACCCTTACTACCGGTGTTTTTACACGCATACCTTTTGGTAACAATGGCAGTGGGACGTGCCATCTATGTCCCATTGTATGGTGTATACATACAGAAACTGCCGATTGATTTACTGCCTTAAATACAAAACATTGACATTATATGAAGGAAGTCATCACGAATTAAATGATTCAATAGTTGGGACACTCAATTGATCAGAGCTTGGCGTATTTGAAAGAACATGGAGAATAATCCTTTTTAAGAAACGAACACCATATACTTTGGTATAGAAAGAACTATTGAACACAATAGACATTTTATTGAGTGATATTTACAAGGACCAGATGCACAAATACTATTGTTACACGTTTGGGTGCATGTGTCGCTGTAGCTATTGTAATGCTTAAATTGTTTTTGAATAGAAATTTAGCTCTTTTTTGACGATGATCTAACAATAAAGTGTATAACTTTAGAAGAAGATTTTACTTTACTTAATGTAGGTCTTTTGGCATTAATAAACAGAAACATATAGAAGATAATTATTGTTAGCTGTAGAAGTAAAATAGACCGAAACAAGCATAGGACTAATGAATATTGTGGCTTATATGTCGTATCATTTTATCACCTATAGATCATATTTAGTTATATAAGGTTTTGGTGGTGTATGAAAACCGGAATTATCTTTAAAAAAACCGTCGACTGACTGCATGGTGAATATCATATGTCAGCAATCCCACTTTGGCATCAAATTCACGGCCCAGCTTTGGAAGAGTAGTAGTATAGACTCAGACAACATAGAAGGTCATCGCGACCCCCAAGGTGGATGGTAAATGGTAAAATGTCTTAACAGCATGGCCCTTACAACCTTCAAGTTTCACTTTGAACAAGTAACTTTAGCTGTCCAGAAGCCGGACGAAGCCAACGACTCGAGAGCCGCAACACAGCTGAGGCAGTCCACGGGACGGTTAAGACCGCGGTCCGAGCTCGACCGAAATTGATGACCAGTGTAAAGAACTATTATGACATCTTAAGTCGTCCGTGAGACGTCAGGTATTAATAAATGAGTCGTATGACTGAGATACTTTTACACAGACAACGACGATGAAACATATCGATGGATTTTAGGTAAATTGCAGCTTATGAAGTTATAGCCTGAATACTATATAGAAGTCCTTACCTTTGATGGAAGGATTTTCAACTTTTCATTTCACTGTTTCAGTGCAGCGCTGGTTGGTTCTCGCCTGAAATAACAATCCATGAAAAAATGAGTAAGTACTTTGACAACTGTCACTTAAATGGTAATATCACTATGAATACCACAAAATACACTAGCGATTGACGATCTATCACCATATATATATACTCGTAATAGAATTCTAAATTAAAACCTTTACATATAGTTTAATACCTTGAACGCGTTTAGGCAGGAAACAAGTCACGGAGGAATTTTAATTAAAACTCTGATAAAACCTAAATGTACACATACGAAATGTAATAAACGTTACAGTTAAGCCTTAATGTAGTATACATATTGTGTTAAATGTCTATATCAACTAAAATGAAGAAACAGTAGCGAGTTGAACAAACAGACGTTGTAGCTATATGCAGTAATATCTTGTTGACAAACATTGATTTTCGATTAGGTTATCTGAAAATGACTAGACAGGCTGTCCATAACTAAGCATATCAACGCTAGATTCTTAATCTTAGAGAAAAAGGCTGGGTAGACAACCTTTGGCAATAAAATGTAATAAAGATATATAGTAATATTGTTTTAATACCTGCAAGACCACTCAATATTCACCTACCTGTGTAGAAATCCCATACAACTTACACTTACTTCCCAGATACGTTTTATAAACTTTCCTACTCAACAATACCAGTACTTATACCCTACTGGGTTAGGTTGTCGGTCGCAAATCATGCGGAAAGTTGATCAAGTCTACTAGGGAAGGGAAACGTTTAAATGGATTAAGGCTGTGCCGTTTACATATTGGACAAAGGTTTATTTATATCCCTACCTACATAATGTATGGTACAACAGCTTTAAAGTGTATGTTACCTACCACTACATAGCCCACGATTCACAGAATAAGGGTTTAATATTGAATATTGAACAATTTTAGGATCGCCAGTTTGACAAATTTTCTCTTTGCGATGAAGATGTTACACAGATTTTCACATCAATATATAACACACCTTAGTATGTTGTACGATGGGTCGTGTAAATACAATGCTTTCAAGCATCAACATGACGTAATTCTTGTTATATTGACCTCAAATGTAATCTGGTTTAGCACATGATTCATACAGTACTATTTATTGTTAGGGGTCACGTCGTGAACTCTTGGTACGAACTCAGGAAATCCATGCACACACTAATTACATTTTTTTTCAAATTTCACTATTTGTTTCTGTGCATACAAATTCCGCGTAACCTTTATCATATTTTTTCATTCCACCAAAATTGATTAATTTGTGTGCAATAATCTTTAAAATGAATCTGGATTACAACACGGATTTGTTTACAGTTTATATAATTTAGATTAATGTGTTAATTACGCCCTCCGCCCACGCTGTTTGTCTACAGCAGCTTGGTAATTAACACTGATATTACACACACAGCATGACTGTATTAATGTAATTCTATAAAAAGAAACAAACAATCGAGTGTCAGGTAGTTAAAATCACGACAATGTAAAATTCAGTACAACTAGTTTCTTTCTGTTTATTGATTTAAATTGTAATCACATGTCAACATTACTAATGAAATACAAGTTTACCTACAAACTATTCGCAAATTGTATCTAAGGTATCTATATATCTATAACATTTTGTGTCATTTGTTTTTATGTGGGTACGGTTACATAATATTAAGTATATAAAATCAATATTTGTACCACAAGTTGTCAACGTTTCTTTCGATCAATTTTCAAAAATGGCGAGCATAATAAGGCATGACTTGATCTAGAAGGACTAAGCACAACACAATAGGTATGTATAGACACAACAAGACGTGTCTTAGTAGTAAGTATACATAACCTTGGGTGAACTTGTGTAATGAAAACGAACTTGTGTGTTGTGTATCTCTATATTTAGAAATAATTCAGTTTTGGTTGTAACAAGCATTTTCATTGGATTAAAATTGTATATTCTGATCTCATAACGTAAAAATATCGTTGCTGTTTATAACGTCTTCTCTTAAAGGCTGAGGCAACGGCGCAATTACTTCATATAAACAGAGTCCCTCAAGAAATTGGGAATATATATATTATGTTACGGAACTGTAACACAAATATCAACAGGTACTCTCATCATAGAGAACTCTGGTTTTATGTTATATCTCGCTAACATCAAAACAGTCTATTCAAGTTAATCCTAAACCAACAACCCGCCAAGTTGTACCGAAATGTTTACCTGTTGTACAAGTGTTAAGATTAAGTAATGATTCCAAACCATCAGGTGTGAAGGGGACATTTAACAACTGGTCTTGATTAATTCCTCAGACAAGTACGTTCTATTTGTTTAAATATGTTGAACTTTTAAAATCTTTTCTATTCCCATGTCTCAGTATATCCTAAACCTACGATGAAGTTCCACAAAATCGAGGACTTTCATACATCTGATATGTCAATACATATAAAGGGTGTATTGAATACGGTCTCCAAACATAGGTATTAAATGCCTATCGGGTGAGGATATATACTTGTATGTTTAACCTCCGTTGAGAATGAAGTGGCAGCTCACTGTAATTATATACAGACATCCAATAGGTGGATCACTGAACGGGTCTGTTTTAGTACTTAATGGTGTTATCTGGGTATTCTGATAGTTTATAGAAGGATCCAGATTACAAATACAGGATATATAGAGACATTATATAGCTTATGAAGCCTAAAACACTTGAAGCATGGTCTGAGGGCTTTAAGATATCAGAATAAATCAAAGAGCTGTCATTGCCCCATGACTGACTGCATGACATTGCGATATAAAATAAATACAGCTTAATACTTCAGTAGACAGAGAAAATCTGGTACCGTTTCATTGATGACATCCAAAAGATCAGTTAAGAACTCCGTTATCAATATGGTCAGTGTATACTGAAACATTAATACAGGAAAAGAACTGCACAATCGGTCTTTGCATACATTTCGGAAATTCACGTTGTTTACAATGAAACGTATGACGTAAAGTTACGCTCACAGACACACAATCAAGGGAAATAACTGTAATATACAAATACAGGAAATTCTAGTCTTTTGATAGGTATACTATAAATGATAACGTTTCATATGTCATGTTTGCATCCGTCAGATCACCATCAACGTAGTCTATAGTCAAGACATATATGTTATACAATTGGCGACAAGTGTTTCCAACATTGGGACCACGCTTAATTTGCTGATAGATGTACATATACGCCAGTTTATGAGTTGATGGATGGAGTGAGAATTATAGTAGAATTTGAATGGGCAGATCATCGGTGACCAGGTAGCTCAATGAGAAGAGCATCCGGCTAGTGTTCGTATGACAACTACAGTTTCTCCTCCCCTGCTACAAAATTGTAGGGTTTGTCAATAAAGCTAAAAACCAAAATTATCGAACGCCATAAGGGAGAAGCAGCCGTATGATGCAATTCAAAAGTTTTTGACATTTTTGTTTGAAAGATAGCTGCGTCCTGTAGTCACCTATGAAGATGCATTTGTTCCAAACCACTGCTTTTGATTTCCACATTAAAGACACGCATTGTTAGTTGAATTCCTGTCATCTGGGCCTTCCGATTATTTGAATTCATTCCTAGTTTGAGTAGCACACGAACTTCATCTAAAGGTCTTAACGAGAAATCTTAATTAGAAAGAAATGTGTCTTGTGTGCTAGCACGAGTGTTCATTACCATGATCCTCGCTTTATAATGTAACGTCAATAACAATAATGATTGAGACAGCACTGGATAAATCCTCGTTATCCCTAGTGGCATTGATCGCACAATAATGTTGAAGTATCTCAGAGATCAAACGATCATTAAACCGCCAGATAATGCTGGTAGCTGATAAACCTTCCATTAAATAGCATCAATAGTCTGTTCTCACCAACCAGGTCGCCATGGTGTTAACGTAATACTTCATAAGGCATAGCTGTCCTGGAGGGACCTTTAAAGGACCGTTGCACTTTTGTCATGCTATTAAATGCAATGGGCCAAGAAACGTTTCACAAGGAGCTGACCACGCATATGCTATTCCTGATATGGACAATGAGTAAGCTTTTGTCTAACTACCACAACTACATTCGAAACAGACAATCACAAGTCGATAGGTAGAATATCCACCTTTACAATTTGTGTTATTTACAATATAATGTTAACATGGTAATAATTTTCAAAATGTATTCATATGGCTGCTCTCTTCTTTGAGCGAATGCTTTCAGATTTATATTATATTGGCATATCATATTACTTTTCTCCTGCCTATTGTATCACAATAAGACGATAATAGGTAAAATATTCACCTCTACAGTTTGTGTTATTTACAATAAATTGTTACATAATAATGTATTTTCCAAACTCCTCTTCTTTGAGCAAACGTTACTGAATTGCTATTATAGTGACATATCGTATCATATTAATTTACTGTTGTATAATGTATCTCGGATACATTTCACATCATATCTTGATCTTATCTGTTCTAGATATTTATTTCACGATTTAGCTCCGTTAGATTTTTATTGCTTTTGTCACTGATACGGTTTTGCAGTGATTGATTTAAATTAAAAACGTCTGCGGAACCTTGAAGTGAAATCTTCCTCGAAAATAAATTGTATTGTGGAATTATGTGTTACGTTAGTTTCCTTGTTCACTCAACAGCATGGGATTTTGCATATTTTGTTATTGATTTTCCCCCACGTTCGAAATCTAGAACATCATACAAAAATAAATAAGATGCATAATCGTTTCTGTTTTTTCCTGAATTTCAAGGATGTTTTTTATTTGTTCTGTTATAGATAACGATTATTTGGCACTTGTTCAGAAAATGAAAAACAAATATCCTTGAATATGAACATTCGATGAAGGTTCCTTCTTGTAAACATGTGACATAGTGTGCTAATAATAACATGATAATTAATCAATATATTGTATCCATGTTAAGGAAATTAAAAACAACCGGTTCTATAGAAGACATTTAAATGACAAATACACTCATTCTTCTTTGAATGGTGATACAAATGTATTTGCTGCTAAAAACGGTACAAAAGATACGTAACTATGAAAGAAAAAGTTCCTGTCGATGGTACATATTTATCAAGTGTATCGGGTTTTATACAATGTATTTGTGAAGCAAGCTTGTCATTCTATGCAAAAACAAGATGGAAGAGAGTAATCGTTGAGAGTACCATAACTAAACGACATGACACGTAATAGTAGCCTATTTCGGGCAATCAAAGATAATACAAAGTAATAAATACAGGTGAGTTTATAGTTCCTTGGTTTTTTTATATTGAATTCTTTACTAAAAACAAAAAGAACAAAGCAGTGGTCGAATGGTGTGTTTTCAGACAGTATCGCAACAAGTAATGATTGTTTTGCGCTTTATTATTTAGTTTAATCTTTGACAGAGAGTAAATAAAGCAACAACACATCATCTTGCAAACCATTTGAAAACTGATATCACATAAGAAAAATGTTTTCCTCGGTGAAGGACTTGTGTAAGTCCTAAAATCATGGTTTTGTTAAGTACTTTATCTTTTTCTTTTTATTTTGATAATCAGAGTAAATTAAGCAATAAACATGTTTTTGCTTACCATACGCAATATATTAGGACACCTTAAAAAATAAAATGTTTTTCTTCATTAAGACTTTTCAGTTGTACAAAATACCCGTAGTGTTTGGGATAGGATTCAATTAAAATGCCTAAAAATAATTGCAATGATGAATAATGACGTACAAAAAACACCGGGAACAAAAATACTAAAATTGAATATTTATTGTATATCTAATTAAGCGCACGTGTACAAGTTAAATACACCCATATATAAGTTCAAAGTTCATTTTATATGTATACAATCTAAGGCTGCATTGACTTATCGTATATTGTCGGACCACTACCCATACTGTCCGGGTGGTACATACGTCACAAACGTCAGAGTTAGTTAAGATTGATGCCCACTGACCATTTGTACACCTTGATAAGTGACAATCATACTAAAGACAAGGTTACCTTGATCTGTTAAAGTAATTGACGAATCGGAATGTGGACTGATATTCCGCAATGTAGACAGGTAGTATTAAACTCCGGTGTGAAGAACGTGTGTCAGAACGTGTTCCAAACAGAAGCCTTAAATAGTCCAGTGTTTACTGAACGGGCCGTGACTGATAGCCTTGGCGGGCTGTTTACGAGGATTAATGCTGAACTCTTAACTGTATTGGTGATCGAACACTTTAGTATGAGTTTATCCCGTGTTGCTTTAGAATGGCGGCAACCCATGCATTCGGTTTCCTTAATTTCATTCTATTTTACCATAAAAGCCTTGCAGACCTTTAAATATATTACTTAAAGGTTGTTCTTGTTATTTTAATGAAAATTGGTGTGACAATTGACATGCAAATGTAAATGATATTATCAATTGCATTCTTGAAAGCAGTAAAATTGAACACACTATATAACATGAAATATTCGTTCGCTGTTTTCGTGGGAACCACAAATATGAAAAACAACGAATTTCCTTTTATTTATTACTAGATAATCAATTTACATTTTCACTGCAGTCCCACAATGTAACCTTACTTAACGAAGTTGGCAGTCAATTAAGCATTGGACGTCTTTAAGTTGGCATTCATAGCCAATATGAATGCAAACTGGACAGAGGCAAATTCCATGAAGCGCGCTAGCGCTTCATGTTGAATTTGCCTCTGTCCAGTTTGCATTCATATTGGTTATGAATGCCAACTGAAAGACGTTCAATGCTTATATTTACATTTGGTTACAATTTTATGATGAAATCCCAAGGAATTTTGCATATATAATGAATTAATCATTCGTTATCGTCATGGATGGAACAGCCATTTGAACAGCCGTCTTCCGTGATCGCTGGCACGACAATTGTGACGTCACAATGATAATGACGTCATAATAAGCGCTTGAAGTTCATTGTCTATATGACTGCCAACTGCGCTTGGTAAGGTTACATAGTGGGACTGCAGTGAAAATGTAAATATTAGAAAATGAAGTTCAAACGCTTATTATGACGTCATTATCATTGTGACGTCACAATTGTCCTGCCAGCGATCAAGGAAGACGACTGTTCAAATGGCTTTTTAATCCATGAAGATAACGAATGATTTTTTCATTATAAATGCAAAATTTCTTGGGATTTCACCATAAAATTGTAACCAAATGTAAATATAAAGTAGGGCGCTTCATGGAATTTGCCTCTGTCCAGTTGGCATTCATATTGGCTATGACATGCTTTTATTTATTTCAATAATACCGATTATCGACCAGATTTAAAATCGTTAAATGAAGTAGCCACGACATTTTGTTTTACATAACAGAAGCTAATTGCTGATTCAAAGGCCACTCACTGAATCTCAATGTATCATTTGTATTATGATGAGAATACACAAATAATCGAATGTCATAGTAATCACATTTGAAATCACCCCTTCTGTCTAAAATGATAAGCATCATATATCACATTATTTAAATAAAGTCCAATAAGGTCAGTTACCTGTCCAGATGAGTAGTCTTGTTTGCAATGTACTTCCTTTCATCAAGATTCCTTATCATAAATATATGTTTGTCAGTATAAATAGTCTGATATGACCTTCTGCACAGTAGTAAACATATTTGTTAAGACGTCGGGTAAACACAGTGTTAACGCTCTGGAACAAAGCAATGACCTAATATCGATTATATGACACCAGCGTGTCTTCTTCACTGTGTTTTTCTTCCTAAAGTAGGAATTATAAGATATGCCTGGCCGTTTCATGCGGAATGTAAATCAAACGATTTATGTATTGGTAAAATATTTGTATATGGCGACGTAAGTTTTAATACCAAAGCACGTTGTGTTTAGATCAATGAACCAATATTAATCAATCTTTAAGAATCAGGATTTTGGTTTTTGTAGGTTGATGGATAATGAAGTACCCAGAGAAAAAAAAACACCGACATACGGTTCATAGAAGATTTGTCTAAACACATTAACCACTGGGCCACCACTGCTTCACTATAGAATCAGTTAATACTAACATCTAATCAACTTCAATGGCAGCATCAGTTCTGTCTATTTCTGTATTGTAAACTATATGGGTGTGTTGTGTCATATTGAGATAGCCATAATCTTTCTGTTCTTACATCTCTGTATAATTAGTTTTGTTCGATCACTCGTATCTAATGTCAGTAACATATCTCAATACAGACAGGTGATATAAGGTTCCATTACTTATCAATAGAATCCTTTTGAACTTTTATTTGTTCTATCATTCGTAAGGGCTATGGCAGTGCATCTTATTTATCTGTTGGGTTTTCGATATCTAGTTCATTTGATGCATACAATGCATTAAATGGTGTGTTCAGTGCATCATTGATATATAACAAACAGAACATCGCGTGTATATCTGTCAATGTTATATCTGTCAATGGTATATCTCTTGTAACTCGATCTTGCTCTTAACGAGCATTTTCGGTGGCTTGAAAATTTACTTTTATCAAGACATAAAGGAAAAGCGATGTTGCCGTTTGCAACGTCGCTTAAGATTGGCTGATACAACGGCGTAATGATTTCATAGAAAAAAAAGAATCCCTCAGTTATGTAATTATGAAGAGATTATCTTATATTAGAATGAAGTGTAAGGATTGATTTGAAAAGTTCCATCTTATGGAGATATAACACAAAAATATTTGTGTACTTATGCACTTTATGATTTATTTAGAGTACACTTAGATGTTTATGTTTTACACTCCATAACATAAAAACTCTATTCATTCAAGTAAATCCTGAAATATCATTAACACCTTGTTTGTCTGTAAAGGTGGCATGCCATGACATGCAATTGCAATGATATTCAAACATTTGCGTCACACATTGAAATGTACATGGTGTCGGTTATCGATCTTAGATATTATTATATATAAGTTATAAAATTTCACTGTTTACTCGTTATGATGTAACTATGAAGGTAGCGGACTGACAAAGCACGCCAGTTTGACAGAGAACAAAACGATACCCAAATGCAATAGGCCGTTATAAACCCGATTTCCTGTAATCTAATTCCCTCAACATCTCGCCACCTGTTTTCAACACTGGTGACCTTGCCAGAAAAGAAATCTGGCTGGAATATCGAGACTCCGTTATACACGTGTGCAACATTTCTGTATTTGTATGTTACATAGTTATCTGCCCTTGTTGGTAAGTATTAATTATGTCGTCATGTGTTTACGAGCGTAACGTCATACATTTCAGAGCAAACGACGCGGGTTTCACACACAACATAATGACGTCACAATGATTAACTACCCGTAAGGGAGGTAACTCTGTAATATGACGGAATAACGACACGCGCATATTAGCGTTTACAGATGATCTACTTTTTATTTAGGTATTCTTCAAAAATGATGTAATGTCGAGGGCATAGCATATATTCACCAATTACATTGAAAACAGCACAAAGATAACATGGTCGCTTTGTCATTTAAACCTTTGCAATAGAACCGATGCCGTTTTCTCTAAAAGGAAATGACGCTACGCTTACAAACTCATGACGTGAGAGTCAGTATTTACAGACAAAAACAGGTAACTAAGCAATATGCAGATACAAAATCCATCACATGTATAATAAAAAAAAACTATAAAGGTGTATACATTTTTTTTCTGTGTATCAAATCATTTCAATAAAAAAAAACCATGCATATCTCTTTTAATTGCGCTAGCTTTAGGTAACACGCAATGTCCATTACATATAAAGATATAATCTAAACGAGTGTAGGTGTACGGTGAACACTTATGTCTGTGTTATAACAACCGTTTTTCATGACCTAGTAACATTGATCTTTACTTTTACCAAAGGTGTAAATGCAAATGTTATTCATGTATTCTCGCCAATATTACCATATAGGGAAAGAAAACAGAGCAGAATCTGAATGCATTAGATTGGCTTTGGATTACCATGCATAAAGTTAACGATTAAAACCAAGAGATAAGTGTGAATCGCCTCCCGGCCGGGGGAAATGTATCCTTTTATGTTCAGTGGGCGATATATCAACGTATTTTACCTGATTAAGAATAGGCGTATGCTGCTAAGCTTTATTGTTTTATTACGATATCACATGCTTTGCCACGCAATCAATGCACACGATAACTGTTGGGAATTATACAAAGTAATTGCAAAAGCATGTTGTATTAAATCTCCGAGTGTTCTATATAAACGATCAAGAAAGTAAAGTAACCATTAACATTATGATATAAACTACAGTACAATAAAAATTCACGAAACAGAAAAAAAAAAGAACCAAAAAAAAAGAAAAAAATCTGATTCAGTATTGCAGAAAACTTAAGTTCAAACTTTGATATATGTCTTACTCACCTTTCAATTTTAAGACGAACTTCTTCAACACGTGCATTTGTCCATTATTTGAAGCAAAATTCGAAATTAGAGTTCCAATATGAATAATGTATGGTCATATTTTCAATCACAAGTTGGTCAATCCTGCCCTTGAAGCGCTCAAAGGTACACCAGCTGTAGACTGTAGAACGTTTCCTAGTTCGACAACTTAGAATGTCCACCAAGGTCTGGTTTATACTATAATGGGAGATCTCGGTTCGTTAAGTCACTGTATGATACACTTGAACCAATAAAGTCTTACCCGAGTCAGAGTAAGTGACCATTTGGCACGCACCTGCGATGTAAACAAGCTAGTTTAGTGTGAGCTATGTTTATAGGTTCCAGTATATCAGTTTATATCTATCAGTCTGTACAAACACATTGTGGATCAATGGAATATCCTACATATATGTACGATAGGTATACACACTGCAAACAGCGTCTGCCACCCCGGCCTGCCGATACCACTGTGATTTATTGTGTAGCGGGCACGTATACAACATCCTTAACGGCTTCATAATCTGTCAATTTTATTGGAATTCTATCTAAAACCATTTTGATTAATGACCGCAGTCATGATGTGATGATGTTCTGTCATTATCAACTGTTAAGTAGAGGTCTATTGGGCCAAATGACAATTGTAAACATGACAAAACATAATGGATTGCCATTGTGATGAGATAATATTGTAATAACAGTACATCTCACAGATAGATCTAGACCAAGGTAGCATGCTAAGACAAATTTGATAATGCCATTCAAAGCTCGTATATCTAGCATACTGTATCTAAAGCCAAAGGTTTATCAATAGATTATATGATTTAATCTTACCTGCACCTTCGTTTCCAAAATTACGTAGAAAACCCGTAAAACATTATTAGAATGAATTACGCTTCATGTTTTGGTTTCTCATGCTTGTAAAGGACGTTTGAGACACTATACAACTGCTCTAATAGTCCGAACTTATCTTAACTGCTCATGACTTTTCCACTAGATATGAAAAATATTAATATCAGACACAACGACTGCATGGCGTCAAAAGGTCGAACTCAGAGTCAATTATGTTAACAATTAACCGAACCAATAAGACGTCAGCGCGAAGTTGAAGACGTCATGGCGCTTTGTTGAATTAAAGGTAGTCGACGCCTACTTCAAGTTAATTCAATTGGCTTATATCGACTTATCAAACTTAATACTCAATTAAAAGTAATTATTGCTTGAAATTACAAAGGATGATTGTCTATCACACAAGGCATATATGTTTGTTGTAAACATAAATTATAAGAAACTTAATGTTATCAATAATTAATGCATTTACTAACAGAGAGAGTTTTTATCTACTCGTATGATTATCAAATTATTAAACATCTGGTCAAAAGTCATTTTGATTCTTGAGGTATTATCTAAACATAAAAATATATTTCACAGGCAATTAAATTATAGCTTAAAATGATTTCATTACATACTTCAATCACTAGTGAAAGCTTAACACTTTGATTGGAAAGATATGAAAATTAAACAATGATATGACGATATTGTTTTGCAATTTAAATTGTTCTATTGAAAGCCATTTTATAATTTGTGAGCTTGTGGTAGTGCAAGATAACCAGGTCTAGTACAGACGAACAGTTTTAATAATTAATCCGATTTTAGTATGTACTGTCATTCCGCATTTTAGTATGTTCCGTGTCACATAAATTAGCATCTACGCACTGTCTGATTATTATTGTTACACGATGGTATTTTGAATTAAATAAGAAATATAAAAGTAATGTCTCGAACATGTTATACTACTAGAAATATTTTTGTTCCATCTGTAAATGGAACCAGATTTCATTTTTAAATGCCCGATTAATATCTAGACAATCCTTATTCAGAATACTTTTACCACAAATGCTTGTTCTACACTGAAAAAATCTGAACGGATGTAAGCGCTGTTTGGCCATGCTTTATCAGATAGATGGCGTCCGAATCCGGACAGATTCAAGTCTGTTTCCGTAATTCGTTTTAATATTACTTCAGCGGGTAATGCTGATTCAAGCGTTCTTGCTACATGGCTATCCTGCAAGATGGCGTGATTTGCATACGATTCTAAATACTACGCCTCAAGTGGCGTAGCAAACAGCGCCACTTGTTCATTCTAGTTTTAAAGGCCCACTACCTCTCCGAAATGGATTTTAATTTTGAAAATGGGAATGTTAAACGAGATCGATAATTTTAAAGAGTCGCAATAGTTACCGTTAATACTACACTTATCAACACTTTTTGAACAAATTAATTCATTTAACTAAAATGTTAATTTTCATAGCGCGGGTCGTCTTATGTTTCACGCCGTCGTCCTAAATACCGCGCGGTAGTTGATTATCACTGCGCCAGAAGGCAAAACAGCGAAATGAAACCCAACTGTTAGCATGTATTAAGCATAAGCTTCATGTTATAACCTAATCTTAGGTCATCGATATATAGTTTCTTATGTTATTTATGAATTTTAGAAACCTTTACGTATTGCTCCGGATAGGAAGTGGGCCTTTAAATGATACCTTGGTTGATACTAAATACCAATTTAGCATAACTGCTGAAAATGGACTATGATAGAAGCGGGAAAAAAATTCTTATTATCAATAAAAACAGTCTTAACGTATTTAAAAGAAGGTGTCCACGTTAAAGAACAAAAATTTCAGCAAAAAATCCAAATCGATCGTAATTTTGGAGGTGAAAGCTTTTACTTTTATTTCTTAATTTATTTTGTTTCATATTCAACCTCGTTTGATAAATTTTGAATTTTAAAAAGCGTTAGTTCGTTTTATTTAGTATTTACGTTTGATGTAAACATACACAATTAGGCGATTCGTTCATAAATTTGATGATTCGGAATAAATGTGTGTGTTGTGGTAATATAAAATACCCTTCGATGTGGTTAAGGTATAATCATCCTATTTTTAACCTAAATCCCAGATTACATTAGAGATATTAATCATAACTACTTACGTATCATACTATGAGCATGCCTACCTAAAATATATTACCGAAATATATCTTATATTTGTCACTTTTAATACACTGTATTCTTATCTTCTTTGTAGGATAGATTGCTGTGTTGATACATCCTAGACAAAATATCAACTTTCAAATTCGGTTTATAATAAAATCTTGTAATTACATCTGGAGATTTTGATACAAGAGTGCCAAGCTTATTTGGATTAAATATACATAGGTTTAAAGTATTGAAAGAGGACAGGGGAAAGCTCATTAGGTTACTAGGCCACATTTCTAAAGGTATATTCGACGTTCTTTGCCCCACTAAACACGATCTTGTAAAATCTAATTCCACAATATAAAGTTATAATGCTGCTCATATTGGCCGAAGATTATATTTGATATAAAGATCACTTAACCTCATGAATTCGTCACAACACTTCTATAGAGGGAAACGTAACTTTGAGAAGGACGCCTTTATGGGGTTTAAATATCCATTTTAAAAACCGGTCTAACGTGGTACAATGATAGCATTGTAGTATTATATATATACTACGGACTATAACCTGATGCCATCACAGCGGAGTCAGCCAGCTTCGGGAGAGGAGAAGATGTCTAATGGAGTGGAAGGTAGAAGAGGTAAGAGTAATGTTTATCCAGATGATATTTTCATCACGCACTGGTGCTATAGATTGAAAATTTCACTGCTGGAACAGATATATAGTTACAACATATTTAAAACGAAAGTAATACTCTAGACTTATCTTGAAATGTGTATCATTTTCATAAGCCAATCACCAATGACTTCACTTTTTTATTTTATAATGTCATTTGTGATTGGCTGAGTCTAGATTTTGAGAACACATGAAAAAGTAAGTGGTTTCTTTTAATTACGTACACTGTATTGATAAATAGAAAACCATCCCACTGTAGGAGATAGAGTGAACGATCAATCATACACTTACTATTATCTTATTGGTTCTCGTCCTTATTATTGGTCAAAACAATACTTGAATGTACTTTGAATTTGAACTTTGAACTTATTAAGATGTCACTCATACCAAGCTATTACAGACGTTATATGAAGATAAAATTAAAAAGTGACAAGGAGTTGAGTATGGACAATCATTTCAGAAGCGCATATAGTCCATACCAAATTTAACCTAGATGTTAACATGCAAACCAGATTACATCAGGCGAACCAGTTTACAAGACCTTTTAAAACATGACTAGACATACTAAAGTGACAGCATTCTTGAGATGATTCCGTGGGTGGTAACTGAATGTTAAGTGTTTTTATAACTTTTCTTTTTCTTTTTATAAATATTTTATCAAACGTCAATGCTAGATATCCACGTTGAGGGGTTGAGAGAATACCGTATACATAACTAGTTATCTACGTGGGTCAAAACTGTCACGATTTGAACAAAAAAACGAGGAAATCATTTTTTGTTAATTTACAACGACTTTAATGTTGCTAAGTCCCTGTAACAACCATGTAAATCTTATTTCGAGGCGGAAAAATAACATTTTTAGGTTGCCTTCCTTTTACTTACCGACCTTTAAGATTCAAATACCAGAAATATGAACAAATGACCCAAAGATAATTTTTCAGGTTTACCTTTTAAAACGCTGGACGATAGCATCATTAACCCTTTTTATCGTAAAAAAAACCCTTAATAACAATAATCGCATTATGAGGCATCGATATGATTCAAGGTGAGGCAGTGATTAATCAAGCTTACGGAATTAATAATCTAAATAATAAATGTTTATCCTTCAATCGGTCAGTCCAAGTTTAGAGTATTTCTCTACGTCATACGCCGACCTTGCTTCTTTTTCCAGAGACCAACAACCTCATAGTGGCTGAATACGAGGACAGTGCCAGTAGTATCACGGTTATTGTTTTTCTGTTCTTCGCCTCGATGTAGCCTTCGAATATTTCCCCTATTTAATCAAAAATTATCTTCATTGTTGTGAGTAAAAGCAGCCTTTCGAATTGGATGTCCTTAATCATTCTGTCGTCATTGGGCTTGACTTTGATTTCATCAGAGTTTCCAGGTTTGACATCAATACTTACGTCGTTTAAAATTCCAAGCCTTTCTTTTATCATCAACACTCAAATCTTCGATTTTAATTCTAATAATGCCATTAATTAAAAAAAATGAACATAAAATAATATATATCTGTAAAATCTAGATCTTAGTACGGCACTCGTAGATTTTATTATTGTTATTTTGTCAAGTCATGGTTAATGTTATTTTCCTTCAATTAATATCTATAGCGAGAAATATATAACATTTAAGATAGAGTATCGACCGAGACATGGGATGCAGGGATATAGCTATCTAGAAACCGAAAATTAATAATACTTTTGTGACTAACCTTGGTTGCACATAAACGAATATCAAACGAAAACTTCGAGAAAAGCACAAATACAGTATAAACAAATCGTTTAAAGACATCTATTTATGCGACAAACTCTCTTATTGGGTAATATCTTATATGCTTCTATGATTAATGATGTGGATCACGTCAGAGAAAAGTTAATATCGTAGACAACATCAATTTACTTTGAATTTAATAGCATAGGTTCAAGATTGCAATACCACTGTATATAAGTATAGACATTTAATCGCATTATATCAGTATATATTAGGTTCAGTTTTTATGATAAATAAGTTCGTACCAAAACCTATTCAAGGTGGAATGTAAAACCTACGAATCGAAATGTATTGTCAGTTTTCAAATAAGGCAATATCATGTTTGGAATCAATTATTTGTGTAAAAAGATTTATATATATACAATCAATCTCACAGACCTCCTGTGGACATTGATAGAGCAGAATGAATTTTAAATACTGAATAATTCATGTATTTTAGTAGTTTAATCAGTGTAGTGGGCATTTCCATCCCCGTCTAAGCTTCTCGTTATGTACGTGCTGAACAGCGGTAAACACGTGAAATTCCACTTAAAGGGGATTTATGACAGTGTTATTGTGTACCGTCAGACATTTAATTGTAGAAAAGGAAGTGTTATATACTCAGTAGACAGACTTTCGAAAGGAAGAGTGATAGCGTCAGCTGCCATGTTGTAAAAGGTAAGAATTTCACTTCTAACGCTTATAAAGCCAGTATATATCAAAGTTTACAAAAAACTTACCTGAAGAGCTCGTACAAGGGTGAAAGTTACCTTAGGTTACCTTTGCTATTTTCTATACTTTACAATGTATATTTATCTAACATAAGTAGTCATATGTCTCCATGCATTGCCTAAGTCTTCATTCTTAGAGAATTTATTGGCAGCAGTAGAAGTATCTTACGATAATATATTAACAAGAGTTGATTCAAACTTTACAAAAGTAACTTTTCTATCTGCAATCAGTATACTGTTTTTTGATTCGTGAGGAATTTGAGATGTTGAAAAAGAAACTTCTGATTGTAATCTTGAGAAAAGGTTAAGTATTAAAATGTCTTTGTTCCGAAAAAAACCCAAATCAAATTACATGAAAATATTAGTCAATAATAATCAATGCATTGGTTGGATTATTATGTTACTTACATTGGGAGTTTTAACAGGCAATCCAATATTTACAATTTCACACAACATCGGACGTGACCCCCGTGATTTGATATAGGGTAACAAACGGTAAATTATGTTTTCCGGTAAGCAGTCCCTATTTATTCACTACACAGCTTAATGCATCATATGAGTAAGACCTGTAAACTATGTGAGTTTCCATAGAAACGGAGATGTAGTGGGACTTCACACCTGTTACGTTACTGCATCTTAATTGTCTTAGAAACGGTAAATGGTTTGAGTCAGGCTTCATCAACAGAAGGTAAAATCTGACGGCTCTAAACTGACCGTGCAGGTAGAGATTTAGAACTGTGTACATATCTGTTGGTGCGTTGTCCTTTATGTATTGTGTTTGATGTCAACTTACTTGTTTACCAGGAACGTTTATTGACATACACAGGTAGTCTACAGGTAGCAACCTCCTCGTGGTAACAATAAGGTAGGTATATAATGTGGCTTAATGTAGCCACAGTCACCTCCTCGTGGTAACAATAAGGGTATAATGTAGCCACAGTCAGAGTTTCATTGTAGTTTTAATATTGTCACAACTAATGAAATGTACAGTCAAATCTATCTATATAGACCACACAGGGGGGAAAACAACTTTCTAGCCAAATGTTTTCAGATTGTATTTTGCTGAAATTGCTCATTTGGAACCCCAAATTGAAAAAGTAAATGTATCATGGATATAGAAAATCGTGGTAGTTTAAGTTATTGTTTCACTCTGTAGATGTCTTATGTCACATCATAATCATAGGTAAAATATTTCTTATTTCAATTTGAACTAGAAATACTTTAATAGTGTATATGTTGCACTTGAAAAAATATTTCATACATCTCTTAGCTTTCTAAATGTTGGGTTTGTAAATCAAAGAATATGCACAAAAATGTAAAAGCGTCCCAAAATAGCTAGGTACAATGATGTTTCATCGTGCTATTTTGCAATATTTGATATTTTTAATTAATTGTTCATCAGGTTGTTTTAACATCAATAAACTAACTAGCGTTTGCGAACGAAAGAATCTATTTTACGACAAAGAATCGTTTAGCTATTTTCAACATAAAGTTTATAATGATACGATCTATTAATGGAAATTCCAACGTTTTTTGAAGTTCAAAATCACCGTCTTATACACGGTATAACTATGTGTTCAGACTTTTCTTTGTAGTACTGTATGTAAT